>NC_138768.1:385345080-385945080 GCF_965119305.1 Pelophylax lessonae | reverse complement strand
TAATGTTTTATGGTCAAAGGTACCACATGTCCCAGTTGTAATAATGTAAGCTATCTAAGTATGGCTGAGTAGCTCTAACATTGGACATCTAGACAGAAGAGCCCAATGCATTTCAGAAGCAATTTCCTTCTTCAGGGAAAGAGAATGGTATACCATATCTACATTGCAATCATATGAGTTAGTGTATATGTACAATAGAAAAAGCAAGCAGTACATAGTTAAAAGTTACACAAGATAAGTAATGTTGCAAGGTCCTGAATGTATACTCACGCTGTACATAATGCATACATTTTTTAAGGGATTAGGAACATACATTGAATCCGGCTATAAAGTGCCAATCCATACATTGAAGCTACCTTTCACACATATAGGGAACACCAAACAGAATGTTCAACTCAGTAACCAACCTAATGTGATGCATAAGGAGCACAAAAGTGTTACTAAAAAGTGAAGTAGCAAGGACATGAAATCATTACCATGTAGTAACAAGAGAAGAGGAGAATGTTTCCCAAGAGGAGAGGCATAGCCTCAATAGATGCATAAATGGGCTAAGCAAAAGTTGGATTGCCAATAAGCCGAAGAATGCAGAATGGGAGCAAGAGAAGGAGGGACAGAATATATAGGTCCCTACCACGCATTAAGTGTCCAATGCATATAGGATGATTTAATCCCAAATGCCATCAATAAGACTAAGGCTGACAGTGTCATGTGTTTAAACAGAGGTGTATTAATGCCTCCTAATTAGCCTGCTGGTGAAAAGCAAATTGGAGCCAATAGAAGACTCCCAGTTCTATCCCACAGCCCTCCTGCTAAATCTCACCTTTGGAAGTGTGTGCCAGGACACGGCTCCCCAATGCTTCCATGGGATTATGGAATAATGTCATACGCTGGAAGCCCACCAACATGCAGAAGTGCCTGGTACTCCTCAATGACAAGATCAGGCTGCACCGGCATCTCACACACCAATTTGATTGCGGGGAACACGGAGCCGTCCACCTGAACCATCCATAGGGCTGGGATAGGCCCTCTTGGCATGCCCAAAGGCTTCCTAAGGGGCCCCATGTGCCAGGTGCAGCATGGGCCAACAAAGGCATTCCACTGCAATCCCCAGGGGGCACTGAGATCAACAACAGCCTAGTACATAGCTAACAAAGTGCATTACACAATACATGAATATGAATGAATATAAAATAGAATAGAACAGAACAGAATAGAATATTATAGTATAAATGTCAATAGAAAAAATACAAAGACACAAGATACTAAAAACAAAATCATCTTCTCAAATGTATAATGCATCAAAAGAAGAAAATAAAGCGAATATATACATATACAAAAGGGCAAAAACACCAAAAGGTCAGGAGAGAATCGGTACTACACTACATAAATCTGATTTGTACACATGAAGATACATTAGATGAAAGCAAATACAGTGGAAAAGGGTCATACATACATATTATGAAACCCCTAAACCACTGATTGTAAAAGAAAGGAGAGAAGAAAAGATTTATTGCATAATTAGACAACACACAGCAATAAATCAGAGATCAAAGGAAGCATAGCTTCCAGAAAGGGATCAATAGGTAATTTTTCTTTTCTAGACCACCCGATACAAATCCTTCCAGAAATGGCCTAATGTTTAGTGTCTCATTGAGCCCAGGGTTTATATTGGCGTTGAGGTTATGGATCCATCTCAGCTTCCTCTGGAGGAAGGACTTGTTCCAGTCTCCACCTTGGAGGCTGGGTTGGACCCAATCAAACACTATGAATTCGACTTTGGGAAAAACCTTCTTGTGAACTAAAGCAAATTAATGGCCCAAAGGCATATCAGGGTCACTTTTTTCATATTGGAGACATTTATCTCTAAAATTTTTCTCTAAGATTTTTCTTTTTAAGTCTTTACAGATGATGGAGAAGTGTTAAATAGTCATAGCTGTACTGCTAATAGCAAGTTACAGAATGTACCTCTGTGGCTGACCGAAAAGCAGGTCCAAAACAGACTAGAAAAAGTTGCTGTAAATAAATCACCAGGACCAGATAGCTTACAGTACATATATGAGCCTTCAAGAAACCCAGCTCTGTTATAGCTAAACTATTATTCTTAAATTAACACCTAACCACAGTAAAAAAAACAAAAATGAGGCTCAATATCTGTATTGGTTGCTATCTGTGTCTCTTCTAACAGCAGCGTTTGTTAGCACATTCACTAAAATAATTAATAATAATCTGCAACTTCCTGTTTGAGGGTGGCTACTTTCAGTGTACATGTTCCCATGCGGGAATGTAGCCACTCTCTAATGCTTGTTCCCAACAGCACCAACACATAAAAGCAGAGAGAAAAAAGAAAAAAATTTCAAGCTGGTCATCTGCGTCAGGATGTTTGTGGGATAAATCAGTGTGTTGTAAAGGCAAAAGGGGACATGCACTGATTCAGAAGCACAAAGACATATGGGGATTGCAGTGACAACTGAGTGGGGCACATGACCACTACTCATACTAACATGCAGAAAATTAAGGCAAAGAATCCTTCGTCGGGGGTACAGAAATTTTGCGAATGCTAAAAAATGGTATTTAAATGCTTACTGGAAAAAAAAAAAAAGGATGGTAATAGCATATGGTGATAGATTGAGGGTTGATTGTAAACTGGAGCATTTAGTGTTTAGTGTTTTAGTGAGACACTTTAGTGACTGGAATACCAACTGATTGGCATACAGCAAATATGGTACCAATATTTTAAAAAAGGGTCTAGATGGGATTTAGTTAGTCAGTTTGAAAAAGACACAAGTCCATCTAGTTCAACCAATAGAAATAAATAAATTAAAGCGGAGTTCCAGCCATTTACTCACCTGTCCAACGGTCCAGCGATGCGGCTGCTGGAAGCCTCGATGCTCTCCCTCGGCGCCGGCATCACTGCTGTGGGCACCCGGCTGTTACAGTTTGCGGCTTCACAGCCGGGTACCCACTGCGCATGCGCGAGTCGCGCTGCGCGCCGTGATTGGCCGGCAATCTTCTGGGACCTCTGACATGTCCCAGAAGATTGCAGGGAGGGAGGGGGAGAGGAGAACTTCCGCTCAGGGCGCCGCGGCGCTCCGAGCGGAAGTGGGAGCGGGTACCTGTCAAAACTAGGTACCCGCTCCCCCCCCCAAAAAATGACATGCCAAATGTGGCATGTCGGGGGGTCAGGACTCCCTAAAGCGGAAGTTCCACTTTTGGGTGGAACTCCGCTTTAATATAATAAATACATTGAAAGCCTCCATATGCAGAATCCTATACCCACAGTAGATGTACACCAGGAAACTACAGACAGCCATCCTAATATAAATGGTATGTACATTATTTGAGGGGATAAAAAGGGACTCTTTTCAGGAATGTGTCTGCAATATTGATATCTTTGGCAAAAACCATCAATAATTAGTGAAAAAACATTCTTGTAGTTCAACCTGGCTTTCTATCGAAGAAGGTAGAAATTTGGATTAGGGAAGACTTAATAAAGGAATTGTGTGTATGTGTGTGTGTTTTTTATTTCTTTTTTATGTTTTTTTGGATAATGAGTAGGGGTACAATGTACCCCATACTCATTCACATGGGGAGGCTGGGATCTGGGGACCCCCTTGTTTAAGGGGGCTTCTAGATTCTTATATGCCCCCTGCCCACAGACCACCACAACCACAGCTCAGGGTTATGAGGAAGGGGCCCTTGTTCCCATCAACATGGGGAGAAGGTGCTTTGTAGAGCCCCCACCGTAAAGTACCCCTCCATATTGAGGACATGTGGCCTAGTGTGGTTCAGGAGGGGGGGCTACTCGTTCATACTCCCTTTCCTGACCTGCCAGGCTCCATGCTCAGACAAGGACTTGGTATCGAATTTAGATTTTAAAAAAATGGCGTGGGCCCCCCCCCCAAAATCCATACTAGACCCAAAGGGCCTGGTATGGATTGGGGGGACCCCCACACCTTTTTTATTAACATTTTTCTATTGCTGGCAATGTTTTTTTTTTGCATTCAGCTGTCAGCTGGATTTGGGTGTTCGCCAAGCGGGAGAAAAGGCGACGTTCGGCCGAACTTTTGCTTGGCCCGAACTACTTGCCCAACTCTAATAATGCATCTACACAGTATGTAATGAACACTATACAGTTTAAAAAAAAAAAAACCTTCCAGCAGGATAATTGATTCTGCTTAGCCAGAATCTGCACAGTTTCAATGAACCAGTCCTATATAGCTAAGCTTAGCAGGAAATTTAGAAGACAAAGCAATGACAAATAAAGAACTTCAATTTGGTACATGTTATAAATGTATAGGTCCTAATGGGGTCAGAAATAGTTTAGCTTGCCGTTAATGAATATCCTTTTTTAAACAGGTGTTTGTGTCACTGGCAGAACCACAAGCTAACTCGTACATCCTGACATGACAACGCATCTTCATAATAAACATGCACCCAATTATATAAGAGAATTAACATGAATTTAGGACCCTCTTCCCCCAATATTACAAGTTCAGGAGGCAGATTAGACTATTGCTTTCCTAGGAGAATTGGCATAAAACTTCCATCATGTTTAGTCTGTATCAAATGTTTTTTTTTATTCTGTGCAATAATATGTTGGTTATCAGACTGTAACATATGCTTATATAAAAATATGGCTGCCTTAAGAAATCTAACTTAGGGGGTTTAGAAAAAATATCATAAACACTTTAGTGATCTGATCTCAGACCCCTCATCTTCTTTATTAGGTTGGGGGCTGGCGCAGTGATGCCTTCAAGAAGGTCCAGTTGGTAGCTGCAGCTCTTAAATTTCCATCAAAGCTTTGCACACATGCTGAACCAGCTAAGCGGGATATACTGTATGCTACCTTAAATTAGCCTTGTTAGAACCATGGACTAAGCAAAAACTTGTGAAATTAGTTTTAAACCCAAATATTTCCCCCCTCCCTGTATAGATAGGACACACCACCAGCCACAGGCTGGTGTTACAGTGTAATAAAAATGTGAATGTTTTATTTTAGAGACAACAGCCAGAAAGATCGTATAGACCACTGCACACTATGTAAGCAGTTTTACTAGGGTGTAATTGGGCAGACTACAATATGTTTCAGGGGCCCCTGAAATATTTTGCAGTCCACCCACTCCATTAATGCTGTGCTGCCTGGCTATGAGGTGTATGATGGACAACCACTGGCTTCTTTCCTTTGGTGGGTCTGACTACACTGCATGGAGGCTTATAGTCCCATTAGCCTTGTTGTCAACGTCACTGGTTATATGATTCACCCCTTCTGCTCCCCAGGCCATTTATAAACAATTCAGATGTAAGTTATGTTTTGTATTCAATAAGTGATGCTATTTCACTGATCCTGCGCCCTTGCCACTTTGCTATTTTGCAAATATATGTATGGATTGATCCCAAATCTTTTAGAGGAGCTGCTTGATACTGGTGGATTTCTCTGGCTACAACCTAAAGGAACAATGGACTCTTTCCCTAGAGTTGTTACACTAAGCGCTGAACTTTGTTGTCGTTGTTGATGTTATATGCACATTGTACATAGAAGTGTTGTGCTGTCACCAGCCAGCATCCCCCCCCCACCTTTCCTGACCTGCCAGGCTTCATGCTTTTTTTTTTCTTTATAAATGTCGGTTTTGCTGCAACAGGTTCTATACATGCTACAGATATTTTACTTAACAGGCAGACTAAATTGATCCCCCAGGCACTATATTTAAAGGTTTTTTTTTTCATTTTTATTGTTTCACTTTAGGCATCACTAAAATCACTGCTTCTGTAAAAACGATCTTTTAAAAAAAAAAAATTGCATTGACACATGTCCCCCAGGGCAGTGTCCAGGCCCCCATACCCTTTTAAGGCCAATAGCTTACATATAAGTTGCAAAAAGGTGTCCGATAATATTAAAAGGCAAAGTAATATATTCAAACACTAGCAGCGCTATAAAAACGAACTGAAGAATAAAATCCAAAGTCCTTAAATTGATATTTCCAGGTCATGTGGTAGGTTGGTTAGACACAATCCTTTATCCCAGGAAGGGTGTGAGGGGTCCTGACCGTAGCACCGGATTTCCACCCCCACTTTGTGCACCCCCCCTATTCTTAAAACTCACCAGAGGATGGTGAATCAAGATCCTTCAAGGGACTCCACCACTAGGTTACAGCATTGGACACTGGACCACTTTTCCTCTATTAACTGCACAATCTCCTCCGTTGTCAACAGACCATGTAAGTGAACAGAGTGGGGCAACAATAGTGTAATTCCGCCAATAACGTTTATTAAACACAAAAAACAACAAAATGTAGCCCCTCTCCCCTCAGGATGTCTACTTACAGGAGATAGCATATAGTGAAGGCATTGAGTAGAAATGTAAAATCCGCTGGATCCCTCTGTACCAAACCTTATACAATCTGGAAAGAGCTCCGGCGTGTATTTAGATGTCCTTATGCGACCGCGCACAACGGCTTTGACGCGTTTCGTCCTCCGACTTCCACAGAGAGCTTACATATAAGCCTTTAAAATGGGGGCTTTTTTTTTTCAAGTTTGGATCCTATAGATTTTAATAGAGTCTGTGGATAGGGTCCGAACATTTTACATGTTCGAGAATTCTAGTGCAAACCTGACGGGGTTGTTTGGCCCAACTCTATGCATTATATTTCCTAATCTACTTGGGAGTTGAGTTACTAAACCTGGAGTGTGCAAAATCTGGTGCAGATGTGCATGGTAGCCAATAAGCCTCTAAAGCCTGGTACACACTATGAGGTTTTTTTTCATTCAAAAGAGCGCTGATTGGAAGCCGGTCGGCTGTTGGTTTTCCAGCACGCTTGTCCAGCAGAAGCCAGCGGAACGGACGGCTTCTATCAGACCGGCTGACATTCACAACTTTAACTTGTTCAATTCAGCTTCGACAAAAAAAAAATGGAAGCTGCAGCTCAAACATTTAGTGTAGATTATTCAACAAAATTGATCATCTAGAAAAAACAAGTACAGCTTATTCATCCTATTAGATGTATCTGTGAGCCAAAAATAAAAGCTAAGGGAGGGGGGGGGGGGTAAGAAAGGTATCCCTGGTGGAGTAGATATAAGAATCTGATGGGGAATGTTTTGAGTCCCCATAAGTTAAGGGGTCATATGATGGTTTTAAGAGGGAAAACAGGAAGCGAGAGAACTGCTAGGCCAGGAAAAGGGAGGAAGGGGCGTATGTATACTCCCCATTTAATTCCAGTCCCTTTTTCTGGTGTTCCCTCTGAATCCACAGGTCATTGGCTGTTATTATGCTAAATGTTCAGTAACCTGTAAAATTCTTCTGAATCTACAAAATTCAGCCTGCATGCCCAGGTTTTACAGAATTTAGCGTGTGTTTCCTTAGCCATGTGCACTAGGTCCTCCATTTCAGAAATTCTGCTAATGCGTTGACGCCATTCCGATTGATAGAGGGGGATTTATCTTTACAGTGTAGGGTAATGCACATTTTAGCTGCATTGCTTTGGTGCATGACTAGAGACCTTTTAAAGGCCGACTGGGGTAGGGGTGTATGGTGGAGAAAATGTTGCACAAGAGTGTAGTCTGGAGACTAGGTTGTTATATTTGTAGAGAGGCAGTGTAGCCCTTTCCAGAATCGGCATCCCCGCCAGATGTGGAATAATGAGCCTGGTTCTGTGTTGCTCTACCAACAAAGCGGCAACACATTGGGGTGGTATTTGTGTAGTTTATCTGGGGTCATGTACCATCTTGAGTAGTCTTGGTATCCATTTTCTTGTGCAGAGACATTCATCGAACCTTTATGGATGTGGGGTGCAAATGTGCTCCCAATCCTCTACTGACAGGTCTAAAGCTAGTTCCCCTTCCCATTGTTTGCTAGCTTTGTCCATATATCATTTTCTATAATTTTTTTCACACAAATAGAGCTTTCTTTTGGTGGTATTTAATCACCACTGGGCTTTTTATTTTTTGTGTTATAAATGAAAAAAGACTGAAAACTTTGAAAACAAATGCGTTTTTCTTAGTTTCTGTTATAAATTTAGCAAATAAGTATTTTTTCTTCATGAATTTTAACCACAATTTATACTGCTACATTTCTTTGGTAAAAATAACTCAAATCAGAGTATATTATTCAGTCTGTGTGAAAGTTATAGAGTCTACAAGCTATGGTGCCCCTCATTGAAAATGGATCACACCTGATCACGTCTGATGTACTGGCGGCCTATCTATTCTTGAGGCCTTAACATGCCAAGAGAGTACAAATATCCCCAAATGACCCTTTTTTTTTAAAGAAGATTGTCCAAGGTACTTAGTAAAGGGAATGGTGATTTTTTTTTTGATGTTATAATTTGTTTTTCCCCACAATTCTTGGAAAATAAAGAATTTAACTAATTTTTTTTTTAACAAAAATGTCATATTAACAAGTTATTTCTCACACATGGCATAGGCATACTTGCAACTACACCCCAAACACATTCTGCTACTCCTCCTGACTATGGCAATACCTCATGTGGGAGACATTTTTACAGCCTGACTACATAGAGAGACGCAACAATCAAGGAGTACCTTCAGGCATTATCCACTTTGAGATCAGGCCTTCTTCTGAATATTTTTGATTACAAGTAAAAATCATTTTTTTTTGCTAGAAAATTACTTTGAACCCCCAAACATTATATATTTTTGTCCCATAGGCCCTAGAGAATGAAATGGTGAGTTTTGAAAATGTTTATGTCACACGGTAGTTGCGCAGCAGTTTTTCAAATGCAATTTTACACACTAACACATAAATACACTTTAATGAATTTCAGTGCACAAAAAGACAACATAATAACCACATTTCTGGTAAAAAAAAAAAATATGGTGTTGCGTCGGGTAAATTAAATACCAAATATGTCATGCTTTGAAATTGTGCACGCTTGTGAAATGGCGGCAAACTTCGTTATTTAAATATATCCATAGGCGTTTGCGGCGACATCACACATGAGTGGTGCGATTGCTATTTACGCTTGTGTATGGGACCAATATGTGTGTTCACCTTTGCGCATGAGCATGGGGGGGATGGGCGCCCTTTACATTTTTTATCTGTTTATTGGTGGGATACTCGCACACTGACATATGTTTTTGTGCACTTATACACTATGACAGATGTTGATTGTCTACTGGCGAACACTGGCAGATTGGTGTTGGTGTTACAATGGAACACTAGAATGTAAAGGGCTTGCGCTTAGGATACCTCGGTTCGGTGGATATAAGTGATACCAAAATAAATAAATAAATATGTCTAAACTCAATAATTAATCAATAAATTAAATAAATAAGCTGCTGCTGGTATAAAAGGTGATACCTTTCAGACAATTTCTAAAAACTAAGTACCTGCGCTGCTTAAACCGAAACCATTAACATCAATTATACTAAATAAATATCATCATAAAGTGCTTGTGCAGATAAATAACTGTGCAACTGTGCAACTGTGCAACTGTGCATATAAATATGGTGTCACACTAAATATAAATAACAACATAAATATCAATATATTCCATAAATAATCTCATATGTGTAACATATCATATATCAAAATAGATGTAAAAATAAAAATAAAAATTCATAGCAATTATAATCTTCCAAACTGAATAAAGTGCAAGTCTCTTGTGCTCATATAAAATTAAAAGTTCATAGCAGTTATAATATTCCAAACTGAATAAAGTGCAAGTCTCTTGTGCTCATATAAGTGCTTCGTGCTCAATAAATATATGAATAAAGTGCCGGTGCTCAGTCCTAGTGAGTTGGTGCTCCCCTCTCGGTTCCCCACTCACCAGAAGCTGAGAGAAATATCGCCTTAAAACAGGTTTTATGAGGTGAACACCTCTATGGATCGCCAACAGATACAAGCTGTAGATCTCCTGTGCCTCTATATCCAGGTAATTATCCAGGTAATGCTCCCCAATATCATAAAAAGAAAAGGTCCATCATCGTGCAGTATGTTCCAAAGGTTTATTATACACGCAACATAAAGATACACTTACAATATGTGGAAAATCAATCCGCCTTTAGCAAACCCACGGGACGCCAAACGAATGGCCGTGCGTTCCACCCGTGTAACCGGAAGCCGGAAGCCGGAAGAGGTTGCAGCCGGAAATGACGTACTACGTGTTCGGACGGCTTGACGCGTTTCGCTCCCCCAATCAGAGCGTTCTCAAAAGCCTTTTTCGCTTTTGAGAACGCTCTGATTGACGGAGCGAAACGCGTCAAGCCGTCCGAACACGTAGTACGTCATTTCGGCTGCAACCTCTTCCGGCTTCTGGCTTCTGGTTACACGGGTGGAACGCACGGCCATTCGTTTGGCGTCCCGTGGGTTTGCTAAAGGCGGATTGATTTTCCACATATTGTAAGTGTATCTTTATGTTGCGTGTATAATAAACTTTTGGAACATACTGCACGATGATGGCCCTTTTCTTTTTATGATATTGGGGAGCATTACCTGGATAATTACCTGGATATAGAGGCACAGGAGATCTACAGCTTGTATCTGTTGGCGATCCATAGAGGTGTTCACCTCATAAAACCTGTTTTAAGGCGATATTTCTCTCAGCTTCTGGTGAGTGGGGAACCGAGAGGGGAGCACCAACTCACTAGGACTGAGCACCGGCACTTTATTCATATATTTATTGAGCACGAAGCACTTATATGAGCACAAGAGACTTGCACTTTATTCAGTTTGGAATATTATAACTGCTATGAACTTTTAATTTTAAATGAGCACAAGAGACTTGCACTTTATTCAGTTTGGAAGATTATAGTTGCTATGAATTTTTATTTTTATTTTTACATCTATTTTGATATATGATATGTTACACATATGAGATTATTTATGGAATATATTGATATTTATGTTGTTATTTATATTTAGTGTGACACCATATTTATATGCACAGTTGCACAGTTGCACAGTTATTTATCTGCACGAGCACTTTATGATGATATTTATTTAGTATAATTGATGTTAATGGTTTCGGTTTAAGCAGCGCAGGTACTTAGTTTTTAGACAATGGAACACTATTGCAGATGAGATGTTTTTGTGGACTGGTACACTGGTATAGATATTGATGGGATACTGGTACACTGTGACAAATCTTTTGTGCACTGGTACAGTGGTACACATGTTCATGGAACACTGCCACATATGTTGATGGGACACTTGGACAGGAACAGTGGTGATTGGTGTACTGTGTGACGATGGCTGCAGTCTGTGTGATCTTTGTGTAACTGAACACTAAAATCATCAGTTACACACAGAGCTGTCACAGGCTGCAGCATCCCCACTTCCCTCCCATGCACTGAGCTTTCACTGAACTCAGCAGGGAGAGCCGACCCAGAGGCAAGTGTCTCTGCTTACACTGTTTGATGGCTGTGATCGGACACAGACATCAGGCGATTGGAATGACAAACCACAGCTCCCATGTTCCGATCTGTGATGGGCTGTGTGTCATCTCAGGGCTGCGCACAGGCAACCGTTCTGGGGGAAGTATGGATACGTCCACTCAGAATAGGGAAGCTCCCAATTGCCCGTTTATGTACATTGGCCTGGTGGGAAGCGGTTAAAAAATAATTGTCTTCTGATTCTTTCTGATTAGGGCACAAACAACAGATTTTAATTTGAGGGCTTGTTGACTCCTGGTGTGGTATGTAGACAAATGCAAAAGAACATTTTTCTGGACTACACACACATTTTATGCCTTTTGTAGAAGTGAGTGGGTACCCATAATAGTCCCTTTTATTACCCAAACACATCTAGCAAATGCACGCACATGCATGCCCACTAAAATGCATAGTACTAAAGTAACATGCTTTTTGGAGCAGTGTGCTTTCAAAAATTGTTTAGACAATTTTTTTTGTGTGTTTTACATGCATAGGGCAGGACACTGAAAATAATGGACTCTTATTGTAAATGAGCCCAAAATAATTTATCACAGACTGGTAAATTTTGGATAAATGAGGTTCAAACCATGTACAATCCAACCTTTCCATTCTCTCCACTCGATTTGGGGTTATTAGACCTCATTATAATCCCAGTATTGAAAATGATTTTTATTTTAACTATTTTTTCCAGACATACACTTTAACATGGAATAATATAATGGATGCGTTACCCGGAACATATGAGACAATATTCGGGTTAAATGAGAGTTCTTTGACCATGAGTAACAACTTCAAAACAGCAATATGAATTTATTGATAAGTAGCCTTGAAGCCTAAATTAATTGACAATTTTATCTCTAGTACATACAAAAAGGAAGATATTCAAAGTTTAACTGAACACATATATAGCGCATGGTATTCAAATTATTATGATACGCACCGCAAGACAGACAACAAATACTACAAACATGTATACATTTTAAGTGCTAGGAGGTGTCCTGATATTTACCAGTGGTTTAAGATGATATGGGGTCCCCTTCTCAGGTTCATGGCTCCTACTTCCTCTCTGCTCACCTTGAAATAATATACCCCTCTATCCCATAGACTTGTATAGGGCTATTCTGATTGGTTCAGCTATCCTGCCCTGTTCCTCACTCTGGGCGTATCTCGTTCTGGATTGGACAACTTCCTCCTCGCCTAGCTTAGCATAATTCAGCCCATTGCTAACCCCTCCTCTCTGTTGGAGGGAGAATTTAATTATACATGTTGATTTGCTCTAAAATTGAAATTAAGATATGCAAGGTCATATCCGGGGCACATTGTCCAACCCTCAACAGATGGTCCATCTTCATTGCATATCTTAATGAGAGTTCTTTGATATGGAGGCTGAATGACATACACTATCGCCTTGGACCCAGGATGTCTGGCTAACCGGAACTTAATTACAAGGTGGTACTATTTTGCATATCAGTATGTGTAAATAGCAGGCCACCTACCAGGTAGAAAACAGCTCGCCTTTCAAACAGACTTATCCTCACCCTAGACTTAGATTGTTCCACAGGACATGGCTGCCTTTCAGCCCGCCTTTGCCCCCCCTCTCTCAGGTCACCTAACGGCCTCTCACCATGTTCTGCCGGCTGACCCCCTTGGATTGCCTTTGACCCTGTAACAGCTTTCCTGGCTCAGAGAGGGTTCACACCAGCTGCTCTAGATGATGTTTAGTTTGGGGATTAAGTATTTTCCAGGTTGAATCTTCCCTGGCCACCTCCCCAACTATATGATGGTATAGCCTGACCCCAACTCGACAACACCTTAATCTCTTTTATGGCTATTATTCACATCTCAGCATCTGCCCCCCCCCCCACTACCCTCCCTCATTCCCCTCCTCCGCCAGGAAAAAAACTGGAGATCTGTTTTTCGATACCTTGTACCCCGAAAACATTGTGTAAAATTTTGAAGTTTGTTCATGCTTTTTCTCTTTTGACCGACGGTTTACAGACTCTTTGTGTTAGGTTACAAATCTGTTTTCTTTCTTGGATTGCCGTTTCGATTTTATCATTGTATCTGAGACAAATTTCAATAAAAATGTTTACAAAAAAACAGACTTATCCTTTTATGTGTTTAAGTGTAAATAGCAGGTGGAATTTCAAACGGACTTGTTAAATTAGATTAATACTACAGGTCCGACTGGTTCACACCACTTAGCCTTCTACCATCATATTCATCCATGTGTTTGAAATCAATACTCAATATCTTGAAAAATGTATATTTACATCCATCTATTTACAATTACTAATGGAGATTACACATAAACTCCTCATAAGGCAACAGATGCTAGGTCCACTTTAAGTGATTGTAAAGTCTATTTTTTTAATAACAAACATGTTTTACTTGTACTTATACATCTTATACTCTGTGCAGTTGGTTTTGCACAGTATGACCTGGGTCCTCCTCTTTTTGGGTCTCTCTTCTGTGCTCCTGGCCCCTCCCTTCTGTTGATTCCCCCCACAGCAAGCTATGGGGGCATCCGAGCTGAGTCACAGCTCCCTGTGTTCATTCAGACACGGACTTGTGACCCGGCTCCGCCTTCTCTCTCCCCTGATTGGCTGACTGACTTTCATTTACAGCAACAGGAGCCAATCGTGCCGCGTTGCTGTCTCAGACAATGAGGAGGGGAGTCCTGGGCAGCTGAGAATCTGCTGTAACATCTCTGGATGAAGATGGGCTCAGGTGAGTATTACAGGGGCTGAAGGGGCTGCTGCACACAGAGGGTGTATAGAATGCATTAGGATAGAAAAAAAAAAAAAACTTTTTCCTGTGCAATCCCTTTTAGCTAAGCACTATTGTGTAGCCAGATGGCACTGGGGCCTTTTTGTTAATTAATATATTTCTGTGCTCTTACATGACATATTACAGTAGGAATGGATAGTCTGGATCTTTCAACAAATGAAAAAGCCTGTACATGACACATTTATTTCCATTAAAAAAAAGTTCTATAAAATCAAGTTCATTGATTCCTAAAACATAGCCTCTAGTAAAGAATGGTCAGCACCGATCATAGTAAAATTTTTCTTAATACTGTTATTGGGGCATTAATTATTCATTACCAGCTGTTAAGAAAAAAAAAAATCTTTATATACAATTCTAGAAGGCTGGGTGGGTTTGTGTGCCCTTTGCTACATAATACATAACAATGTTTTTCATAACGCCATAAATCCCTTTCTTTTCTTTGTGCCTTCATTTACATATCACAAAAATAACACTTTTATTTTACTGAGCAAAACATGATGGAAAACAACACGCAGTTGCATTGGGTTTATAATTGTTTCAAAGGGTTTCTTTTATCTTTCATTTCATATTCATATATTGATCTGTGATCTTTTCAATTCTATTAGACAGACCATTATTCAGCTGTTTTTTAATTCATGCAAAGAGAAGCAAGAGCTCCACAAAACACAAAACAATAGTAATTGAATTGTGAACCTGTATTCATCTAATAGCACTAATGCATCTGCTCTCCGTCCCTCAGAGTTAAAGTATGAGTGGCTTCCATTTGAAATTTAATTCAGGAAGTAATAATAATTTTGTGATACATATTATAAAGTTTCAAATCAAATAAAAGTAAATATGTGAATATCGCTTATCATATTAAGTGTTAGCAATCTTAAAATAAGAAACTGAGAAAAGCAGTACGTTTCTGAGAAGATATAATTTAACATATGTTGATTGTCACTAATCAATAGCATATGGTAGGCCAATCACATCTTTACAGTATTCGAGAAGGACCTTTTTTTTTAAAGAGCAGTACAAAGATGCATGAATATTTTACTGTGGTTAGTTTTTTGAAAAGATGTTTTCAAAAAAGTATAATAAAGTCAGCAACAAAAAATGAACAATTTTACAATAAATAAATAAAAAAATACACAAAACTCTTTTTTTTTTTTTTTTTTTTATATGTAGTCAGAACTAACACCCCTAATGTTAATAGGTATTGTTTTTGCTTTCTTTCAGCAAAGCTAAGAGTCCATTCACACTGGCACGACTTGCCAGGCGACTTGGTCAGCCTGACAAGTCGTGCACCATCGCTCCCACTATGTAGTACAGGAGCCGTTCTAATAGGAGCGACACAAGTCGCTCCGACTTAGAAAAAGGGTCCTGTACTACTTCGGGGCGACTTGCATTGACTTCAATTATGTGAAGTCCGTGCAAGTCGCGCCGAAGTCGCGCTGCACGCGACTTCACAGGTCGCCCCCGAAGTCGGAGCGACCTAATGTGAACAGGGGCTTAAAGTAGAAGTACAGGCAAAACGTTTTTTTTCATTTTATAAATAAGGGAGGGTTATGACCCCTGTAAGGTTTATTTTTGCCATCCAGCCCATTGGGGGGGATTTACCTTCACTTCCTCTCCCATAACCAAAACAGGAGATTATTGGAAATCTGTGCTAATTAACAAGTAAAATATCACACACAAGTGAGTACACCCCTCACATTTTTGTAAATATTTTATTATATCTTTTCATGTGACAACACTGAAGCACTGATTACACTTTGCTACAATGTAAAGTAGTGAGTGTACAGCTTGTATAACAGTGTAAATTTGCTGTCCCCTCAAAATAACTCAACACACAGCCATTAATGACTAAACCACTGGCAACAAATGTGAGTACACCCCTAAGGGAAAATGTCCAAAATGGGCCCAAAGTGTCAATATTTTTTGTGGCCGCCATTATCTTCCAGTACTGCCTTAACCCTCTTGGGCATGGAGTTCACCAGAGCTTCACAGGTTGGCACTGGAGTCCTCTTCCACTGAGGGAGACTGGTTAGAGACCTTTCACTCCTCCACCTTCCATTTAAGGATACCCCACAGATGCTCAATAGGGTTTAGGCCTGAAGACATGCTTGGCCAGTCCATTATCTCCCCCCCAGCTTCTTTAGCAAGGCAGTGGTTGTCTTGAAGATGTGTTTGGGGTCATTATCATGTTGGAATACTGCCCTGCGGCCCAGTCTCCAAATGGAAGGGATCATTCTCTGCTTCAGTATGTCACAGTACATGTTGGCATTTAAGGGTCAGCCCCATGCAGCCCCAGACCATGACACTCCCACCACTATGCTTGACTGTAGGCAAGACACACTTGTTCTTGTACTTCTCACCTGGTTGCCGCCACACACACTTAACACCATCTTAACCAAAAACGTTTATCTTGGTCTCATAAGACCACAGGACATGGTTCCAGTAAGCCATGTCCTTAGTCTGCTTGTCTTCAGCAAACTGTTTGCGGGCTTTCTTGTGCATCATCTTTAGAAGAGGCTTCCTTCTGGGACGACAGCCATGCAGACCAATTTGATGCAGCTTGCAGCTTATGGTCTGAGCACTGACAGGCTGACACCCATTCAACCTCTACAACAAAGCTGGCAGCACTCATATGTCTTTTTCCCAAAGACAACCTCTGGATATGATTCTGGGCATGTGCACTTAACTTCTTTGTTTGACCATAGCAAGGCCTTTTCTGAGTGGAACCTGTCCTGTTAAACCGCTGTATGGTCTTGGTCACTGTGCTGCAGCTCAGTTTCAGGGTCTCGGCAATATTCTTATAGCCTAAGCCATCTTTATGTAGCGCAACAATTCTTTTTTCAGATCCTCACAGAGTTCTTTGCCATGAGGTGCCATGTTGAACTTCCAGTGACCAGTATGAGAGAGTGAGAGCAATAACTCCAAATTTAACACACCTGCTCCCCATTCCCACCATAGACCTTGTAACACTAACGAGTCCTATGACACCAGGGATGAAAATGGCTAATTGGGCCCAATTTGGACATTTTCACTTAGGGGCATACTCACTTTTGTTGCCAGCGGTTTAGACATTAATGGTTGTGTGTTGAGTTATTTTGAGGGGACAGCTAATGTACACTGTTATACAAGCTGTACACTCACTACTTTGCATTGTAGCAAAGTGTAATTTCTTCAGTGTTGTCACATGAAAAGATATAATAAAATATTTTCAAAAATGTGAGGGGTGTACTCACATTTGTGAGATACTGAACATAAATTGCTGGAAAGGATGCATGGTAATGCAGGTGGACGTTTCTAATTGTTTACCTGCATTGGAGACTCCTGCGTGGCTCACACATTTCTGCTGTGTCCAGGTGATCCCATGGTTTTGTACCATGTGGTTGCTGTGTCCAATCAGAGCGATCACATGGGAAACATGGAAAATTGGATGTTAATATGGGTGTGAGAACAGAGAGAAATGTTGCTGCAGCCTGTGAGTGTACAACAGCTTGTCACAGCTTGTCACACATATTGTGTACAGAACGCCTCCCAAAAACATAATTTCCTGATTGTGTGATTGGCTCACTCATTTTCCCAGAAGTCTGTACTAAGATACAAGTCAGATTTTTAGCATCCCCTGCAACAAAAATTAATTTTTTGGTGAGATACTCCCAATAGGAAATCACATCTAAAGTAATGCAGACCCTGAAATTTTCCTCATTAGAGCCATGCAGGTGCAGCAGCTGGTTGATAATTATGAAACCACTCACATTAGACTCACTTGGCACATTGGCACAGAGAAACACACAGAGATTTCTTCAAAATAATAATGGTAGGAATCTGCAACAAAGGTTGTTAAAATCCTTGAAATGTACACAGATCACCCAGAGGGTAATGTTTCTTGTTCTCAACAAAAGTGGAGTTACTCTTAAATTTGCAACCTTTGTTAAAATATATATATAAATATATATTGTTTTTTTCGTTCTGCATTTTATAAACTCTTGTGGCAAAAGAAAAAGAGTTTTTAAAAGACTCTCCATGCCCCTTAAAAATGCCTTGGCGTGTTTATTCCCCAAAATGGGCTCATTTTGTGGGTGTTTTTACTGTCCTGGTGCTTCAGGGCCTCCAAAAATGCTAAAGTCAGGAACTAAATGCTTAATTTTGCCTCTAAAAAGCCCAAAGGTGCTACTTGGATTTTGAGTCCCACTGTGTGCCTAGGATGTAAAAAAGTCTCACACGTGGTATCACCAGACTTTTTAATTGACAACTTTGTGTAAAAAAATAAATTTTCATTTTGTTTCCTACATTTTCCAAAAACTTCTGGCAAAAATTACATGTGCATAGTCTATTTGCCTTTAGTAAATCAACCCTATTATGTCTTTCAGAAAATACCTTGGAGTGTTTGCTTTCCAAAATGGGGTAATTTTGTGGGTTTTTCCACTGTCCTGATGCTCCAGGGCCTCCAATAATGTGATAGGTAGTCAGGAAATTAGATGCATCATGTCTGCCCCTGCAATGCTCAAAGGTGCTCCTTGGATTTTAGACCCTTCTATCCATCTAGGCTGTGAAAAAAATCACACTTGTGCTATCCCTATACTCAGGAGTCATAGCAAAATGTGTTTTGAGGTGTAGTTACAAGTATGCCTATCTTGTGTGTAAGAAATAGCTTGTTAAAATAACAACTTTCTGAAAATAAATGTATTTAATTTATTCATTTTACAAAAAAACTGTGACAAAAAAATGACAACTTCAAAAAACTTACCATGCCTCTTACTACATACAGTTTGTAGACTCTATGAAGTTGATTTACTACAAACTGGAGAGTGCAAAATCTGGTCCAGCCTTGCATAGAAACCAATCAGCTTCCAGGTTTTTGTGTCAAAGCTTAACTGAAGAAGCTGATGTTAGAAGCAGATTGGCCACCATGCACAGCTGCACCAGATTTTGCACTCTCCAGGTTTAGCTAAATTAACCCCTTTGAATTTAACACAGACTAAATATACACTGTTTTTGGTTATTTTTTACCAAGAAATGTAGCATAATACATTTTGGCCTAAATAAATGAAGAAAGATGTTTTATTTGCAAAATTATATAACAAAAGCTAAGAAAAACTTGTTTTTTTATTCAACTTATTTTGTATTTTTTCATTTATATAGCAAACAATAAAAACCCTAGTGATGATTAAATACTACCAAAATAAAGCTATATCTGTCTAAAAACAATGATAAAAATTTCATATGAGTACAGTGTTGCATGATTGAGTAATTGCCACTCAAAATGTGACAGCCCTGAAAGCTGAAAATTGGCCTGGACTGGAATTTGGTGAAATCGTCCGGACTTTAGGTTGTTAACCACTTGCCGACCGCCCACAGTATATTTACTGCGGCAGTCAGCTCCTCCTGGGCAAAGTGACATAGTACTACATCGCTCGCCCAGGAGCCTGCAGGGGGCGAGCGGGCGCCGTCGGAGGCGCGCTCCTGCCCCCGCTCTGTCCCTGCCTTCCCCACGCAAGTGACCGGCGGCTCCGATGTCGGCCGGTCACTCGCGATCTCCCGCTGGACAGGGAGAAAGGCAGGGGGCTGATGTAAACAAAGCCGCCTGTCATTCTCGCTGGTGTAACTGCAGAGATCATATGATCCTGCTATGTATACTTTATTTATCATTATAATTGTTTTTTTTCTTTGGGGTTGGGTTATGAATTGTTGAATGAATGTATTGTTTGGCTCCCTTGGGGAATTGTATGTTTGTATTGTTATTTTCTGTATTGAAATTAATAAAAAACAAGTTTAGAAAAAAGATAACTTAAAGATTAACAACAGGTGTAAAAATTAGGCCTAAGCGAAAACTGCAGTGGCCATTAAGGAAGAGTTGTCAGGCTCTCTTATTACATAATGGTCATAAGTTTTGTTTTGGACCCTTATTGGTCTTTTTGATGCAATTTATAACAGACATTGGCAGTGAAAGTGCTTGTCAGAACAGAATTTTCTCCTACTGGTTACTTAATTAAAGAAAGAATATCATTTTGCATCTCAGGGTTTGGTATTTCAGTTGATGGTATCGTGGACATTGGCAGTGATTGTATATTTGCAAAAGCAGTATTCACAATGGCTTTCTATTTTAGTGTGTTAACACTAATAAAATGGCCAAAGGTAAATGTTAATTTATTTGGAACATTATATGGTTTGTTCTGGTTTCTGGCATATACACAGCAAAAGTCACTTTTTTTGATACTGTGCTTTTAATGTCTATTGAACAGATAAGATTGGACTCTGAGGATTAGAATTAGGGATTACGTGGCAATGTTGGATTGAGAATTACAGTTGAAATAGCCACACATATTATATTCTTTTTTTTTTAAACAAATTTTTATTGGGTTTAATACAAGATAACAAACAAGTTAGGTAAAGCGTTTGAAATACAAATGCGTATTGCTGAACACAGTAGTACAGTGGTATATGCAACATCGCCATATTGAGTAGAATACACAGAAAAGGAAAGGGTTAAGAAATTCACAAACAACAAAGCTTAAAACGATAATATAACCAGTACCAGAATTTGAAAACAGGGTAACCTTCACATTAATTGCGATTTAACAAGACATGAGCAATATTATTTTTCGTTCATTATGACACATGTGGAGGGACGCCCCCCGAGCCACCCCAAGGGGAGAACTTTTTAGCCCGACAGAGCGCCCGAACCACATTCCAACAATCACTGTTAAGCAGTATGACAGATTAGAAAACAAAACTTTTCACTGAGAAAAGGACATAAAGAGTCTCCACCTGTCCCTAAACTGTTTATAATTGTGTGTGGAACACGTCAGTATCTTTTCATACTCATAAGACTCCTTCACTATTTGGATTACTTCTTGTCGCGATGAAGGCACAGTGTCTTTCCACCTACGTGATATTGTCAATCTTGCAGCGTATAAGATATGCTGAACGACTACTCTATGTGAGGGGGGGGGTACCAATCCATCCCAATGCCCAGTATTGCCTGTTCCACTCGAAGTTTGTTAAAAATGCCCGTTATTTCAGCTATCATGCGGTGCAACGAAGCCCAGAAACTTTGCAAGGACAAACATGACCACAGCATGTGCAGGAGTGTTCCCACTTGGCCACATCCCCTCCAACAAAGATTGGAGATGCTAGACTGGAATTTGGCAATGGTGTATGGAGTTCTATACCAGCGAAGGTGCAGTTTGTGGGAGCCTTTCCGGGAACGTAGAGCATTTAGTAAGAGTAAAGTTCAGTCGGATCGCTTTCGTCCATTGTGCCGCAGTGAAAGTCTGTTGTACGTCCCGCTCCCATTTTAAGTGCGAGGAGGACTTCACAAACACTGATCTATCATGGATAGCATTATAAAATAAAGTAATACCTCGGCTGGACGTAGCAGTAAAACAAAATTTATATATTTGTTCCGGTAAGGCAATATGTAATGTCGGTAAGGAGGCCAAAATGTGCGTCAGTCGTTTGTAGGTCAGAAATGCCCGTTCAAAGTTTGGGAACAATTGGCATATATCCCTAAAAGTGAGGAGTTCGGGGCCCCTGTATAAATCAGTCAGATGAACCAAATTGTATTGTTTCCAATGTGTCACTCGTAGGTCAGGGGAGATCGTGCTCAGTGCAGTTAACGAAATAGGTATAGATTGTAGTTTTCCCACTTTTGACATATTATTGAGAAAGTAATGCCAAGCTGAAAGTGTAGCCGAGACAGTGGGGTGAGACCCATATGAACGTCTGGGATGTATCTGGGTTTGAACAATAGCATCAAATAAAGAGTCATAGGGCATGGAGGCCAGTTCCATGGGCACCCACAGCTGGGATTGGGCAGAGGGAAACCACTGCCGGGACTGGGACAATATAGCCACCATATGATAACCTTTCATGTCGGGAACCCCCATGCCACCCGCCAAGACCTGCTTGGTGAGGGTTTTATGAGAGGTTCTAGGTCTACCCCCATCCCAGAGGTAGGCGCTTAAAAGTTTCTGTAAGGATTTGTAGAAGGTATCAGGGACTAAGATGGATAGGGCCCTGAAAATATATAAAATTTTGGGTAAAATTAACATCTTAAATGTGGCAAGTCTACCGGACCATGAAATGTAGAACTTTTGTAATGTGAGCAGGTCTTGGGAAGTTGCGTCAAGCATGGGAGAAAAATTGTATTTGAAAAGATTGGATGGGTCAGCCATCAATTTGATGCCCAGGTAGTCAATAGCGTCATGTTACCACTGGTAGTGTACCATATGCTGGATCCGTAATTGTGTATGGGTGTCTATTGCTATGCCCAATATATTGGACTTGAGATCATTAACCTTATAGTAGGAAATGGATTGGAAATGTTGTAAGACTTCTTGAATGCGAGTTAGAGAAGACACTGGGTCAGTACAAGATAGAATAACATCATCCGCAAAAAGCGAGATGACGTGGGAAAGTCCCCCTAGTGTTATGCCACTAATGCCAGGGTGTGATCGCATCCTCTCCGCCAGAGGCTCCATGAGCCGGGGCGAAGATGAGTGGCGATAAGGGACAACCCTGTCGTGTGCCGTTGGTTATGTGGAAGTGTTCTGAGAAAAGACCTTCAGTAAATACCCGTGCTGATGGAGCAGTATATAAAGCCATGATAGCATTCAAGACACATCCCCGAAAGCCAAAGGTTTCCAAGACCCGCCGCAGGTATCCCCAGTGTATCCGGTCGAAGGCCTTTTTGGCATCAAGAGACAAGAACACAGTGGGGACACCCGCAGCGCGTACATGGTAGGTGAGACCAACCAGGCGCCTAGTGGCGTCGGTAGCCTGACGGCCCAGTACGAAGCCCACCTGGCCCGGCTTAATCAGATCCGGAAGGAATTGAGATACACGGTTGGCTATGATGCTAGCATACACTTTAAGATCCACATTTAATAGTGAAATTGTGAAATAGGTCTGAAGTTTTGTGCTTTATTCGGTTCTTTACCGGGTTTGGGAAGAGTCACTACGGTCGCCTCCAACATTTCTGCAGGAAAGCTAGCCCGAGCCGACGCTTCTTGGAAAACTTTAAGAATGTGAGGAGAGAGAGAGTCAGCAAACAGCCTATAATATTCTGACGTAAATCCGCCTGGACCAGGGGCCTTACCCTTGGGGAGTGACCTGATGGCCCTGCACACTTCTTGTAGAGAAAATGGGGTATTTAACTGGTCCACATCAGTAGGTGCCAAGCTAGGGAGGGAAATCGAGTCTAAAAAGTTTTGAATGTCCGTAGATGATGGTTGTGGGGTAGCAGAGTCATCTTTCAAATTATAGAGAGCACTATAGTATTGGCTGAAAGCATCAGCAATATCCTTCGGATTGGTCAACCTCTCACCAGTAGAATGATGAAGTAAATAAGGGATCTTTTGTTTTGCTGTTTGGTAGGGATGTAACAATATTGACGATATCGCGCTATCGCGGTGGTAAACGTGTCTAGATATCGTCGTAGTCGTGTCTCGATATCCGGAACAAATCATCACTGCTATCCCCGGTGTGCTGACAGTGTAGCACTACATTCTGCAGTGTGACTCATTCCAGCACAGTGAGAGTGAATGAGTCAGTGAGAGAGCAGAGCTGTCAGAACGGATCTCTGATGTTGGGGATGGGCGGGCTGAAATGTGGTGCTCCTCCTCCCTTCCATCCACAGCCAGTCAGCATGCAGTAAAACACTCCTCCCCCGCCCCTCTCCAGCCCGCCACATTTGACTGAGAGCACCAGGAGATAGCTGCACGCAAGAAGAAGGTATGACAAGAATTAGAGCAATGTCACATTGGAATGCTGGTGGACTGCAGTGTGTTCCAGATAGCTGTGTATTCAGGCTTCTTACCGATCAGCCTCCTCTCCCCTCACTGCTTATGTTTTATCTCCCTGAGCTGTACATTGCCTGATAACACTGATAAGAAAGACACTGCAGGAACACATTGCTGTTAACCATTTCAGCTTCCATTCAGCTAGTTTGAGCTCTGTTTGTGCTGTATGGGTTTTTATTTTATTTTTGGAGGATTTACTGTTGGTTCAGGTTAGAAGTTTAACAAACCCATTAACTGTTTACTGAACTCCACTAATCTTGAGCAGTAAACTGTTTGTAAGACGATTTTTATTTTGGAAATTGGATGTGCTGCTGTCTTCTGTCACTTTTACTGACTTGATCTTGCACAGCTGGTTTAAATAGAGTGGAGCAGCCCTGCGATACTATACTGATGATACTCTACCAATGGTATTTGTATTATGCAGCATGAGGGGGTTAATGTATTGTCACTGCTGGTCACTGATGAATTAGTCCTGTCCAGCTATTTAACAATACCGTGAGCTTTTCCACAATATCGCAATAAATATCGTACCGTGAGGTCAATATCGAAATTGTATCGAACCGTGAGATTTTGATATCGTTACATCCCTACTGTTTGGATACTCAGCTGATTAGCCAAAAGTTTGCCCGCTTTGTTACCGTGCGCATACTGAGAAGCTTTCAACCTGCGCATAGCGTTATAGTGCTGACCAATCAGGAGGACGCGGAGTTCCGCCTGAGAGCGCGCAAGCTCAGCTGCACACGCTGGAGACGGGTTCGTTTTATTTTTGCTTTCTAAAGATTTAATGGATTCCAATATAGTGTCAAGCATTTGTCTTCTCTGTCTCCCCACATTCGCCCCCCTAGACATCAACACACCCCGCATAAATGCCTTGTGAGCATTCCACAGTGTAAATGGACACAAAGCAGCAGTGTCATTGAGGTGAAAAAATTCAGTTAACGCTGAAAGGGTTTCAGATACGGCTTCCTTAGTTGCCAGGATAGAGGCATCAAACCGCCATCTGTTTGCCCTTGTAGTGAAAGGCATGTCTCCAACAGTCATAAGAATGGGGGCATGATCAGACCACATTATTGAACCCACTTTCACACAAGATACTTTTTGTAGTAGGAATTTATCCGTGAGGAACATGTCGATCCTTGAGTATGAATGATGAACTTTAGAGTAGAACGTAAAGTCCCTCTCAGAGGAATTATGACACCTCCAAACATCATATAGGTGTGCAGTGGACAAAAACAGGGAGAGATCTGTGTGGTATTGGTGTCTCGGCGTATCTCTAGAAACATCCAGTTGGTAATTGGACACGATATTAAAGTCGCCACAGAGGATGACGTGGCCCTTGATGAGGGGAATGATCTTGCGCCACAGTTTTTGTATGTACGCGGTTTGTCGTGTGTTTGGAGAGTATATGGTAACAATGGTATAGGCAGTCCCATCAATGGAACATGAGAGCACTAAGAATCTACCTTCCGGGTCAGTGGTCTGTGAGAGCAGAGTGAAATTTAAAGTGTCACAAACAAGAATGGCCACTCCGCATTTCTTCTTAGGGACACTCGAGTAAAAGACATGCGGAAATTGTTTAGTGGACAATTTAGGGTGGTTATTTACTATGAAATGGGTTTCCTGTATAGCAGCAATGTCACAATGTTGATCCTTCAGCTCTCTCCATAGCATGTGCCTCTTATGGGGGCTGTTTAGCCCATTCGCGTTGAGCGAAAGGAGCTTAAAGGACATGTTGCTGCAGGGAGCGAGACTGTGTAATGTGGTAGCAGTTGGAAATGCACTTACTCAGTTCCAAGGGTGAGCTGGTTTCCCGTGAGGATGCGTAGAGCAAATCAAGTGAAGCAGCAACTGATTGTGAATCGCAGGCTGGTACAGTCAGTATGCGTCCAGTTCAGTAGACAGGTGGAGGAGGCTGGCGGATGCAATAGTGGTGCTGGGTGGAAGAAAAACAAACAAAAAGATAAAAGGAAAGCAGCACACAACAAAACTGTAGAAAAAAAAAATAGACGACTCCTCGAGGAAGTCTGTACGGTTACAGAAAACCGTTGGTGTGGGGGAAGAAATTAACAATGTACAGCCGAGCAGATCGCACGGTGCCCATTAGTTGCAGTCAGTAGAGCATGGAGGGTCACTAAGATCATTCTGATAGCAGCGAGGCTGGATCTCAGGTCTGGGCTGCTTCAGGTTCAAGTATGCCCCACCTTGTGAGTAGGGTCAAGCCATCATCCAAAGAAGAGATCCTGTGCTCCCTATCACCTTTGGTAACAACTAGGGTAGCTGGGTAATTCCACCTATAGGGGATATAGTGGTTTTGCAGCGGTTTTGTAATAGTGGAGAGGATACGTCTCCTGTTCATGGTGAACGCAGAAAGGTCAGCATAGAAAGGTGAGATTGTTCATGGCAGGTGGTAAATTAGAACCTTTCCGCACTAGTGACATAAATCTCTCTTTGACTGTAAAGAAGTGGATTCTGGCTATGGTGTCCCGCGGAAGGGAGGCTGCGATATGTTTTGGCTTCGTAGCCTGTGGATCTGGTCTATGGCTAAATCACATAGTGGGATGTCAGGCATGGCTTCCTGAAAGATGGAGGTCAGGTACTCAGATAGGTCAGGGGGTTTCACTGATTCTGGGATGCCTCTGATTTTAATATTGTTGGGCCTTGAGCGATCTTCTAAGTCTGCAACTTTGGACTTCAGCCAGTCTATGTCATCTGCATGCTCATTGTGGGCATCGACCATGGTATTGAACGTATCAGCAACTTCTCCCATTTTATTTTCAATCCATGTGACTCTAGTGTCCACCACTGCTACAGCAGAGTTGCATCGGGTCATCAATTGCAGCATATCAGCATGTATAGAGCTCTTTAAGGACAGCATAATCTCCTTCAAAAAGGAGTCCATGACAGGCTGGCCAGTAGTAGGGAATGAGGAGATAGTATCATGGAACTCCAGGGTGTCATCAGCTCTGCAAGATGGAGTGGGGTCTCCCTCACTATGATGTAGTTTCAGTTTGGATTTAGCAGGACTAGAGCATGCAGAGTAAGATGGGAATGGATCCATGCTGCTCAAAGAAGCCATGGGATCCGGGCTGTGGACAGAGGGCCCTGCACGCTGTGCAGAGTGCCACCCTGCCTGTGAGGCCTGCTGTGAGGGAGCGTGGGGAGAAGCGCTGGCGCCATTTTGGCTGTGCTGCCCGCCCACCGGGCTGAAGAAATTAAGCAGCTTACCGGGCTTCGCTCCCCCTTTCCTCTTCCCCGACACATTGGGCGACTTCCCAGGCATCTGTGGAGGTGCTTGGCGAATCGTTTGTGTGACCCTCGACGCCGCTATAGACTCCGGAACGATTGATGAGCAGGGAGCTGTGTGACTATGCGTCCATCTCCCTCGCTGGCCGCCCCTGCCCCCCACATATTATATTCTGACTGTACAGTCTCAGTGCAGTTTAAAATATGTTTCTAATAACTAACATAGTGTAAGGGCCTACCTAAAAATCCATTGAGATCATTTAATTGGGTAGACACCCCCTCACTATATGTTTTGTTGATAAGTCAAAATTGGACTTTACAACCAGATGTCACATATGTGGCAAGGTTCAAGTGTAAGTCCATCCAATGGTGCGATTACACTTTTAATACATTCAGATAAATATTAAACAATGTAAGCATTCTGCCAAGGAAAAAATAAAGTATTTAATTATGGCATTATACAAAGCACTCTCAAGATATTGTTGTCTATTTGGACGGTAACCAGACGTTGATAAAGTATGCAAAGCAACTTTTGTATTTTGTGACATTTAGAATGTTCTGACTACCAAGATTGAATTCAATGAAATAATAGAGGCTCCAAAATTTGTTTAACTATTATTTGAGCAAATAGTAGATCAAATTACTTTCAATTTACTTCTTGGATCAAGATCAGGTCTAGCAGAGGGTGCAATGAATGCTAATTGTTTATCTTGCAGCAATTACAAAAGCCAAGCTAAAATACAGCTTTAAAAGCCTCAGCAGATTTCCTAATGTAGTTTGCATGATCAAATAATTCCCATTAACAGTTTGAAGCTCTCAGTACATAAAGACCCTGGTGCTTTTTCCAGATTAAAAAAAGAAACAAAATGCTAATTTACAGCATTTTTATACGTCATTTAGGATCTTTAGATGTTGAAAATATGTTAACATAACAGACGGGTTGAACATTTCTGATACATATATAAATATATTAGAAAATGCTTATTTTTACATAACAAAGAGATAATTAGCAGTCTACACAACAGAAGATCAATACCAATTAATATGTATTTTTAATAGAAAAAAAAATAATGCTTCAAAATGATAATATAACATAGGTAAGTCAGCTCAGATTTTTCTTCCTTGAGCTTCACAAGAAAGCCTTGTGCTAAAACTAGGTCATGCAGAATGGCAGGGAACACACGCCTTTAAATAATGTTACACCTTGCATAGAGACTGAAATTGAATACCTAAAACTATTTAACATTTAAAAAGTAGTTGAAATGTGGATAAGCTTATGCAGAAAAAAAAAGTGTTTCCATGAAAACATTCTTTCGGTAACTCTGTTCTCGAAAAGGACAGGCTGAATTACTGAAATATATCTGATTTAAATGTACTCCTCATCATTATAAAAATAGTATTATATTTATCATTCTCTACTTATCATTCGAAGGGTCACAATTCACAAGATTTATAATTTTCTGAACTATGAGTATGGTAATGCAGTCTAGGTTTTCTCAGCTGTTCCCTAATATTACATTTATTTAAAGGTGCTACCTAGCTGTTAACAACACTGTGCCATTTATGTAGTCTTATTGCAGCAAAGAAAGACATTGTCTTTTTTTGCGGTCAGATTAGCTATCTGTCTGGAAATATTTTGGTGACCTTTTTGTGAACATACTGATACCTTTCCTTTGCTTACTTTTAGAACTCCTGAGTTAGAAATTAGAAGTACTTCCTTTGTTTTTGAGCATCACCTGTGCTGTTCAATGTCTGTGGGTGAAGTCTGGATGCCTAGAGTGTTAGGCTCCATGTACATGGGACGCTGGAAATGGCCGTTTAGGAGCAGTTGGGCGTTTTTTTTAGAAGCCCCTGAACCAATCTTCATTTTATCTTATCTGTCCATGTACACCAGGTCGTTTGCGGTCGTTTGCGGGCAGTTGCGTTCAGGGACTTTTTTTATAACGCAATTATTTGCGTTCGAAAGTGTGTTTCCCGGCGCTTCAAACGCAAAAACGCGCCCGAACGCGTCTGAACGCGTCCGAACGCGCCCGAACGCGATGACCCGCGTTTGGCGTTTGCGTTTTTCCATTTTAAAGGGGAATAATTTTTTTGACCTCTAGGAACGCAAACGCCCGCTAAACGCCCGCTAAACGCGGGTACAAACGCGACCTAACGGACGTTTCAAACGTCCTAAAAATTCCAGCATTCAAAGGGACTTTTAACAACGTCCCGTGTACATGGACCCTTATGGGTAGAGTTGTATAATACATATAAGAATGAGACTTTGAAATCACAGCCTGTGATAGCCATGGTAGCTTATTGATGGCCCTGTTAACTCAAATATGTTCTGAGTGTTTAGCATTTCTTTTTCACAACAATGGGTTCAATAAATTACCAATATGTGTTAAAACCCTTTTTTTCTTTCCCTTTTGAGATCTTTCACGTATTAAGACATCATATCACTATTCATTATGCTATCTAACATAATGCATTATATTCGGGGTTGGAGTCAACAATTTGCAGCCCGCAGCTACATCAATAATGAACATTTCTTATTCTTTATTCTAGCTATAATATTCTTTTATTTTACCAATTTGTGAAGTGAAAGAGACACACACTGTCACTTTATTTGATATAAACTCTTTCAAAAGGGTATTGCACTGTACTTATCCAGACAATGGCAGCAAAGACACATATGTAACTGAATCTGTGCTCTTCAATCTTTATAACACTACTGCTTGGAGGAGTACCTCTTTGTGCTTGTCAGTAGGATAATATTAGTAATTTATGAAAGAGAAAAGCCTGAATTCTCATACTGAGGATGTTAATGAACTGATGTGAAAAGGTATACGTTTGTCTTCTACAAGCATTTGGTTAAACGTTTGACCTTCTTTAAGGTTTTTTTTTTTTTTTTAAACACTTAAGAAGAGGGTGGAGTGCCCATATTTCTTGTTTAACCACTTTAGCCCCGGAGGATTTGGCTGCTCAAAGACCAGGCCCTATTTTGCGATTCGGCACTGCGTGACTTTAACGGACAATTGCGCGGTTGTGCGTTGCTGTACCCAAACTAAATTGACGTCCTTTTTTTCCCACAAACAGAGCTTTCTCTTGGTGGTATTTGATCACCTGTGCGATTTTTATATTTTGCGCTATAAGCAAAAAAAGAGCGAAAATTTTTAAAAAATTACAATATTTTTCACATTTTTTTATATGAAATTCTCAAAAAAATGTAAGCATCAACATTTTTTAACATTTTAGGCCAATTTGTTTTCTGCTACATGTTTTTAGTAAAAAAATTGCAATAAGCGTATTTTGATTGGTTTGAGCAAAAGTTATTGCGTTTACTAGCTACGGGAAAGATTTATGTCATTTTTATTGTTTTTTTTTAACTAGTAATGCCAGCGATCTGCGATTTTTTTTGCAGGACTGCGACATTGCAGCGGACAGATTGGACCCCTAACTGACATTTTTGACACTTTTGGGGGTACCAGTGACATTACTACAGTAATCAGTGCTATAAATATGCACTGTTACTGTAAAAATGACACTGGCAGGGAAGGGGTTAACTTTACTGGTGATCAAGGGGTTAAGTGTGTCCCTAGGGGCTTGACTCTAACTGTCAGGGGGCGTGGCTTGTAAAGTAATCACAGAGACATGTGATCCTATACAGCAGGATCACATAGCCTCTGTCATTACTTCAGTGAGAATGACAGATGGCTGTGTTTACATCAGCCGTCTGTCCTTCTCTCACTGCTGCGGGAGATCGCAAGTGGCCGGCGGCCATCGGAGCTGCCGGTCACACGCGCTGGCTCCCTAGCTGATGAGCGTCCTCCTCCAGCCGCGATCGCCCTCTAGCTCCTCCCAGGCGAGCACCGTACATGTACGACGCTTTGCCTGGGAGTGCCAGACTGCCGCGCGCGGTCGGCAAGCAGTTAAGAAAACAAATGAATACCTATTTCCAACAAGAGAGAAACATTATATAATTCTATTATAATGTAACTGTGCCCAAATTATGTAAATTTTGAACAAGAAGGAAAAGCACTTTAAAACAAAACACAACCTCATTCACTTATGTAGCTTTAGGTGTTGTGAACAAATTATTCACAACAAAGGAATCAAAATCCAATTTCCTCTCCACTTTACTATGGAGATCAGAATCTTGACAGCCTGCCTGTCAACTAATGTAAACAAACATCATGTGCTTTAGTAAACTGACTGAAAGTCTCTACTGTAATCTTTGAGGATTGTTACTTCACAGTACATGCAGCTAGGGTGGCCAGGGATGGTTTGCTTTTAAGCTTTTTTTTTTTTTTTTTTACAGAATATTTACTGTAAATACTCTATAATAATATTGTCTATATTCTGAGCACAGATGCATTTAAAATCATACTACAAAGAGAAAGCAAACTGAAGTTGAGAGACAAAGCTGCGGGGCGATTCTTGAGAGACAAAGCTGCGGGGCGATTCTGCTGTGCCAAATCATGCGCTAGGTATGTGTTTTTCCGGCACTTCCGGGTAGGGGGCGCACGTCTCCGGTGACCGGACTGTGCTGTGATTATACACAGCAGATGCCAATCAACAGATGTCGGCCATGGGATGACCACTGGCACCTGCTTGATCATCGGGAAGACACACAGGACAGAGCTCTGCCTATCAGTGGGGAAGTTATGGATTTTCTTTACCGGCAAAGCAGGGAAAAAATTCCCTTACTTCTCTTAGTAAAAGCAGCACATGCAGTACACCAAAACACTGGTTAGGCATACATTTAACCCTTTGATCTCCCTAGCTGTTTAACCCCTTCCTAGCCAGTGCCATTAGTACAGTGACAGTGTATATCTTTAGCACTGATCACAGTATTCATGTCACCGGTTCCCAAAAGGTGTCAGTTAGTGTCCAATTGTCTATCGCAATACCGTAGCCCTGCTGTAAGTCGCTGACCGCCACCGTTACTAGTAAAAAAAATAAACAAATATTTCAGTATATATACCATAGCTTGCAGACGCTATGACTTTTGCACAAAGCAATCAATACACAGTATGCTTATTGGGCTTTTTTACCAAAAATATGTAGCAGAATACATATTGGCCTCAATTTTTAAAGAGACTAGGTTTTGTTAAATTTTTTATTGGATATGTTTATTTATTTATTTATTTTTTAAATTGTCTGCCTTTTTTTGTTTATAGCGCAATGATACTGCTGATAAAATACCCCCCAATAGATAACTCTATTTGTGTGAAAGGGGTGGGGGGGTCATTTTCTGGAGGTCAAGTGGTTTATATTACCTAAGCATAGTGAAAGACTTGCCAAAAGGAGTAAGGAATAGGGGCTCAATCATACCTGCTCATCTCGTTGCAGTAAAATAGAAATGTTTTACTGCATCAGTAGATGAAGTACATTTGATTCACTTTTGAGTACATTTGATTCACTTTCTGGTATAAAACCTACCAAATAAAATAATTGAAGAAATCTTATTTCTTTATAAATTGAGGCCAATATGTATTCTGCTATGTATTTTTTGCATTTTGTTTTAGTGCATTTTTGTAAAATCCTGTTCTGTAAAATGATGCAGAAAGATGCATGCAATATTTTATTTCATTTTCAATACATTTGCACCATAGAAAATGCGTGTCTCTTTACTTTACAATATCCTTACTGCATATAATGTGTAAATACAAAAAATGCCTGTTCAAAATGCACCAAAATCCAAATAATAAAAGGGGTTTTTGTACTACAAGCAAAGTCAGGTAACTCATAACCCATCTTTCTTAGGTAGCCACCTGCCTGTCTATTGCCAGTTTAAACCAGTTGGAGTTTTTGGGAACCATTATTATATTACATCACGTTGGTGGTAATGAGACATAAAGCTGAATAACATCGACCCCAAGACACAAGAACATAACTAAATGATGGTATTGTGTAGAAAGAAGAGGGCTAAGGACAGAGAATATCCAGAGGGGAAGATATTATACATTGTAAAGAAAGTATTTCTTGCAAGCTTTTTACCTTTCGCTAGCCTGGCTGTCCATTCAATGGACACCTATTCCATTTGTAAATTTCTTAGCTTTTAAATAGAATGTTTGAATACTAAGACAAATGCTTCTACACTGAAATAAAAAACAAAAGGAAATCAGGGCAATTATGTAAATTCAGTAACTATTCACAAAGTATTATAGCAGTCTTAACACAATTCATAAATTTTGAATCCTGGTGCATGGTAGGAGGCATGTTGAGGTTATAATGTCTTGCTGAAGCTTACCCTAACATTCCAGTTAATGCTATCTTAACGCATCAGTTGAGAACATTCCTTACTGACTGAAACTGGATTTAGCAATTCCCTCATGAGATTTTATATGCAGCACGGGCAGTAACAGCATAGGAGGTGTTTATCAGTTTTTTTTTTTTTTTTTTTTTCTCTTTTAGCGGACAGAGGGACATTGTGGGACATTTTCTAGGATTTTTGTTCTACTTTTTAAAGAACTTGTGAAAATTTGTGCGTCTCTATTTACATATTGTTTACACTTTTTTTTTGTGTGAATGATACCAGATACCCCTCACATACTATGTACTCTTTACTTATTCATATTGGGGGGGAAGCCCTCCACATACCTCCACAATCATGGGTCCAGGGTTGTTAGGAAGAGGCCATTGTCTTCATCAACATAGGGGACAAGGTGCAGATGGGTCACACCAATGTTGAGAGTATGTGGACTGGTAAAGGGAAGGGGGTCCACACTTGCGTCTCCCCATTTTCTGAACTGACAGGTTGCAAGCTCAGATAAGGGTTTAGTATGGATTTTGGTATTTTTCCTAAACTTTTTGTGCGCATGCACCCAAAATGTTCTGTCACGTCAACTGATGAGCTTGTGTTTCACGCTGGTTCAGGGTTATCCATCTCTCCTCCTTTATTTTCTGTTGGTGCAGTGCGGTTATGTCATTCAGGTGTGCCAATCCACCCCACAGCTACTGGCAGTGAACCCTCCACAGGCAGGGACACATGATTCCTTATTCTGCTTTCCCGGTTGGCTCACACCTCTCTGCAGAGACTGGCAGTGACACCTCCAAGGCACACCTGTGCTCCCTGGTCCCAGGCTATCAGGTATCCACCCTAGATTAAACTTCCACCTTCCACAGCATAAACACTGTTGCCCCTCCATGCCCATGACCAGCTGGTCCTCTGATTGGTGTTAACCTCTCAACGCCCATGGGAACCAATGTGGAATTGTTGGCTTTTTCATCTTTTTTAACTTATGTTTATTGAGGAAATAAACATTAGTCTTTCTTCATGGCATGATTGACTCTTGTGGTTATCCAACCTGATTATCCAGTCTACTGAGCAATGTTCATCAGTTTGTCTTTTCCTTGCCACATTTTTCACATGTTATTGGTCAGCTGCACTGGTTCAAGATGAGTAATATCCCATCAGTTGTTTCACACTATCTTTTGATCCACATTTTTTAGCGCTTGAGGAACAATGTTTCTTTTTCTCATACCAGATCCGAAGGGTCTAATATAGAATTTGAGGTGGCTCCCAAGCCATGTTTTCTTGTTTTTTGGTGGAGTCCCCCTTGGCACCCATATCAGACCCTCATCAAGGATAAGGGTCTAGAATGTATTTTTAGGGGGACACCTTACAATATTGACATTTAAACAGCATTTTTTCTTCTTTGTAATTGTCAGTTTTAATTTTTTTTTCCAAACTCGTGTCAGTTTTGCATTTTTAATTGTTCACTTTAAGCATTGTTCAAGTATCTGCTCTCTATCAAATGGAATTTTTATAATTTTATAATTTTTGATTTGGTACATATTCCCCAGGGTAGTGCCCAGACCTTTGTGTCATTCATTTGAAAATTCCTTGCCTATTAGCCAGAAAAATGTCTAAAACTCCTATTGACTTCAACGAGGCTCATGTTCAGCACCCAAACTACAGTAAACTTCGCTGAACCTGCCTCAAACCAAACATAGGTACTTTCGACACATCTCTACTTAATAGAAGGCATATCATGTTTGGATGGCCAGAGAAGAGCAGAATACTGTAACGACAACACTGCTAAAGATGTAGCAATAATAAAATATAGGAGAGTAGAGAACAACAAAAATCAAGCATTTGGGGTCCAGAAATAGTAGATTTTCCGGCTCTGATGAGCATTGTGATTTTGGGTGAAATTTGTGCAACATGGGACAATGACAATTAGCACAATAAATTTCAAAGTAATTCCTTTCTGATCACAACAGATTTCCCTCAGGTCTGTCCAGAACAAAAAGGATTAGAGTTTAGAGAGCTTTCGATATCGTGTTGAACATCGAGCATTGTTAAACATTTATAAAGGCTTAATCCACAGAGACTATAGTCCTCTTGATAGTAAAAGAGACACATTTCTAGAACGTTAAACCGTTACTGAAACAGAAAATGAAAACAACGTTATATTCAAATGTTTTACCTTTTGGAGGATGGTGGTTAGAACTACTTGTTTAGCTACCTACAAGTACTAATTCCTGGTTTTGTAAGGGAATTGTGCATTCAAAAAAGTGTGCTGTCAATGACTTAGCTGAAACACAAGATCTCTCTTTTACTCCCTGACAGAACAGTGGTCTGCCTTGTTTGCATAGGCAGACCGCCGCTCTGTCATCCTGCCAAACAAGCGGCAGGTCCCAGCGGCTGCCGGACCCACTAATTGGTTCCCGCTGTGTCCAATCACAGCATCGCATGCGTGCCCCCTACATCACCCGCACAAAATCACATACATGTACGTGATTTTGCACAGCCGGGACGCCCTGCCACAGTATATATGTGGTGGGCGGTCTGGAACTGGTTAAAAAATATGAATTGGGAGAGGCTGAACTATTCTGACGTACAGATATGAGGGGTGCCAAAACACCCTATACCAGTGAACATTAGCAATCTGTGGAAGATAATTTAACACGCAAAACAGAATGCATTTATTGCGTACACTGGATAACTGGCAGGGTGAATTGAAACAACATGTCCCAGCTAGATCAAAGGTCATAAAAGAGCTACAAAAGGCACCTACTGTATATCTTTGATGCTGTTATTTAAGGGAGAGGCTCTGAATAAACCTGTTCTGGGACATCTCTACTCATGCACCAAACATGAGGGGTTGATTTACTAAAACTGGAGAGTGAAACATCTGGTGCAGCTGTACATAGAAACCAATCCGCTTCCAGGTATTTTTTTCAAAGCTTATAGTGGATGTAAACCCCTTTTATGAAATTTGACTTGGGCACATCTGTCTGTAGTGTTTACTTATCTGTCTCCAAAGCCCTAAGTGCCGTGTCTTTCTGCTGCTCCGTTCCTCCTTTATTAGCATGATAACTTCTGACAAGCTCTCCAACTCAAGCTTTTCCTCCAATCAGCTGTCACATAGTGTATTCCAAGACTCCACACCCACTGCTGGAACAGGAAGAAAAAATTCTAACATGATGTTCCCTTTCTAAACGGTGTAGAAACCTCAAGACAGCAGATATACAAATAAAACTTATTTAGGGAGATTTGTTTCATCTCTGTGTATCATCTGAGGCTGTTCACTTCTCTGGGTATATGTGAGGGTTTACATCCACTTTAATTGAATAAGCTGAAGTTAGAAGCTGATAGACTACCATGCACAGCTGCACCTGATTTGATACTACAGTTTTAATAAATCAACCACACTGTTTTTAACATATGTGTAAACTGTCTGACAGATTTTACATCCTAACCATTTGTCCAGATTAACATTTTCAGCATTTTTGTATTCACTGCTTTATTTCAAAGGTAGGAAACAAGCAATATATTTGATATTTTCCTATTACAAGGTTTATGTTTTTGATAGGTAACACATTTTTCTAAAGATTTACACCTGGTTTAACCACTTAAGGGCCGCCCACTGTACATATACTACAGCAGGGCAGCCCTTAAGTGCAAAATCAAGTACATATATGTGATTTTGCTTTAAGGTTCTAAGGGGACTGACAGAATGGCCGTCTGAATATGTAAACAAGGCAGACAGCTGTTTTGTCAGACAGGAAAGGAGAGATTGTGTGTTCCTACTTATCAGGAACACTGATCTCTCACTTCCTGCAGTCAGTCCATTCCCCCCCACAGTTAGAAAGCACTCCCTAGGAGCACACTTAACCAATTGATCATCCCTGATGTTAACCCCTTCCCTGCCAGTGTCATTTCTACAGTAACAGTGCATATTATTTAGCACTGATCACTGTATTGGTGTCACTGGTCCCCAGAAAGTGTCACTTAGTGTCAGATCTATCTGCCGCAATGTCACAGTCCTGCTAAAAATTGCTGATCACCTCCATTACTAATAGAAACAATAAAACAAATAAAAAGTCCATAAATCTATCCCATAGTTTGTAAATGCTACTTTTGCGCAAATCAATTAATATACTCTTTTTGGGATATATTTTACCAAAAATATATAGCAGAATACAAATTGGCCTAAACTGATAAATAAATGTGATTTTGTTAATTTTTTTATTGGGAATGTTTTATAGTAGAAAGTAAAAAAAAAAATGTTTTTTTTTTTCAAAATTGTCTCTCTTTTTTTGTTTATAGCACAAAAAATAAAAACCTCAGAGGTGATAAAAATACCACCAAAAGAAAGCTCTATTTATGAGATAAAAAAGGACATCAGTTTTATTTGGGTACAGCGTCGCACAACCGCACAATTGTCAGTTAAAATAACGCAGTGCCGTATCGCAAAAATGTCCTGGTCATTAAGGGGGTAAACCTTCTGGGGGGGAAGTGGTTACAAGAGGATTTATAGCATACCATTTAACAATGATTATTCCACTTCTTCACAACTGTTGTTTGTCAAGAATGTTAAACTTTCCATTTACCTGAAATTTGTACTCTGGAATAAGTACACACTATGTAAGCAAATAATGCACTTGGCTGTGGTTTCATAGAGCTTCAAATATCTACTCAACAATCTGTAGCCTCTGGATACTGTTCCTATAATGCTAGAAATAATACTTTAAAAAGGCTAACACTGGGCAACATCAGCAAATGTCTATAAAGTACCTATTGGCTTCTATTTTACGTAACTTATCAGGCATTTGCAGAACAAGAATGGCTCATAGCCACAGTCTGTTTTTCAGCTAGCTTTTACTTGTTACTTCACACCATTAAACCAATGTATTCATTTTTCATAATTTCATATATATAGAAGAAGCGAGGACCAAATGTGGCAACAAGGCAGATACATCTTCCAAATGCGATTTGTTTTTCTTTATGTTGACAATAAATACAAAACACTTTTAAAATAATTTTCTTTGTTGGATGACCAAGTTTACAAATCAGTTAAAAGCTGGCCAATGTTTAAACTACTGTCTTCAGCCTTTATATTATGAATGATTAAATGGGGTAAACATAATTTCATGTGTATTTGCATAAATTTGAGCTTATAACAAGTAAGAATAAATAGCTAAACATTTTAGAAATGTATAAAAACTACAAATATTTTAGATGAGCTAGCATAACCATAAGTGGGGAAACATTTTACTACATACTGCTGTTAGGAAATATTTTTTACATACTTCCAATCATGTGCAAAGGTCACGTGTGTGCGATAGTACTTGGTTCTCCCCAGGAATTTAGGCATTGAATTATCTGGTCTTAACAAGGAGACCCTTCAGCAGCAAAGGAGAAATGGGAAATATGAAGCATTTGGGTTGGAGACAGTACCAAAAGATGAGATAGCAGTGTTATCAGTAACTGTTGCCAATAGTTGTTACTCTAATTATCCAGATCCAAAAGTCAAAATCAGAACAAAGGTCAAGCATGAGGTAAGTACAGGTGGCTTACTAGCTAGTTATGTACAAGCAAGGTCAGCAATAACATTGCAAGAGAAGTCACACCCCTAAATAGGATCCTAGACCATTGAGGATGCATGCTGATGTCTACAGACATGTGGACATGCTTACCCTTGCCCTACAGTTGGATAGGATGCCTGAGCCAACACAATGATGCTGCTTCAGGTGTGACTGTTGACCAAAAAGGGAAGCCTGCTTTGCAGAAGGACCCAGAAAAGAGATGTTTGACCCAGAAAATACATCAGAGAACTCCTGGGTAGAGGACACAGAGTGAAAACTATCCCAAGCATGTGCCAGTGATCACTGAGGGTAACATTGACAGTTCAATGCTGCGTGGCTGGATGAGAATGTCTCAGGTAACTTCCTGTATCCTTTCAATCTGTAAATGTTCCTTTGGATAAATAGATTTTTTGTAAAGGAACTGGGAGTTTACTTTTACAATTTCTTAAAAGCTGTTAATTAATCTTAGAGCAGGCACTCTTTCCTTACAGCACGCACAGAGTAACTTTTTTTGCACTGCTACAGTATTACATTACAAGAAAATATTGAGATATAAATCAACCAACCATATAAATTTCACGTAGCTTTAAATGTGAAGATGAATAATTTACACTTCACGTTCCTGAACTTTGATAAGTCACTTTTTTGCACCTTTTAATGTTATAGTTATACAATTTTCGGGTTAATCAAAGAGCGAATGAAGAAGAGCATTAGCATGAGTGCTACACTTTGCACTGTATTTGCTTGCTTTATGTAATTTGAAGAAATGGAATAGTGCATATACGGTAGTTTATAACTTCATGTGTCTTTGTGCAATGTATTTACCTGCAATTTGCACACGTGCAATTGTGTGAATTTTGGAACACAACTGACCAGTTTATGTAAAATGTATATTAGGGCATTTTAATACTCTAAAATTATTTTGCAAGTAAAATGGAATGGGACTTCAACAAAGGTGTAAGGAAGTTACAGCAGAATATGGTGTGAAAAGTGGGGAAATCTGCAATCAGAGAAGAAAACAACTGTAACCTTAGAGAAGCAAAAAGAAAAAATATTTTCAGAATATGTCAATAAAAAGCAAAAAAACAAACAGAGGTGTAGCACCCTCCTAGGTGGGTGCTAGGTAAAATCATTTATTTGGCCCTGTCTGCTTATCAGATGGGCCTTGATTGTTCAGCTAGGCTTTCATGTGTTCCCAGGTGTGCCTGTTGAGCTTAGGGAGTTTCCCCACTGTGTCCAATGGGGGCTCTCATTGGACAGTGGGTGAAACCTGACCAATAGCACACCAGGGCTTGTATATATCCCAGAGGGCAGAATATGCTGCAATGCATTCTGGGATGGCATATAAGTCTGAGGGGAACACATGACAGAGCGTCTTTGGTGGGAAACAGAGTCCAGGGGGGGATGGCTGTCTCTCCTCCTGTCAGTGTGAGAAAAGGTGTCCTTGGCAGTCAGCCTAGAGGACAGAAGGTTGAGCTGAGCTGCAGAGAGGGATCCAGAGTGCCGAGGACCAAGTGGAGCTGCTGGGGCAGGGGTTTCCACGAAAGCAGTGTCGTGATTACTGTAAACTGCCCAGGGATCTGCCTAGGATAGGGGACCACTCCGGAAGGTCAGAGGAATCCAGGAGCCAGTCAACTGGGAGAGAGGGCTTAGAGAAGGGGGTGCCAGAGTCTAAGCCCTGAAGAGAAGTCTGTGAGAGAGGGTGCCGGTGTTGACCCTGAAGTGTTAAGAGTTGAGCAGTGTTTACAAGTAGCTATCTCAGCCAGGAGGGCTAAAGGCAGCAGTACAAAGGAATTTGTGCCAACAGGGAGTGACAAAGTCAGTTTGGAGTTAACGGACAGCAAGTCAGCGTTAACCAGCGCCAACCGGCATTGACCGGCATTCAGCCAGCGTCAAGTCAGCGTCCATAGACATTTTTCTCAATTGTCCCATTACGTTGTGAATAGTTGAGCCAGAGGAGAATCCCACTCATTCCCTTCTCCCATCCAAGTTCCTAAATAAATACAAAACCCAAAGAGGCTGGACTGTTTCCTGTCTCAGTACTCACACTTGGAGAACATGCTTAAATGTGCTGTTGTTGCTAGCGGTAACCCTGGCAGACCCACATCCAGCACAATGGCTGGGAATCCTGCTACAGAGGCAAAAAAAAAAGGCGCAGATACTTTTTACATGCGTTAAACAGACACATAGAGGACATTCTAAAGAGAACACATCACTTTGTCCACTCTAAAGTTCTCAGGGGAGATAAGTGCATCTGCCTGGGTTTAGTTTGTCAACAGTTTAACAAATCTTGCTTGAAGCTGGTTTTGCAAACTCACAGAATGCCCCTTTGAGGTCTATGGGGGTGAATCTTGTGATGCAATTCTGCTATTTGTAAAGCTAATGGGCAAGCCATTGTCAAACAAAAGGCATACAAAGTCAGGTATTGCCATGAGGTAATGCCAAAAAACAAACAAACAAAAAAAAAACCCAAAAAACAGAATCTCTTTATACACAAGATTGCCAGCTCTTCTTTATTGTTCCAACAAACACTAACAATATGGCTGTTGTGAGCCCATTATAAAAAAAGATATCTGGATTATCAGTTCCTTTGTTCCTTTTTTTTTTTGTCCCAGTATGTGCATGGGAGTCATCTGGGTTTTCTGGCCACCTCTATACATTTTCAAATGTATTGTTTTGTAACCTGGAAATGAGTAGGTTCTGATGAAGGTCTAGTATACTTTGTAAAGTGGAAGTAATCAATGATAGATAGATAGATAGATAGATAGATAGATAGATAGATAGATAGATAGATAGATAGATAGATAGATAGATAGATAGATAGATAGATAGATAGATAGATAGATAGATAGATAGATAGATAGATAGATAGATAGATAGATAGATAGATAGATAGATAGATAGATAGATAGATAGATAGATAGATAGATAGATAGATAGATAGATAGATAGATAGATAGATAGATAGATAGATAGATAGATAGATAGATAGATAGATAAATAGATAGATTTTTCTATAACAAAAATACTCATATTTGTTAAGAGTAGCACTTGGGTACATAACACCAAACAGAGTGAATTCATGGAGGTATTTTTGTTGGCAGAGATAAAAAATAAATCATTTATACATAACTGTTTCCTGACTGACAAAGGACTGAGATATGCCGTTGCTCCCAGCTAAGTATTCCGTATGTTCAGAGCATTCAGCATGCTCCTATAAATCTAATGGACAACTCTGAGAAATTCTTAAGAGGCTGTTAATTTCCTCCTGTCCTAGCATAGGTTAAGAGACAAGATGACAGTGGCTGCAGGGAATGAAGAAGAGCAACTGCAGTGCACCAGCAGGTATGTACAGTCCAGCTTAAGTCTCTCCTTTTCCTCTCCAGGGAAGAATGACTGGAGACATCAAGGCTGGATGAGAGCACAAGCCTGTACTAATTCAGTGTGCATTGATTCATTCGGTGTATGTATGAGGAAAAAGAGACTTAAACTGGGTCACAGAACACACTAGAGACTTTTTTTCTTTTCTCTTTTTCAATACTTTCTTTTACCAATAAATGACAAATTACATTCTGCATGTTTTATAAAATAGAAATTAATTTTCAAGCAGCTTATTTGCATTGCTTGACATTAAAAAAAAAATCCTTACTTAATACCCTGAGAGAATTCAGATGGAATAGAGATTTCTAGTGAAAATCTGATTGTTGTAAATTGTCGTGTTAGTTGTTCAAACCAGCAGATTATCAATAAAAAATAATCTTCCCTGGATTTTTAATAATTGAGTACTTTCTAAACTAAATATAGGCATGGCAGTACAAGAAAATCCATGTATGGGATTTAGCTGAGCTATGAGTTCAGATGAGATGTTTTTATACATATAGGTTTGAATTCTACGGTATAAAGGCACTCAGGCTGCAGAACATTTGGATGCAATCTTATCTTAAAAAGGGATCTTAGCAAAAATACACCATGACTATAAATACTATCTCATTGTGCAACCTAGTAAAATATGGATGCAAGAATAACCACTTGCCGACCAGCCGCCGTACTGATACTGCGGCAGGTCAGGTCTGTCTTGCGAAACTACGTACCTGTACATCATTTCAGGGGACCGCTAGTGAGGGGTGTGTGGGCACTGATTGGCTACAGGGGGAGCCAATAAGCGGGTGTGGCTGCTGCGATGTCCGCCGGGCCCCTGCAATCGCTCCCCGTAGAGACAGAGCAGCGGTCTGCCATTGTCAACACGGCATCCTGTGTTCCTCCTATTTAAGAACACAGATCTCTGTGTTAATTCAGCAAGCTCATCCCCCACACAGTTAGAAAGCACCCCCTAGGGACACATTTAACCCTTTGATTGGCCCTAGTATTAACCCCTTCCCTGCCAGTTCCATTAGTGCAGTAACAGTGCATATTTTTAGCACTGATTACTGTAGTAATGTCACTGGTCCCCCCAAAAGTGTCAAAAATGTCATTTAGGTGTACAATCTGTCTGCCGCAATGGCACAGTCCCGCTAAAAATCGCTGATCGATGCCATTACTTGTAGAAAAATAAAATTTAAAAAATGACATAAATCTATCCCCTAGTTTGTAGACGTGATACCAATCAATATACACTTATTGGGATTGTTTTCACCAAAAATAGGTAACAGAATACATATTTGCCTAAAATGATGAAAACATTTGATTTTTACATGTTTTTTATTGGGAATGTTTTATAGCAGAAAGTAAAAAATATTGTTTTGTTTTTTTCAGAATTGTCACTTTTTTGTTTATAGTTCAAAAAATAAAAATTGCAGAGGTGATCAAATACCACTAAAAGAAAGTTGTGGGTGGAAAAAAGGACATCAATCTTATTTGGATAGCAGCTAAAAAAATGGTGAGGTGCCATCTGTGACACACCTCCATCCCAATATAAACATATATAACATATATAAACATATGTAACCCATTATTATCAGTATCATGTACTGCAATATCACCAATCGGTCTGTCATTTTTATGTGTTTTATGGTGCAAGATGATACGCATTTTTTACTCCCACAAACTGTGATAAAGGTTTAAGATACTTTATGTACCCATATTTATTTTCATTTCTGGCCACATGTGCCCACCTCATCTAAAGTCCTGGGGCCATTTTGTTCTGTCTTATATCTTATTTGGGTACATCGTCGCATGCCTGCACAATTGTCAGTTAAAGTAATGCAGTGCCATATCGCAAAAAATGGCCTGGTCATTAAGGGGGTAAAACCTTCCGGTCCAGAAGTGAAGGTACACAATCAATTCCTACTGGAAGTATAGATTTATTACTATTGGGTTCAATAGGTTGTGTCTGTAAATAAACAAGTGTAAGCAGCGCTAAATCCTCCTACCTACTGTGAACATAACAATAAGTGCAAAAAATTGCTGTGCAAATATGCAGTGAATAACGGGAATAAATTAATTAATTGGTTGATTCAGCATCAGAAAAAATGCTTTAAAAAGTGATTAACATCCAATGGAAAATAGAAAGTGCTGTGCTTGGTCAGTGCTATAGACACAATTCATCCATAAAGGATAAACATCGATAAACTGTAAAACATCTAAAGTGCAGTACAAAAAGTGCATATATAGTGCTTTTATACATATAGTGAAAAGACCTGGAACAGTGCAAAAAATAGGGCCTGGAACAGTAAAAAAAAAAACAGTATGCAGTCCAAAGTAATAATAAGTCCCTTGTGCAGATAACAACAGCCCAATGAAGTGGTGGCACCCTCCGATTCACTGCCAAACTGTGGTAAAATTTCAAACTCACTGGATGGTGTTGATCTTAGCTGGCATATGTCAACTAAAGATCAATATACGCTTAGGGGTCTCCTTGCGCTGAAAGGCTGGTGTCCCAATGGATGGATGAATCGATGTGTTTACTGTCCGCATTCTCAGTGGGCGAAAAAATGAAGAGGACTCCTCATGGTGTAGTACAATTAAAATACTCCAATTTTATTAAAAATATATAAATCCAGCAAACACCGTAGTATATATTATCTGGTACCCTTGCAAATTGTCCTTGGTCTCCCTGGCACCCTGCGGAGCCGTGTAGCAGTCCTGGGAGCCTTGCCGCACCTGGAAGTAGGGTAAAGCGGCGTGCAGTTCAAAACAGGGACCAGAGCGAGGCAGCGTACGTTGCAGCTTGACGCGTTTCGTCACTGGAATGACATCATCGAAAGCTGTACATACGCTGCTCCGGCCTCACATTTATGCTTCTGCGCAGTAAGCCCACCCTATGTTTCCTCCCTCTTGGTTACAAATCCCGTTTCTGGGTACACCTCACGGTGTCATTCATTTAGGGAAGTCTTAAATGATGGCGGGTCGTATATTTCATATTTAATACCATTCTAAGATACAGTAACCAATAGGAATAAATAAAAAAACTGAATAATAAACATTAAACCAAGTAAGCAAGCATCCGTATAGTATGTATAGTAGCCCCCTTCTAATCATTCAATTAAGTGGCACGGTGGTGACTTAAAGTGTGTTAGTAAAAGATTTTAACTATGGACACCAACTGCACTTTTATTTATATGCCCTTCACCCTAAACAACGGGCGGGGTTTAGCAGTAATTAGTCCGGAAGTCAATATTAACCCTTGTCTTATATGGGTGCCCGTATAAATCTATACTCGTTATAAAATTATAAAGACATCTGGCATTATCCTTTTAGGCATACATTATTCATAATGTTCAGAGAGTGTGTATAAGCCCCAAGTGCAGCTACATGTGGGGGGATATATGAAAAACCATGTAGAAAGAGCGTATGTGGATACACATACATACTTGTACCTACAAGGATCATCTATGAAGGGACTTTTCCCATGTAAATTTCCAGAGAAGACTAGATGGAATATGGCCTATGTATATTAGGGACCAGTATTAGGTGTAATATTAGTAAGAACTATGTGTAAGCAGTTATATATAAAAATTGTATGAAAGAATGCATGAAAAAAATGCATGAAAGACGCATGAAAAAAAGCATAACAAATTGCTTTTTTAGGCCGCATGCAAAAAACGCATACAGCACTGCATGCAAAATTTGCACATGGGAACGCAAGTAGGAATTTTTTGTAAGAAATACTCGGTGTGGGAAACCTTATTTCATATATTAATACTCATTTTTTAAATTGTTTAATTTTTGGAAGGAGGCTGGTATGATTGTAGGTGGACACCGTGGGATGTACCCTCTACAATTGATAGAGGATGTGATTGTGCTCTATATTAGAAAATCTTGAAATTATTTGATACCTACATCCCAAATTGTACAGTTTTTTGTGTTACCAAAACACCTCTATGGGGGATTGGTAGATGTGGGCTATGGGGGGACTTTTATGGTATGGTACTCATGATATATAACAACACATTATTTATATAAAATAAACTTTTTATTATATATTACAAATTAAAAACATTAAATTGGACAAAGACGTTCAACATACAAAAAACATTATAACAATATATAACAAAACAATATATTGGATCATTGGTGACAATAAACATTTGATACATTAGATTCTCTTATACTTGAGTGGGCCATTCGTGCTACTACCAATGTCCTTGCCCGACATGTTTTGCTAAACAAAGCTTCTTCAGGGGCAGATTGGCATGATAAGGATTCTGTTATTATCTTTAAAACATCAATACAGATTTAATATACACAAATTTTCAATAGATATGTCTCTCAGTATATCTCTAAATGGAAGATGTCCCACGTTTTGTGCTTTACCCTGCATGCAGTACCCCTAATTGGCCAGGTGTTATTGGGGGTGCATGGCAATATACGTCTCACCGGTGAGTGCGGGGGCAAAACAAAAATATTATATATAGATAGAACCAGATATAATGCTCATTACATATATCATTAGAAAAGAAGAAGGATTCACACAATCGCATTGAAAGTCGGATCAAAATCTGATCACAGCAGTGAGAACCTAGTCTTCTTGCCAACAAAAAAGCAAAGATTAACCGATTGCCAACCGTATACTGTATACATATATATATATATTATGGTGGGAAGGTGGCTCTCCTGCACAGGATAGCAAACCTAGTACCTGATCCTGCACTTACGGGTCTGCGCCACCAATGACCTGCTCCCGCTCTGAATAGACACAGTGGGTGCTAAACTGTGGGTTCCGTGGACTCGATGGCCATTGGCACCCACAGATCATTAGGTAAAAAGTCAGAACAGTGATCTGCCTATGTAAACAAGGCAGATTGCCGTTCTGTCATTAGTAAAACATTGATTCTGTCTTCCTGCAATGGAACATGGATCAATGCCTTCCCATAGTTCAAGCACCTCCCCCACACTCAATATCACCACTTACACTCATCCGGCAAAATGGATATGTGGGGAGAAGCAGACAGACACTTCCATAGCATAATACATATGAAACTCCTTTAATTGACAGAAAAGGAATTGCACTTACAATCTTCCAATAAAATCAACTCGTATGTGGAATAGTATGTGTGGCAGCGTTTGAGTATAAGTGGTGATATTGAGTGTATGGTTTTGGGGAGACCTTTATCTTTCCCTGTGCTGCATTTGACCACTTATATTTTAGTGGTCAAATCTGTCCAGTAAGCAGTTTGTGTTTTCACTACGGGTGTGAAGTTGGACTAACCCTTTCCAGTGCTACTTTCTTTTACACCCCCTATCATATAGCATCTTGGACTGGAATTTGTTTCTTTCCTCTTTGATATGGAGATTTATTATATCTGTTTTTTATTGACCATTTTATATTTTTATCATTAATTTTTTAGCACTGCACTATTGTATCATATTATTTATTGGGAGTTTTTGCATTTGACTAAGACACACAGCAAGCGCCATTGGCTCCTGCTGCTGTCAATCAAAGTCAATGAGCCAATGAGGAGAGAGGGGGGCTAGGGCTGAACAGCGGCTCCATGTCTGAATGGACACACAGAGCAGTGGCTCGGGTGCCCCATAGCAAGCTGCTTGCTGTGGGGGGAATTGGCAGGAGGGAGGGGCCAGGAACGCTGGTGAGGGACCTGAGAAGAGAAGGATCTGGGCTGCTCTGCACAAAACAACTGCACAGAGTGGGTAAGTGTAACATGTTTTTTATTTTTAAACAAAGAAAAAAACAAGACTTTAGTATCACTTTAAGTAGTGATTTTGCCACTACATGTAAGGGAATCACCTGTAATATTTTATAGATATAGTTCTGTTCTTTCTTAAAGGATAAGCTCACCTTTCTGGACATGTTACACCCAAATTTACATTGTTTACATTGTTGCAACATGTTCAGCATCACCCTGCTACCTCTCCCCCTGTAACAGTGGGCCAGGGATCCCTGTGAATCAATGAACTAAAACTTCCATCAGCTTTTGAATCTGATGCCTTGTAGTTCTCAATAAACTAGCATTGATTAGCACTCTAGGTAGGTCATTGAGCTTCCTGTCATTCAGTAACTGCCTGCCCATATTGGAGGTATGAGCCTGGCTATACAGATCAGAAGATCGTGGGTGCAATGTTTAAAAAAAATAAATAAATGCACATTTTTCTATCTGCAAAAAACATGTATTTATTTATTTAGATTTTTTTTAAAGTGAACTTATCCTTTAAAGCCCAACTGAAAGTGGTATTTAAGTTTCAAAAATTGTTCACAGCCCCAGCCAGGAGAACACTCAGCTCTAGCTGCTGGCAATAATTGCATTAAAAATTCGACAGGCTGGTTGTACCCAAGTTGTGTGATCAATCAACCTGGGTACATTCAACCTGCCTATACATAGTTTAAATCTTGACTGGTCCCTGCTGAGCCATCCGAGATTCAAACCAACTATGACCAGCTTTAATGAAAACATCCAACAATGAAAAAGGAAACCATTTTCTTTGGCCACAGTAGGTGTGCAGTATGAACAGTAATCTGCTTTACTCTCCAGAATCTAACAAATCTAATTTGAGGCACTTTTAAAAATATAAACTTAATTGTGATGATTTACTGGATATTCACCTAGTAGAGTGAATTTTAGGTTTGTTTGTGAATTCACAGTGGAGCCAATTTTTAATGACTCACCCATCACTAATGTTGATACCACATCTCTGTAGGGCACATGTGTCAAACAGAAGGCCATTTGGCCGAATCTGGCCCTCAGGGCCATTTCATGTGGCCCTCACACCTCTCCTTGAGCTGCAGTAGAGCTCCAGCCCATCTTTGGGCCTCCTCAAGACCCTTCATTTTCTGCTTCCTAGCTTGGCCCCAGCTTCCACCCAGCAGCGACACAAGGTAAGGGGGTGCACATTGATGTAAGGGAGGGTGGAGGAGGGGGACGCTTGACATCTGATGTAAGGGGGTTGGGATACACTGGACTTCCAGTATTACAGATACAACTGGCCCTTTGAGGGCACTCATAATGCTGATGTGGCCCTTGATGAAGTTGGGTTTGACACCCCTGCTGTAGGGGATGGCCAGAATGAATGAAATGCAGTTTTCTTGTTTAAAGTTAGAGTATTTTCTAATAAAATTTCAGATTATAATACAATACAGCCATAATATTGCATTATATCATTTTTGAAAGAATAGGATTGTTTCGTCCTCTCTTTCGTCTTTATAGGTTTTTCCATCAGTGAGCATTTTGTAGTACCTGAATGTAGTCACAAATAGCTAATAAAAATAGTTACAGTGTATGTATTATTTCTGAAAAAAAAAACGGAATCTCCTGGACGTTGTAAAAGTATGTAAATTGATATGTTTATTGCACAAACAGTTTGCTTTTTTTTTTTACGTTACAAGTACTGTGACACTAATGTACTGATGAAGTGAAATTACAAATATAATTACCGTAACAAAGCCATGCAATATATATTTACAAATATTACCTAGATAGGACCTTGAAGGCAAATTACCACATAACTGAATAGAGGCAAGCTGTGTTCACATGCTAATCATTGTTGATACCAATCTTTTTGAAGCTCTTTAGCTTGGTGGATTGATTGTCACTGAAATTGTTCATCTACCTTATATTCACTGTGGTATAAAAGATTTTCATTAGGAATGCTGTTGAAAGCTTTTCTGCCAGGCTAATGTTCATGTAGGGAATTATATTGAGAAATTAAAGGGAAATTGGCATTTTATTACTGAGCTAAGAATCAAATGTAGCTATCAGAATTGTCTACCAGGATTCATATACAGTAAAATGAACCTTGGAAACAATGTTGTGCAGTGATCAATACTGTTAGGGAGGGTAGGCAGTGTATTTTTTTTATTTTTATAGTACGTGACTTTCCTGCCCACCACAAACACTAGTATAGTAATGCCTAGTAATAAGCTCCAGTTGTTACTGTTGAAATACACCTGCCAATGTGTTTGGTCACTGTAAGCAGGTTGGGATGTGGAGGAGTTTGATTAAATATTCGGAGATGTCTAAGACAGATGCATGCATATTTTTCATCTCTCCAACCAATAAGAGTGTTTCCCCATCATGTAAACACAATGTCAGCTCTAACTTAGTAATTGCAAGCAGGGTGGAGGATATACTGACATAAATTAAAGCCTCTAGCCTGCAGATGAACACTGCCACCTTCAGGTAGCACTGTTCACCTGCAATGTCCACTTTTTAGTAGCTTAACTTGTCAAATACAGATCCTCCTAATAATACACAGACTGAAAAAAAACAGCAAAATATAAACCTGATATAGCTTTTAACTCTCCTTTACTCTAAAAAAAACTGGCGATACATAATAACAAGGCATTGAAATGCATTGGATACATTCAGACACATGTTCTACGTTTTGGATGGTGTCCAATAGAGCATCCAATTTAGTCTTGAATTCTTTGTATAAATGTAAATTTGTTCTGATATATATTTTATGATGTTAGGCATAACAATTTGCTTTACATTTTGATTAACTGCATGACATCACTTATGGTAGGATGTGTTACAATATGTATGAGTGTCACACGTACACATTACATTATATGCCATTAGACAGCACCTGCCAACAAGTTCCTGTCTGAATGACTCATTATGAAACTGTACTGCAACTGCAAATGAAGAAGTCATACGCATATCTGGGATATTTTGTCACCATAGTTTGTAATTTAATGGGAAACTGGGAGTGATTGCAAATCACATGGACATTGATTGAATGGTGCAATTCCCAGTCCCTATTTATAGCTGGATCCCTCTAGGGAAGCACTACTGCTGTGTTGGAGCAATTAAGGGCACATATGACATGAGGAAATTGAGCTTCCTAGTAAAACTTTGTATGAATTATTTTAACCTACATAGGAAACTCTTCAACATCTTTCTTAGTGCACAGTAAAAGTGCTGGAAAGGAAAATTATGACAGTCCGAGGTAATGTACCCGAAAATATACCCAACAGTATCTGAAAGCAGAAAGTGCTGCATTTAAAGACAAACAGCCATCAATAGTTATTTGTGAAAATTGGAATCACTCGTAAGTTATATAATATTGCACCTTTAGGGATTACTTTTTTTTTGTAGTATTATATTATAATCAGGATTTCTGAGTGTTGAGATGTTATGACAGAGCTCTGTGATTTTTAGATTTTTTAGAGACATTAAAAAAATATTCAAAGTTTCTGAGCTGAATGTCTACTCTATTAAGAGTGAATTTAATTAGAAATGATTTTACTAATACATGATTGGGTAATCAAAGTCAACACAGGTTCACCTTATCTACTAAAATACACATGCAAATTATACAACCTCTTCCCTTTTGATAAATTAACCCTAGAGTGTTACTGCAACAATTCATTGTATCAAACAAAATAGAGAGCAAAGGAGCACACACTCCATAGTGTTGTATACAGTGTAAAGGTGTATTATAAAAAGACAAATATGCCCAATATCCCGTCAAGGGAAGGAGGGAGTGAGACTGCTGGAAATTGAACGTTGTTCACCTCGGATTGAGCCACCTCTGAAGCTCAGGAGAGGAAGCAGCTGGACATCACTATTGAGCTCCAAATAGACAGCTGAGGAAAAAGTGCATACACTTCAAAACACATCCACGTCCGTTCCGTGTTCAGCAGTCTCATATTTTCCTTCCCTTGCTAGTGACCAAGGCAGGGATATTGGGATTCATCCTGCTCTAGCACAAGCCACTATTGTGAATGTATAATTTACTTTTTGTAATAAACCTTTACACTATATACTACACTATGGAGTGTGCGCTTCTCTCTCTCTCTTTTGTTTGTCTACAGATTTACAGCATCAAACCACGCAGTTCTGAAGTAGCACCTCCATAGCCTCCTTCTACTTTTTTGTTTTAACTTTTTCCTCCCTGGGCTACCTGTTTCTTGTTACTCTTTTTTCATTGATTATTTAAATATTGAATATTTTATGATTGATTATTTCAATAATGATAGTTGAAACTGATCACTAATGCATAATCCAACAGAGTGTTTTCCACTCCTGTGATTGTACAGTACTTCTTTTGGGCCATCTCAGAATTTTGCCGTGCTGGCCCAGAGGCTCACTGAGGAGCGGTGGCACATTCTCCTGGGGGTGAGTTCAAAGTTCTGACAGGTTGCCCTTTTAATATTCCTTTCTGACAATTCAATGTAACTAAATTAATTAACATTCTGGTAGTATTGCATTGCAGCAGCTTGTTACATTGGATAAGAGTTTTTTAAATTTATTTTAGTTTTATTAAAGTTTTTTTTGCTTCCTAGTAAAGTGTTTGTAATCCTACAAAAAATAAAAAGACATCCTGTTCCCTATAGCAGATTAAACAGCACAGTGCTTGTGCTGTCTAACCTGCCCTTCTCTAAACTGTAAATCACCTGGCTGATCCTGCCACTTCCTGTCCCCCTCTGTGAGCGGACCACGATAATCATGGCTGCTGAGCCCTGACTACCATGGTTAGGTTCCTCCATCATCCACAGCTCTCCTGTCCTCCTCACCCCCTCCATCTCTGCCTGTCAGTTCCTGTGTCTTTGTGAGCTTTCAATACCCCCCCCCCCCCTGGTCCTGGTAGCCCCTCTCCTCACTCTATAAGTGTTTATTGAAATAGATGCCTCTAAATACCTTTTTCCAGTTATCTTCAGGCTGGTCACGTGACTCCTGGCTGCTCTGCTACTACAATCCAGGGCTACAGTGGGAGGTGCCAAGCAGCCAGCGCGGCAGTCACGCGACCTTTCCGGCTGACGTCAGAGGGAGATCTCGGCTCCTCCCCCTGTAGCCCTGGATCAGAGAAGCAGAGTGGCCTGGAGTCATGTGACCAGCCTGAAGATAACTGGAAAAAGGTATTCAGAGGCATCTATTTAAACAAACACTTACATAGTGTGTTATGGCTAGATAAAGGAAAGGGGATGCAAGTGAAAGGGGTTTTTAGGGTTACAACCACTGTAATTCTATTATGTCGATTTCACCTGTAATCACATTCTTCTTTCCTCTTCTCCCAAATAAATTTTATTCTGTAATTTAGTTTAGCTTCAATAAAAAAATGTAACTTCTTATTAACTCCTTGTTATGTCTATTCAACCTTAAACTAACTCCTTTCTCCTACTCCTCTCATTAATCACATTATTTAATTGTTATGCAAAGTATCATTTTTTTTTTTACCGTTTTTTGGTGCATTTTTTGCTTGATAGCACAGGGCAACCTGTTCACCTAAATGGGCTACCCTACATGTGACAAAAGGGCCAAAGTAGCATTCTTTTTCACTTAAGTGCATTTTGCGATGCACATTTTTCACACATGTTGTTGTGCGGCAAATGCACAACAAAAGCATGGCTGGCACCTGTGTCTGGGTTGGGGGGCATTTTTTTTCATCTTGTAATTCTGCAAATACAACATTGGATGTTGGTTGCTTTTCTTATTCCTCCATTATAAACTATGTTGGAAAACATGGTTGTCACCCAGACTAGACCACACACATGACCTTGTCCATTATAATTATATGGGGGATGGGAAGGTTAGTAGTTTACAGAAGGAACAGAACACTTCCAGGAAGTTACAACTTCATTGAATTTTTTGGCATGATCAACTGGTATTTTATAAACTTTCTGAAAATGTTCATAGCCTAAGAAATAAAAATGAATGCAGCATTACATCTAAGATCTGCAATATACTATATTTCATTGTTGTTCTTGGGTTTAGTTATGCTTACATTTTTGTAATGTAAGTGTCACTGCACCTGCATATATTCCCATCATGAAGTAACATTAAATTCAGTAAAATCACAAACAAAAAGATTTACAGCTTCCCAACATATATGTACAGTGGCCGGACAAGGCATGCGTCGTTCTTCGAGGCTGTACCCATATGTCCTTCCAGAAGTGCTACTGTGATTCACCCTGGAATCATGTGCAGTAGAAAACAATGGCTATCCTTTATGATGCCATTGCTTACTACTGTGATCTCCGTGGTTAGTCACAGTGATCAGATGGTACAGGGCCAATTACAGCTATTACAATAGTAAAATATGGCATGATGAAGGGATGCCAAACACACAAAAAATGACATGATTACTTATACAATGATCATCACTGTAATAAACAATCATAGTGAAAACAAATAAAGAAAAAACCCCTATTAAACCTTCCCCCCGATAATATTTTTTTAAATTATTTTTACATACTGTCACCAGAGCAAGTGCAGTGCCAGTATAATAACATTGTACTGCTGTGACAGTGATCATGTACAATGGCTTGCTGGTCTTATATTACTGTTACTTAGTGCCAGCTGTGGTAGCCTGATGAGTTGATATAATGATCACTAGATGACAGCAGGACAAGCAGGATCAACTGCAGGGCAGATGTCTCTCAGAAGCAGCAGGCAATACTTGACAGCAGGGAAAGACAGGAGGCAGGGTCAGGAGCAAGGCCAGTAGTCTTGCATGGGAGGTTAGTCAGGAGAAGAACCAGGAAGCAGGAACAGGAACAACCTGGGGCCATACACAGGTCACCAGGCAGCACCAGAGTCAGTAGAACAAGCCCGGGGTCAGGGCCAGGAATGTAGATAAGGCAGGTCAAAGGCAAGCTGGGTTGGTAACAGGAAATCCAATGATAGCAGGCACAGGAGTACAGTAACACAGTGGAGCAGTGGGCAGGGCTGTTGTCCTTTTAAAGGGCAATGGGTGCCAGAATCTATGGGGCATGCCACTGCGCACATGCATCTGCCAGTTCATGGCACCACCACACATATGTGCGCCAATGCACAAGGGAGTGTCCAAGAAGAAGCCATTTAGGGTATTGGCGACAGTGCGTGTTCTCCTCTGATTGTTCAGTCCCTGATCAATGCCACACCAGTTACAGTGTCCCTTATGTGGCAAAGCTGTAAAAAAGTTTTACACATCTGGTTTCACCATACTTGGGAGGAGTAGTGGAATGTGTTTTGGGTTGTAATTCTAAGTGTGTTCCTGCTGTGTGTGAGAAATAATAAATCAATCAAAAAAAATTGTTTTCATTTTCTTTCCTGCATTTTCCAATAACTTGTGACAAAAGATGACATTTTGAAAAGACTCACTATGCCTTTGAGAAATTACCTTGGAGTGTTTTATTTTCATAATGGGGCGGGTGTTCCCACTGTCTTGGTGCTCCAGGGTCTCCAAAAATGTGATAAGTAATGTATGCATAATTTATACTCCTTGAAAGTCCAAAGGTGACCCTTTTGGGGTGTACTTCTAAGTATGCCTATGCTGTTTGTGAGAAATAACTCATTAAATGGCAACTTTGTAAAAAAACAAAACAAACAAAAAAAAAACCATTTTATTTAATTTCTGAATTTTTCAAAAAAGTTACAAAAAATGAAAACTTCAAAAAACTCACAATGCTTCTTACTAAATACCTTGGACTCTACCAAAAAGGGGTAATTTGTGGGTATTTTACTGTCCTGGCTTTTTAGGGCCTCAAGAAACTATATGGGCAGTCAGTGCATCAGGATTGACTCATTTTTAGACTCTGTAGCCTCTAGAACTTTTACACAAACAGCATAATATACATTGATTTGGGTTATCTTTGCCAAAGAAATGTAGAATAATCAATTTTCGCCTAAATATATGAAGAACAATTATATTTTTTTCTCCTACTGTATATAGAAAATAAGGAGATTTAAACTGTGGTAATTAATTGCAACAAAAGAAAGCACTATTTGTCTCAAAAAATGATAAAACGATTGTGTTGAATGACTAAGTAATTGTCATTTAAAGTGAGACAGCACTGAAAACTGAAAAATGGCCTTGGCAGGAAGGGAGTGAAAGTGTGTAGTCATGGTGGTGGTTAAATTATAATATTCTAAACCTTTAGAATTCATTGGTTTGTACTTCCTTTTTATATTATTTACACTTATCTCTAAATTTTGTGGAAAAAAGACTGACTTTATGTACAGTACATACATTTTCCTGTCGTCTGTACAGCTATTTGAAAACCATATTCTTATTCGAACAGATTATGGGAATCATAACTTAACCTTCACATTTTTCTGCTGCACGAATAAATAAGTCAGGATCTATCATTGTGACTCCAGTTTTTTTGCATTAATCTAAAAACCTCAGTGGTAATGCAGGTAAATGTTTATTCTTGCTCACATATCTTGCATTACTCTCTTACTACTTCCAAGAATGTCAAACTGTCTAATGCACATCTATAGGAGAGGACAACACTTTGAGGCTGATTTACTAAATGATTATACAGTGTTCACTTTTATTCAACTGTGCAAACAAAAACCCCTGTTTTTTCCCTTGTGAATTATTAGATATTAACCACTTGCCTACTGTGCACTTAAACACCCTTCCCATCCAGGCCAATTTTCAGCTTTCAGCGCTCGCACACTTTGAATGACAATTGCGCGGTCATGCTACACTGTACCCATATGAAATTTTTATCATTTTTTTCACACAAATAGAGCTTTCTTTTGGTGGTATGTAATCACCTCTGGGTTTTTTATTTTTTACAAAAAAAAAAGAAAAAAGACAGAAATTTTTGAAAAAAAAAAAGTTTTTCTTATTTTCTGCGAGTAAATTTTGAAAATAAATTTTTCTCCCTCACTGATGTGCGCTGATGAGGCGGCACTGATGGGCACTGATAGGCTGCACTGATGGGCACTGATGAGGTGGCACTTATGGGCACTGATGAGGTGGCACTAATATGCCGCACTGATGAGCACTGATAGGTGGCATTGATAGGCGGCACTGATAGGCGGCACTGATAGGCGGCACTGATAGGCGGCACTGATAGGCGGCACTGATGAGCACTGATAGGCGGCACTGCTGGGCACTGAGAGGTGGCACTGCTGGGCACTGAGAGGTGGCACTGATGGGCGGCACTGATGGGCACTGATAGGCGGCACTGATGGGCACTGGCGGATGGCACTGATGGACACTGACGGGTGGCACTGATGAGCACTGATGGGCGGCACTGATGAGCACTGATGGGCAGTACCATCAGTGCCCACACTCAGTGCCCATAGTGCTGACAGTCAGTGCTCATCAGTGCCTAGATGGGCACTGACTGACAGCACTATGGGCACTGATTGTGGGCATTGATGGGGGCACTGATGGCGGGCACTGTGGGCACTGATGGGGGGGCAATGTGTGTGGTTTTTTTACCTTTAGTAATCAGGGCACTGGTGATCAGTGCCCTGATTACATTTCTCTGTGTCCCCAGCGGCTGTTGGCTCCCCCTCCTTCCTCACACTGCAGTGTCTGTGTGAGGAAGGAGCGCCGGCGATGAGAGATGATCTCATATGTTTACATATGAGATCATCTCTCATTGGACGGCTTGATCACGTGGTGAATGGCCGCTGTGATTGGCCATTCACCACGATCTGTGATCGGCCGTGTCCAAGGGACACGGCCGACACAGATTCTCCCCGATGCGCGCTCGCGGGAGCGCGCGGGGGGCGTGTCACTGGGAGGCCGTTTAAAAACGGCCTCCCGAAAATTCAAGTCCGCGCTGCAGCCGTATATAGGCTGTAGCGCGGATGGGAGGGAGTTAAAAATCAATTTCCCTAAACCAATCATATTCCCTAAACCAAGTAAATATTGAATTTTCCAAGTGAAAAGTGTCTTCTTTAGTGAATCCACCAATAAAAATAATAGAATCTCAGCTCTGTATAGATCCTAAAATAAACCTAAATAAATCTAATATTCATGCACGCTTTTTTGCAATATGTATTACTGTATTAACAACAGTGTCCACAAATATAACTCCTTGAAATTCTTACCAAAAAGGAAAAAAAATCCAACAAGTGAAGAACTGTTTTCTGGTATAATGCAACCACCTTTTTTGGGTATGCCGTCACCTCATCCTACTCACCTCAAAAATATAAGGTCTTACGCACATATGCATTTTAAAGCCTATACAGGGCTGTCACTCCACCCATGTAATCCAGTAAATACTAACCATCAAGGAGATACAAAATGAAACACCATAGTGCTCTCTACAAATAAAAACATGTATTAATGAATACAACTACACTTACATGATGACAGATTCATTTCACTTTAAGATAAACACTTTGTGGAGCCACACACTGAGTCAAGACACCTGCCTGCCACTAAAAAGCAGCATTTTGTGCTTCTCATCTCTCCTACAGCTCAGGGAAGTACCTTCTCTCAACAGCAATCACCCTTTGTTCTGCCCTGCCATCACAGCATTATCAGGGCCATAAAGCAAAGGAAACTAGAGTGTGATATTCATGCCAAACCCTTCCATCAGGTTACAATGCCAGCACAATCATGATCATATGACATAGTGGCCAGCAAATGCCTGGGTTAGCAATATAAAACATTGTATTTATATAACATTGTCAATTTTATACAGTATATACAACCCCGTTGGGTGGAGCAAAGGGAGATTGTTGGTGAGGTACCCTGGGCTGCAGGAAAGACGGTCAGGAGGCTGCTTTTTGGTGGCTGACTCATGGCCACATCTGGGCAGCACCTGGAATAGGTTTGAAATGTTGTGTAAGATAGTAATTTTTTACTGCTGCAATCCTGCCCCTTTATGAAATAGGTAGAGAAGACCACAGAGCCAGAAGTGATGAAATATGGGTTAACATGGGGAGATGTAATTTAGTTTATAGAGTTCTTCAGGCATGTTGGGTAGTTTTATGTCCAAATAGGATAAATAGGATAAGTGGCATGGTGCCCAAGAGAACTGAAAGGCCTCCTGTAATCCAGTGTAATTCAAACCAAGTCGTATCATCGGTGTTAGGCTTTGGGATCATGAAGATTATTGCAGTTAGGGTTTTCAGCCTAAAGGAGAATTGAATGTGTTCGTAATAAGGAGGGCTAACAGGTCAGCAAAATTTTTATAGTATATTTCCAATAGACCATTCAGGCCAGGACATTTTTTCTGCTTAAGTGTCTTAGACAGGGTTACCTTTTCTGATGAACTAGGACATTTGTGGAGGTCAGGTTGTGCTGTTGAGAGTGTCAGGAGAGTAGGACGTGAGAACAGTGTATCAGCTTGAGTGTGATTAAAATTACCTTCCACCGTGTACAACTGAGATAGATAATTACAAAAGTCTTGGAGTACTTTAAAATGGTTGCTAGAGTAGGTGTCTTTAGAAATCTTGAGCTGGATAGGTTTAGGGTTATTTTTTAGCTTCCTAAGGGTAGGAGCCAAAAATGTATCTGGTTTTTAGCTTTAGTATATAGTTTATGTTTTGATCTTCAGAGTACTTTTTCTGCAGACTCGGTTAGGAACAGGGCAAGTTCTACGAGGACCTTATCTAGGAGCGGTTCAAAGTCTGCATCTAGTTTTTAATGGAGAAAGCATTTTCTTTTTGGAGTTGAGAGCCCTGTATACGTGATCATAATCAAGCTCACCCTCAAGGGTGGCAGATGTTGAAATAAAGCTTTGAATTTTGACTGGAGGTCCTGAAAAGATTCTGGGATAGTTCAAGTTCATAGGTTGGATCATCTGGACCCATTTTAAAATCCTTCAAACAATATTGTAGGGCTTCTAAATTGTAGTCATGACTGTGAGTAGTCACCTCCAGGTCGTCCACTCAAAGTTTCAGTTCAGCATTACGTTAGCCTAAGTCATGGATTTTGCAAGCTCTGTTATTTTCCCAGAAGTAGCCTTTAATGCCTTCTGCAACATCTTATCAAACTGTGCCAGTAAGCCTGCCTGAATGAAGTCCTTTTCGAACACAAGAAGAGTTTTGCTAAGCTCAAGGTCTGACCCACTGTCTTCCCCAGGCACTGTTGTTGCAGTTACTGAACATCGCACTGTGCTGGTGCTGGGGGAAGGAGAAGCCACCATTTTGGCAGAGGGTCTTGCCAAAATGTGCTTGATAGGTTTTATGTTCGGTTTAGAGTGGGTGTTTGCTAATACCATCCTGCTAGGTCTACTCCAGAGACTGAGGGGCTTGTTTGCTAACTGTGGCAATGTTGGATGTGGGAGTCAGATGTGTTTGTTTGGAAGGTGCAGGGCTCTAGTCAGACATATCCAGCTTGATGTTCATTGTGCTTATGTCCCAGAAGTGTGTGTTAATTACCCTTTCCTTAACTCTATAATATAGGGGGGGGGGGTGTTCTGTAATCCACAAAGAGAACTAGTAGCAATACTAACTGACACAATTGCAGTTCAGGCAGAGAGCACAGGAAATGATGAGCTAGGATGTATGACAGGATCATCAGGGGCATTTATTAAACAGGTATATCAAAACTGTTGCAGAATCACCTATCCAAAAGCTGCTTGAAGCCCTCATGTGCTTCTTTGCTCTCTGGCCAACTGCCAGCTTCGAAGAGTTTGTTCCCACTCAGCTTAACACGGCAGCAAAGGAATTGAAGTTGATGTCTGAATAATAGTAACAGATTTTTTTTCAGCAACACCAGCTTCCTCCACAGTCCCCACCTGTGGCCATTGCCTTCTGACACGTTTCCCCCCTATTGGGTGCAGTCATAGCCTAATATGAGTGAAAAGCATCAGCATAGGTGGGGACTGTGCATGAAGTAGTGTGGCTGACATCAGTGTGTGGCTTCATTCCCTATGCTACTGTATTCAGAGATAAGTACATTTTTAATTTGCATCATCAGACCAATGTGGAACAAGTAAAGTAAGTTCATTTTTAGGGCTTTAAACCTAAATAATTTTTCATAAAAACATATGTGCATACATTAATGTTTTTATATCTGCCTGGCGATCAGCTTTAACCACTTAAGCCCCGGGAAGATTTTACCCCCTTCCTGACCAGGGGGTATTTTGCGATTCGGCACTGCGTGACTTTAACGGACAATTGCGCGGTCGTGCGACGCTGTACCTAAACGAATTTGACGTCCTTTTTTTCCCACAAACAGAGCTTTCTTTTGGTGGTATTTGATCACCTGTGCAATTTTTTGATCACGCGCTATAAACAAAAAAAGAGCGTCAATTTTGCAAAAATAACAATATTTTTCACATTTTTTTATATGAAATTCCCCCCCCAAAAAAAGTAAAAATCAAAATTTTTTAAAATTTTCGGCCAATTTGTTTTATGCTACATATGTTTGGTAAAAAAAATCGCAAAAAGCGTATTTTGATTGGTTTGCGCAAAAGTTATCGCGTTTACTAACAAAGGGAAAGATTTTTGTAATTTTTGTTGTTTTTTTTTTAACGCGTAATGGCGGCGATCTGTGATTTTTTTTGCGGTACTGCGACATTGGGGCGGACAGATCGGACCCTTGACTGACATTTGTGACACTTTTGGGGTTACCAGTGACATTTCTACAGTAATCAGTGCTATACATATGCACTGTTACTGTAAAAATACACTGGTTGTGAAGGGGTTAACTTTATTTGGAAGGGAGGGGCTGTGTGTATCCCTAGGGGCATGCTTTCTACTGTGATTGGCTGTGGCTTGAGCTGTAAGGACACTGATCAACGGATCTACATACTAGATCCGTTTGATCAGTGTCTTTACAGCGAGGAGAATGACAGGCAGCTTGTTTACACAAGCTGCCTGACATTCTCCCTCTCCCCCGCCGATCGCCGAGTGACCGGCGGACATCGGGTCCGCTGGTCACACGCGCGGGGGAGGTCCGTGACCACGTGGGAGCGGGAGCGCGCCTCCGGGGGCGCGCGCTCGCTCCCTAGACCCTCACAAGCTAGTGACGTAGCCCTACGTCACTTTGCCTGTCAGGGGCTGACTGCCGACGTAGATCGGCGTTAGGCAGTCGGCAAGTGGTTAATAAACACCAGCACATAGCAAAATTTTCTCTTAGCTTGCATTATGTAGCACCAATTTAAATGGAGGTTGCTACCAATTACTTATTAGCAAAATATGTCTATTCAAGTCACTGCATGTCTCTTTTTTCAAAACAAGTATGGAGATGTTAGTTTAAGTCACTATAACTGGACATTGGGTAGTGGTATAAGTAAATGGTGGGGAGTTGTTCTTTGTTCTGAAAAGTTTGAGGTAATGAAATTGAGTTTCTAGAATTTAGTTTAAGTTTAAGCAGAATTAATTTGCTGTTCACACTACCGCTTTGTTTTTAACACCTTTTTCTTTGCCACTTGCAATGTATATTAATACGTGATTGTACTAGTAAGAAAAAGCTGTCTGCTGTCTTCACAGCTGTTGCAATGTGCCATTGTGTCTTGTCATCACCTGCCTACACTTAATTAATAAGCATCTGTTTCATCCCCATATTTACATAAGCTAGCAAATGTGAGCTTGTTTTCTTTATTTAAACCTATGATAAGGTAGGCTGTTTTTACCCTGTTATTTCACACTTGTTATTATGGGACCTCATTAGTGCTGCCCTGACATCTTGAAACAACACAATACGCTATAGAGGACACTCCAATGGTTAACCTATTTTTAAGGGGTTAAATGAAAGGAAATACAATGTGTAATGTGTAAACGCTAAACAATTAGATAAACGATATATCTATATATTTATTTATTTTTTTAAAGCTAGAGCACAGATTTTTAATATCCATCAAAACAGCATTATTTTAAAAATATAACAGTTCAAATAACAGCTCACAGAAAGTTTGTTGTTTTTTTGGCAGTCTGAAAAAAGAAAACACAGTATAATTGAATAATAATTTTAACATATCTGATAACTTTTCAAATGATGGAGCACATGAATATTAAATCCTAACCCTAGGCAAAAACATGTATTTTTGCATGCATTTTTCATAAGTACCTAAATCTTTCTTGACGTTACACTTGTGTAATTCCCAGCACAGTAGCTGGGGAGAGGCAAGTCCAGCACTCATACAAACATCTGTATGAATATTTGTATGGGAATTCTCAGTGTATTCACTCACTCGAAGAATGTTGTTCAAAAGTACTTCAAAATTGAATTTGCTTTTAACATTTGAGTTTGTAATGAATAGACTTTCCCAAATGAAAATCTTATTTACTGTTGGAAATTTGTTCAAGAAAAATTTTTGATACTTCAATAATTCGAGCAACAAATGTTGATTCAATCCTACTAATAATTAGAAAATTTAACTAACGTTCCTAAAAAGAAAGGATTTGGAAGACATCTACTTCCCACCCATGCTATAGGAGATCTATGGCCTCACGGCCATTCTGTAGTTCTAAGAGGGCATCTTTTGTGCACACTTCCTGTGCACCCCCATGGGCATGCATCAGGAACTCGCTGAGATCACTGTGTGCCTTGGACACAGTGGATAACAGATCAGGGTAAAGGACCATCTGAATGGGTGGGTTCGTTCACCTTCTGGTTGGGGACTAGCATGGTTTTGGAGAAGAGGTAAACCGGTTGTTTTCATTGAGATGATACAGTGGATATCCGGTCCAGTCATAGATTGAGCTTACTGGCTTTCTACATACCTGTTTTGACTAATTTATAATCTGAGGGTCATAACTCTCGGGTAAGCAGGACCTAATCTCCCGACACAGTGGTGATGTGTGCTTTAAGGATTCATGGCATTTGGTGTGGGGACTTTTTTCCTGTTACAACTTTTTTGCATATGGACATTCCTTTACTGGGCAGAACATCACTAGTACTGGCGCTGCAACCTGTTTTTATAATATAAGTACACTTACCTGTCCAGGGATCCTGGGATGTCGATGCCCCAAGCTAATTTTTCCATTGGCTTTGGGTGCAGGCTCCAGCTTTGCAAGTAAGGTAAACCAGCAGCAAAACCTTCAGTCTTCACAGATGGTTTGCTAATGCACAAGCACGAGTCATGCTGCACTTTCTGGATGGTCTACGTCATCTTTTGGGCCACATACAGGACCTATGTGGCAGCAGGGGGTAGGAGGAGGGGCCGGACATGACACAGATCGCCATGCGGTGATCTTACCAGGAAGTGGGAGCGGGTATAAATGTGGCAGTGGAGGGGGGAGGGTGAGAACAAGCGGAGCTTCCCCTTTTGGTTTGAGCTTACCTTTAAGTGGATTGAGCCAGTCAATCCAACTAACCCAAATGGTCCAAGTCTGTTCAGGGTGAATGACTTTAAATTCTTGCTTGAATTTTACTCACATGAGCTATAATTGCATCTTTAGTTTCAGTATCATTTAAGATATAAGAATAGACAACAATATGAAACAATGGCTTAAACTCTCAGGTCCCAGTTGGAAGGTTCATCTTATCCATAATATGACCAAATCACTCTATTTACACAAGTGTTGGGGAATCTTTTAAAGTTGTATTTCCATAAATCCCTAATGTTAATTTTATATCCTGCACTTCTCTGATATATACATGAAAAAATTAATGAATGCTACTGGAGGCTTAAAAGGTATACTGACATGTGCACTATCCTCTATTCGTTATACTGATTGATCTAAGCAGTGGCAAGGTTTTGTGAAAAATGGGTGAGGGCGTACAAATCCAACAACTTGAACTGTTTTTGTACAGTGAGTCTGTATTTCGCTTGGCACTCTCTCTTTCAAAATCATTGTTTCTGCAGTAATTTTTTCAATGGTGACATTCAAAGAGAGGCTTTCATCAGTGTCATCCTGTATCAAATGGGAAAATGAGAAACAGGTAATTGTTACCACAGCTCCTGTACAGAGGATGATCCCCCATAGTCCCTTATCAGGCCTTAGTCCCAGAAAATGCATTCTTCTTGATGACCTGTGGGGTAAATACACAGCAGTGGACTTGTCATGGTTAAGCTGTTTATTAGTTATCTTTTCCACTGAAAGTTCAAAGTTCAATCTGAAAGTTTAGTCTTCTTTCAGTGGGAACTGTTCACCCGGTGTTTGTAGTCATTCACTGCACTTGCTGAAACAGGAATCATTTGAAATGGTCCTTTCCACTTAGGTGACAACGTTGTCTCGAGTGTACGGCTCATAACATATACCCAGTCTACAGGTTTCAATCCACAAGTTTGAGTCTCTGTTTCCACAGGCTGTGCTGTTTTTACGCTGGAAACAAATATCTGAAAATACAGTTGCCAACTTGATAGCATAGTCTATTATTCTGTCCTGACAAGCTATCAGATTTTCACCCAGAATTAGTGCTTGTACAGGCAGTCTCCCAAAATGTCAAATGGTGGCAATCCATGTTTCTCTTTTGCAGTGGTTCGGATAGTTGCAAGTGCCACTGGTAGTAAGCCTATCCACTATGCTATTGGCTGTTAACTTTAAAAGGTATCATTTCTAGACATGTACAGTTCGCTTCATTCTGATTTGAAATTCAAATACATTACATTTTATCTCTTCCCTCTTGTAAGAACACCGATCTGCCTTGTTTACATAGGCAGACCACTGTTCTGTCTCTCTGTAAGATGATCGACAGGTGGTGGAGGACATCAAGTCCATGGAACCCGCTGATAAGCTCCTGCATGCAGGCCCCCTACCTGAAAATGTCAGATCACATATTTATATGTGATCCGGTGCAGACGTGCAGTCCTGTAGCAGTAAAACTGCTTTAGGTCAGACCTTAAGTGGTTAAAGGAAACCTTTACTGCAAATATGTTAAGACTGACATTGCTGACATATCTTTGAAAACGCTAGTTGCCTGGCTTCAATGCTGATCCAAGGTCTTTATTGCTTCCTATGCCCTTGACCTGGAACAGGTGTACAAACCAAAAAGACGTCTCTTTCCTTCACCAATTGCAATCTAAATTGTGGTTAGTGACTGAAGGTATTGAAGCCTGAGATATAGTAATCAAGTTACTAGCATTTGAAGATGGTAAATATTAACATTCAGTATGCTATTTTCCTTCTTCCAGTGCAAGTCTTGAAATTTATGTTGTTGTTTTTTTTTTTGTTTTTTTTACCATATATGCCTAAAAAAACTTCTTAACTCCAATCCAATGAAAATATAAGAGAACAGTAGATACAATTAAAATGTCAGAATAACTTTGCACAGCATCAGAATGGCAATTTTTGTAAAATGGCATCCCATGTGTTCTTCTGTTTGCCAAGCTGCAGTCATTGGTTTAGCTTTCTTGTTTGGTTAATTGATTTCTTGTTCTTTTTGTTTGAGAGGATTAAGATGCCCTTTAATTGTGTGTTTCTTAGCTAAGCTTATTCTGTAGCTCTTTTAGTCACTTAATGTTTATGTCTCTGATCAATCTCTCCTTTGTGACATTTTCATTGTTTATTTATTAAATGAAAGTTGTGTGATCCAGCAACTACCCATCACATTTTATTGATACCTTCATTGGCTTTGTACAGCATATTGCTTCCACCGAATAAATATTTTACAACTTGTCTTCTAAGATCACCTATATTGCTATCATAATTTCCAATTACACACCTGTGAAATATATAGAACCTGATTTCTCAAGCTGTGGTATCACATTAATGCTACAAGTGTAATTCCAAACTTTATTACCACATTTGATAATATTGTTGGATAAAAATGAAAAAAAAATAATAATAATCATGTATGTCTAATAAACACATACAGTCCACCACTGGATGGAATAAGAAAGATGAATAAAGAGCTGCAATCCATCATAACAAAGGATGAATTGCTGAAAAAAAAAAAAAAACTTTCAACAACCTCTCATGCTAGCCTTCAAGCAACCACCTAACCTCAGACATAAATTAATCATCAGGAAATGTCATTCTGATTACAAGGATGCAAATAAAAGAACAATACCTTGCAACAATAAGTGCTGGAATCTGTGCAGCCACATTAATCTATAAAAAGGGTGACACACATAAAAAAACCTTCAATATCATACAGCTGTACCTCTAATAACGTGGTGTACCTCGATCAAAGCAACAGCTGCAACCAGGGATGTTACACTGGTGAAATAGTGCAGAAATGATAAAAAGCGTAAATCTATATAGACACACCATAAAAGAACTCAAGGAAGATGATTACTGCAGACTTGTGAGACATAATTTCCCAAAACCAGACTATTCTATGGAAGATTTGAATATTTTGATTCTTAAGGGGGATTTTTTAAAAAATACTCAAGAAAAAACAAACCTTTGAACTACGAATAATAATTTTGTTTGACACAAGTGTTACCAGACTAAATGTGAACCTCGGCTTTCTAAATTACTATCAAATAGTTTTATGATTATTCTCACTTTTGAGACTCTTCATCACACCACTCATTACACCACCCAACTTTTTCCTTATCTCTCTAACAAACAAATTTTTCTCACCTGTACATGTGTACTCATATTGGGGATTTAGGCTGGGTTCACACATCCAATTCGCATGAGAGGAGAGTTTGCCCGGCTCTCAATGGAGCCAGGTCACACATCTCCGTGGTGGCTGCAGAGCAGATTGCACATGGGCCCTGTGTGTCTTTGGCTCCATTTCAGGTCCAAATTCAGGCAAAAATTTGGCCTGATTCATCCCTGAAACGGAGAACAGGGGCGCACTAGACCCCTGCTGTGAGCCGCATCCGATGTAAGTGTGAACCCAGCCCAAGGATGGACAATTGTGCAATGATCTGGTTCACAGGGTAAATGTTTGAATCTTGAAGTGGATTCTGGTAATTTTAAAGGCTAAAAGGGATAGTCAAAAAGGCATGGGAAGCTATGCTCTGACATGGGGGATATGTATCAATATAATAAAGAAAAATTATACAGTGGGGAGAAGCAACTTAAATGCAACTTTATGGGCAACATGGGAAAAACATCTATTCTTTCAATTACACACTTGGGAGATGCCTTTGACCCTTTTACTGCCACCTCCATAAGGCTTATGGCATTGACAACAGGGGGTTTTACAGACATTCCTGACAACTGCAACAACCAGCAGTGTCTGTACATTCCAAACGATGACTATCGCTTCCCATAACCCCCAAAATGTGCCTGCCCAATGTGACCCACTCCACCATGTTTCCTCTTTCTACTGTTCCACCTGCAGGCGCAAGATCTACATGGGCAACAGCAAAAATCTGTCACACCCGATTTCTGGTCTTGTGAATCCATCACCTCCGGTTTCTGGTCTTGTGGGCAGGAAAAAAGCTAGTGGGGCACAATCTGCACTCCATTAGCTTCAATGGAAGGAAGGTGAAACATCAGGAGTCTAAAATACCCCTGATGTTTCACTAAAGAGAATCTGGCTTAAAAATATTTTATCACATAGGGAAATTTCTATCCCCTATGTGACATAAAAAGAGTTTTAGGGAAAGGAAAAAAAAAGCCAAAAAATAAAACTACACTCGAGAATTAAACCCCCCAAAACATTTAAGGCTGTCCCTCCCTGTTTAACCCTTTTGGGTTGTGTACGTATGAAAACTTTGCTTGAGACACACATATTGTCAAGGACACCAGAGTGAGAGCAATAATTCCAGGGCCAATGTTCATGGTTACCACTATTCTGATGTCCAGTAGGGGCTTTAAAAGCATTGTTAATGGAAAATACAGGGTTCCGAAGTTTGTCATCATTTTGACCTAGTACGTTTAAAGCTAGACATATTGAGGAAACAAAAAGCACGGGTAGGGATTTTGCTAAAAGAATAAAGAGACCTCAGAGGATACAACACTAAAACTGTACAGCAGCAAAGAAAATGTATTCGAAATTTTAGACCAAGATTTACTACAGACAAATATAGGAGTTTTACTACAAGAATTAAAGTGATATTAAAGTCAATTAAAGTCAGTGTTTTTGCACAGAGCAGCCCTAATCCTCCTCTTCTGGGCCCCCCCCCCCACAGGTGTTCCCTCGCTTCTGCCAAGGCGCCCCAGGGCAAGCAGCTTGCAATGGGGTCACACAAACAGGCTCACTCCCGAGTCATGGCTTTGTGTGTCCATTCACATACAGAGCCGCGGCTTCCCCCACCCCCTTTCTTTCCTCATTTGCTCACTGGCCGCTGATGGCTCATGCTGCTGTCTTAGCCAATGAGAACAGAGAGTCCCCGGAGAGAAGAGGCTCCTGCATGCATTGCTGTAGGAAGATTTGGCTCAGGTAAGTATTAAGAGGGGCTGCTACACAGAGATTTTTTTTTTTTACTTTCATGCATAGAATGCATGCAGGTAAAAAAATCTTCAGACTTTACAAACACTTTAACAGACCACAGATAACACAGCAGTATAAAAATGGCCAGCAGATGGAACATTTTAAATGACAAGGCTAGGCCCAACTTACTAGAGCGATAATAAACCTAACCAAAAAAGGCCTAAATGTTATTCTTACTGTGTATATGGGGGTGGTGTAGTGAATGTGAGTGGTGTATTATGAGGTGGTTTAGGGGCACACTATTCATGCATTAATTTATTTTTCTTTCTGCAAAAGAAAAAAGAAAAAACTGCAATTGATAGAAAAAAAGCTATTGCAAAGTTGTGGACAGACATTGGTCCTCAAAAGGATTTTTTAGGTGTTCAGCACAGTTCGTTTGTGTACACAGGCAGGGTACATAAGAAAAAATACCCAGCACTGCAATTCAAAGAACTCGGTTTGTTAAAGTAATCATAAGTATCATAAACCAAACCACTATAATCTCATATAAGCTTGAACAGCTGGTGATACTGATATAAAGGTTCTTGTTTGGTCACTTTGTGTTACAATGATAACCCTTTTCCCTTGTCTCCCACAATCTCCTGACTGTAAATCACCATGTCACATGCTCTAGCAAAGAAGAAAAAAAAAGCTTTAGTGCCGATGCACACTGCCCATGAATATTACATATTTTTTAATTGCAACCAGCAAAAAATGGGAAATATGCCCTGTGAAAAAGCACATGCAACCTGATATCAATGCAGTGCATGTGAAATGGGCAGGCTATCAGGAAGCTGCAGGATATCAGCAACATTAAGATGTACAATCCCATCCCTCTTCGAGCTTCAAATTTACCACAATACACAATATAATGCTAGCTAGATAAAGGACATTAAATAAGTTTTTAGGTCATACATGTACTGTACTAATCTGTCACTATGCACTTTATCAGCAGCAATCTGTATGCTTTCCATCTCACTGTACATCTAATTGTTAATAAGGCTGCTGAAAATAAGTAACATTTTGTTAAAATTTTCTCTAACATTTTCTGGAAAGTAAATCTCTTAGTTTCACGCATGTCTATGCATAATACCTGTTTGTGTAGGGTGGGTTTGGATTCTACTAACATGTATCAGACAGCTTCTGATAACGTAACTATGTTTAATGTACTGCGTAAAACCAAATCATGATATTACAGAACTACCAAATTGATAAGAAGAAAAGAAGCGCTCTTCTGTCAGTCTGCTTTTTTAAGTTTATGCTCCATGTTTCCAGGCCCACCAGTCATTGCTTGTGTATTGATGATTTCCTATACTATCAAATTGAAGGCTGGGAAAAATACAGGTTAACTAATCCTCTATTGTCCAGTACTTTACCACTTGAAGACCAAGCCTTTTTTGACACTTTTTGCTTACAAGTTTTAAATCAGTATTTTTTTCTAGAAAATTACTTGTAACCCCCAAACATTATATATATATATATATATATATATATATATATATATATATATATGTGTGTGTATATATATATATATGTATGTATATATAATTTTTTTAGCAGAGACCATAAGAAATAAAATGGCAATCAATGGAATATTTTATTTTACACCGTATTTGCTCAATAATTCTTCAAAAGCAATTAAAAAAAAAAATGTAATTACTTAAAAAAATAAATAAATAACATATACCCCACTTTTTTGTATATTATGAAAGATGATGTTACGCTGAATAAACGTGTCCTGCTTTAAAATTGCGCATGCTTGTGGAATGCGACAAACTACAGTACTTACAAATCTCCATAGGTGATGTTTTAAACACATTTACAGGTTACATATTTTAGAGTTACAGAGGAGGTCTAGTGCTAGAAATATTGCTCTCCCTCTAACCTTCACAGTGATACCTCACATATGTGGTGCGAACACCGTTTACATATGCATGTGTGGCTTACGTATGTGTTAGCTTCTGTGTGTGAGCACAGAGGGATAAGAGCGCTTTGAATTTTATTTTTATTTTTTGTTATTTATTTTATTTATTTATTTTTATTTTAACACTGTCCCTTTAATTTATTTTTGTGGTAAAAAAAAGTGCAGCGCTGAGAAAATATCAATGAATAGAAAATTTTAAACGTAATGTGCAAAAGTGCCAAAATCACATGAAAATAACAAAAAAAGTCAACAAAAATATATAATGTAGAATAAAATTGGGATGAAGATCCCAGTTCAAACTTCATGGTATAAGTAAGTCTTGCCACCATTCGTGTTTAAATCACCACTGTGCACCATCCACCACTTATAAATTCACTGCTTACCAGAGAATGTGGACTCAGGTACCCTAATCACTTCAATACAGTGCCCTTTCACCCCCTTCCTGCCCAGGCCAATTTTCAGCTTTCAGCGCTGTTACACTTTGAATTACAATTGCGTAGTAATTCTACACTGTACTTATATATTTTTTTCCACACAAATAGAGCTTTCTTTTGGTGGTATTTAATCAATGCTGGGTTTTTTATCTCTTACTAAAAAAAAAAGACAGAAAATTTTGAAAAAAATGTTTTTCTTATTTTCTGTCAATAAATTTTGAAAATAAGAATTTTTTCTCTTTCACTGATGTGCGCTGATGAAGCGGCACTGATGGGCACTGATAGGCCGCACTTTTGGGCACTGATGAGGTGGCACTGATGAAGAGGTACTAATATGCCGCACTGCTAGGCACTGATAGGCGGCACTGATGAGTACTGATATGTGGCACTGCTGGGCACTGAAAATCATCACTGATGGGCACTGAGAGGTGGCACTGATGGGCACTGATAGATGGCTCTGACGGGTGGCACTGATGGGCACTGATGGGTGACACTGATGGGCACTGATGGATAGCACTGATGGGCATTGATGGACACTGATGGGCAGCACAGATGGGAAGGCACTGATGGGCACTGACTGGCAGCAGTATGGTCACTGATTGCGGGCACTGATTGTGGGCACTAATGGGCATTGGTTGGAGTGACTTATGGGCACTTTTTTAATCTAATGTAATCAGGGCACTGATGATCAGTGCCCTGATTACCTGTCCTAGACTCCTCTTTGAGGAGAAGCCGCTGATCTGCTCTCCTCGCCACCCACTCTGACAGTGGGAAGCGAAGAGAGCTGATGAATGCCCCTTCTCATTTACATGTGACCGGCTGTGATTGGACACAGCCGATCACATGGGTAAAGAGCCACGTCATTGGCTCTTTACCAAGATCGGGTTTGCGCCATGTCCTAGGAACACGGTGCCGCCACGATTGCCCCACGATCACCACACTGTGCGCCCCCGGGGGTGCGCGAGACTGGCTGATCTGGGGCGCCGACATATGACGTCATCCCAGAACGAGAGCCGCATTGCACTGTTTCAGGGGTGGGTGGGTGGCAAGTGGATTAGCACTGAGTCAACCGTATTAAGGTATAGTCTTTCATCGCCTCTGTGAACAACTGGTGAGCCAGTGGAAATGGTAAGCCCAAGAAAGGATGGTGAGCAGTGGGAGGGGGGTGTCCCCTCTTGCCGCTTCTGAAAGCAGCTCATGAGCCACTTGGAATGCATTCAAAAGAAAAAAATAATACTGGTGTTAGGGCTGATAGCTTTAGCCAAAATCCCAGTAAACCACTTGCAAACCGCAACGAATATATACGTATTGCGGTCGGCAAGTGGTTTTAAAAGAGGAGATAGGCAAAATTTTGCGAGGTAGGCACAGCCTTTTTATAGTAAAATTGCTGCCCTTTAAAGAATAACTGAACTTTAAGGACAAAGCCTCTATTTTCTTCTGCTTGCTGTCGGTAAAAAAAAAAATAAATAAATAAAACGAAAAAAGTCTCAGTCCCTAATGGGTTGAATGGACAGTTGCTTCATTTTTCCTAACAGAGTTTTATTAGTAGCTGCCTTACAAACACAATAGCTTGTAGCACCCCCATTACACCCTAGAGGCTATAAGGGCAGAGTGGCTAAATGTAGATACCAGGAGATTCCAGACTGTAGTAATATTTTGCTCTCTTCAGCTCTGTGCTTTATAACAGGTTGGAAGGACAAGGACAAATAGTGGATTTGCACTTAAAGTACAGTTACCCTTTAATACACATTATTCTTCAAAATACTAAATATTACCATGTCCCTTTATTGAGTTAATTGTACAAGACCATTAATAAAAATCCATGAAAATATCCAAAGGTCCTTCTAAGGTATAAATGTAAATCTTTTTTAATAAACTCATTAATTTTGCTTCCAATGTAAAAGTACTGTACTTGGAAACATTTCTTTAACCTCTGCATGCCTATCACAGTTTGGATAATAGCTGTGTACCTAAACTCCATTCTGCAAATGCGAAATGCATTTTGATTACTAAGTAACTATATGTTTTCTTACCAAACATCACATTTTGAAAAATTACTAAGGGGACCTCAAATATGTGGTGCTTTGTAATATTGTGCAAAGCTGGAACAATTCTGTTTTTCAAAATACCATATAGTGTCGACTGAGAGTACGGGGAGCCATAAAAATAAGATCTATTTTTTCAATTCCACTTCAATTTACACATTTGCAGTGCTGCATGTCAAGCGTTCCTCTGCTAATAAGAATTAAAGTTGCTATTGTTGATATGGGGCTTTTAAGTAAATTAGGCTGAAAAATTTTCCATCTGTCTTATCGCTGTAGAGAAATACCATTGAAGGAAATTAAAATTATTTGTTCTTAAACTTTTAGTAAAAATAAGACACAGCTTTATCTTAAGGGTTTTTTTTTTTGTTTAATTCAGTGTTCATATAAACCACAGTGCAATTCTAGCCTGTGGTTTTCAGGGCATTCCCAAAATGACAGAAGCTGTTCTTTCTAGATTCTTAATTAGAATTAAGCAAATATTTTAGCATTCTGGTTTAATCGTAATCAGTCAGCATATGATTTTGCTGTATAGGCTATTTTGCACTTTTTTAGTGATACTGCAGCTTGATGAATTATGGCCAGAGTTTTCCTGTACATTAATGTCCATAATCTTGAGGACAGTTATGTTATACTAATTTTTATTAGAGTAAACCTATCATAATGGAAACATGGAGGTTGCCATTGGTGACCTTTCCTTCTGAAAACAGTTATTAGTTGGTAAGCTTTGGATACTTTCTGACTTACTGACCTGGAACAAGAATGCAGATCAGTACTACTGACTTTCCTGATTAGCTGATTGTTCTAGGTCAGCAACTTTTCAAGCATCCATATACCAGCCAGGCATCTAGCATTTATAAACAAGGTCAGAAAAAACTTGAGATATCCCTATAACCTGTTTGAAAGAATGCTTTTATCCCTCCATGTTAGCCCTTTAACCCATTTTTGCTGTGTACACATATATGCTGCCTTACAGAAGTGGGTCTTCATCGGCAGCACAGAGCCACATACTATTGATTGGGAACTGGGCTTGGCTAACATAGTGATCAGCCACTGTGCAGGCTGTCCCTGCGTTTTTTTTTCTCCACTTGCAATGACAAAAAGATACATTGTATCTTTTTCCCCTGTTAGAGGTGAAAATTGTAAACAAGAACAATGTATGTGAAAAAAAGAAAGGCTCCTTTCACACGAACGATCCGATCAGATCCACCTATCAGTTTTTTAGGCGGGTCTGATTGAAGGATCCGCCTATGGGGCAGCGGATGTCAGCGGAGACATGTCCGCTGACACCCGCTGCCATCCGCATCCAATCCTGTCCGTGAAATCCGGACGGATGGAAACCCTATTTTCCATCCGTCCAGGGGATCAGATCGGATGGGATCGGATGAGAGCAGACAGGCGGTCCGCTCTCAACCAATTCCTTATAGAGAGCAGTGGGGCTCTTACACCTCCCTCCCACTACGTGCAGAGACAGAGCTGTCATCCACCTGCCCACCTGATCAGAGAGCGGACCGCAACATGCAGTGGACCGTGTGAAAGAAGCCAAAGAATAAATAGGTAAATTTGATCTATACAATGTAGGTCAGTGTCAGGATTGGGGTTATGGTTAAAGTCAGGGTCAAAGGTCAGGCTCAGTATACTGTAACTAAGGTAGGATTTAAAAAAAAAATTGTAAAAGTGGTATTAGTGTCAGCTATTATAAGCATAGGCGTGTGTGCTAGCCATGCCTGGGCACACCCTAATGCCCAGGCACACCCCAAGGTCAGAATGTGGGATAACTCCATTTTGGCACCCCTGCTAACTTGTAGCACTGCAAGTGGGACTATTTTTCAGTTGGATGCCAAATTCTTGTGAGAACTGCAGCCCCCGGCTGTGGAGTAAGGCGGGCAGCCGCACTTTCCGATACTGCCTCTGAAGTTCTGGCTACAGCATCCCTGACAGCTGAATATTACTCCACTGCCTGCTGTCAGAGATGCTGTTGTCGGGACTTTAGAGACAGCATGGGATAATTCCTGCCTGCATACTCCACAGCTGGTGGCTGCAGTGCTCACGGGAGTTAGTGGTGACCAGAGCCCACCATCCTATGCCCCATGTTGCTACAAAAAGCTTGAAAAGGGAAAACTGGCTCTCTCCCCGGCTCCTCCTTTGTCCGGTTGAATCAGAGCTTTCACAGCTCCAGTACAGGTGGGTGGAGCAGGAAGATATAATCTCAGTTCAGCCTCGATCACTGCTTCCTGGCCAGCACATACCAGACCTCTCCCCAGGCAGAGTGAAGATCTCAAAGGATTAATGACAGCCTGCATCTTCTCTGCATGTGAGTGCTGATCTTCTCTGCCTTTTACACTATGCTGTGCTGTAAACGTGCCCTGCACCTTACAGTGCAGGTTTACTGAAAGATAAAGTAACTTTCTCAAAGGATAGGAATTAGTGGGACGTCTGTTACATAGATGTATTCAACATACATATTATATCATAATAATACCATTCTTTTTTAATTCTTAACCTATCAAAATGTTAGCATAAACAGTGGGGAATAGAATTTCATAATTCTTCCCAACTCCAGGAAAGTGAAAGACCAAGTCCATTCATGCAGTGTGGAGAGAGGGGGAAATATCCTCTTTCACTTTCCTTATTCCAAGCGCTCTTCCTTCACCCAAAGCCTTGACATCACATACCATACAGGGACATTAACCCTGTGTGGTATGATGGGCAGTTGGAGTATGACCACAACCAATAATTTACATAGGGGCTAGGGGGACAAGTCACAGCAGAGAATGGAGCCTGCTGGAGAATGGAATAAGGTAAACCTGGGTACACACAGATTGAGATTTGTTTAGTTCAGCAGGGACTGGTTACATTTCAATCTATGTGTAGCCATCCCTGTAAGACAGAAGCTGATCAGCTTCTCTTAAACAGGACTACTTGAAACCTTGCTCAATCAGTAGCTTGCAGCAAATCAGCTACAGCACTAATCAGTGTATTATGACGGTGGAGAATCTCCACCTTCAGAATGCAATGTCTCAGTAAGGGAGACATCGTGCAGATGCAAGAACTGGTCAGCTTGCGATCTGAACAAAAAAAACATGTGCACATGTACCAACTTAAAGTGGTTGTAAACTACGGCAGTTAAAAAACAAAAAACCTTTCCACTGTAAGACAATTGTATAATGTGCTAGTATGCACCGCATACTAGCACATTATGAAATACTTGCCTTAGAACAAAGCACTCTAACAGGGCTTACCTCACCCCCGACCCCAGCCTTCCTTCTGGGTTCACAGGCTCCAGCTGTATGAGTGGCTGCAGCCACGATGATGTCACTCCCGCAGAGCATTTGAGAGGTGGTGAGGAGATGTTGTATCAGCTCCAAACAACCTGCTTTAACCCCTTGAACTCCATGCTGCACGCAGTTGTGAGCCGCTTGCAGAGTGCCGTCTTTCCCTTGAATGGGTCACGGTCAGTGGGTGCTACATTTGCTGAAAGCAACAGGGGGTATAATTGCAGCTGAGGCAGGTGAACATGCCCAGCTGCTGCCTCTACAGCTAAATGATGGTAGTGGTTGGGAGGCAGTAAAAGCACGTCTTAACGGCAGGGTTTTACTGCACCTCAACCACTAGCGTGAACAATTAAATGTTTTAGTAAATTAAAACAAAATCAAGTTTCTTTTTTTTTAACATTAAGGGCTCTTTCACACGGCCACTCCGCTTGTCCGCAAATCATCCTATTTTTTTGCGGATGATTTACGGACATAATGCAAGTCAATGGCACTGCGGATGTCAGCGGAATACCATCCGCTGACATCCGATTTTCTTCCTTTCAGTTCTGTTCCGTTTTTTGGAACGGAACAGAATCCTTTTTTTTTTTCATCCGTTCAAAAAACGGAAAGGAAGGAAAATCGGATGTCAGCGGTGTCATCCGCTGACATCCGCAATGCCATAGACTTACATTATGTCCGCATATCATCCGCAAACGGATGGGATGATATGCGGGCATACGGAGCGGATGACACAACTGTCATCCGCTCCGTGAAAAAAAAAAAAGTCCAGCAGCGGACACAAACAGCGGAGCGGCCGTCTGAAAGAGCCCTGATAAGCGTTTATTTATTGTATTTGTTTTAATACATTTTAAAATGTTTGTTTACATTTATTTCTAAAAGCGTGTGTGTGCATATATATATATATATATATATATATATATATATACTGTATACACATACATGTGTGTTTGAGCTTTGGGGTGCACACCCTAATGTAAAAGTCTGCACACCCCTGTGAGTATTTGTGTTAGTGGGCTCCATTCACAAAGCAGTATCTTACTGCATCCGAGTATGCAGTAAGATACCGCACAGCATTTTCTAAATTTATTTTGGCATTCACTATAAAACGCTACTAAACTAACCATTGAGTTATTTTGAAGTCAGAATTTTAGTAGTAAAAACATGCAGTAATCTAACACTACCTCCTTAACAACCACTAATCAACATGGTTGTCAGGGAGAAGGTGGCGGCCGCATCCTGAACAATCAATGAGTCATCAGCAGTCAGCAGGGTTCCCTGCTGACAGTTGAATGTAAAAAAAGAATTACAAGCAATTTAAAAAAAATTAATAACACAAATGGTGTGGGGTCCCCCCCAATGCATACCAGGCCCTTCCACTGTGTAGATCCATTTCCAATCACTATGCCTGCCACTACTGCCCAGCTCCGCCATCTGAGAGTTCTTAAATAACTAAGGGTTGGGGTCACCGAGTGACCCCACCCCTTGTGATGTCATCAACCAAGCACGCACCTGGCCGATAAACCCCCTGCCCACAGACCCCCACAACCACTGGCCAGGGTTGTAGGGAAGAGGCCCTTGTCCCTATCAACATGGGGACAAGGTGTTTTAGGGGGCAGAGCTACCCCTGCTTTCACGCATCCCCATGTTGGGGCATGTGGTCTGGTATGGTTCAGGAGAGAGGGAGCTCACTTGTCCCCTTCCTTTACTGACTTGCTGAGCTGCATGCTCGAATAAGGGCCTAGTATGGATTTGGGGGGACCCCCATGCCATTTTATGCACATTTTTTAATTGCCAGCAAATGTTTTTTTCTTACTTTCAGCTGTCAGGGGGGAACCCTGCTGACAGCTGATAACTCATTTGTTGTTAAGAACGCAGAAGCCATACACTCCTTAACAACCAGTACACATTCCACACATACCACATGACTGGACCACTACTTAATTACCACATGCATTTAATTATTTTTTCCTTCTGTGAATTAAGCTTTAATGCCTGTTAATACAGTATTTACCGATCGTTATCAGTGTTTTGTGGTAAATACCGCAGAATGGCATAGTGAATTTGCAGTTACAAGATTGCGTGCAATATTTAGGCAAAATTTCTAAACACCTACAGTACATATCACATGCGAGTTTCTTTTGTGAATAAAGCTCATTATGTTTTAGGTGGGATAAATAAAAAGCAAAATGTTTCTGGGCCCCACTACAGGTACAAATTGCATATGCATATGTGGATTTGCTGTGATCCCCAGGCACAGGAAAATGTATTTGGGGTATTTAAAACAATTTTTGTTTACTATTTTATGCCAGTCTCTTTGATAATTAAAAACATCAGGAGATATCGATTAACATTTATCAGCAAATAAAAGGGCAATTTGTTCTAAAAAAAAAAAATATATATATATATATATATATATATATATATATATAATATGAAACTGCTCAGTTGCACTCACAAATACGTATAAGATAAATTACTGGTGGCATCCAATGCAGGGGAGGCGGGATGTTTAAGATGCCTCAGAGATAGAAATCCATATAGAATGTATAGGATATATGAAGCAAAAGATATATGTAAAAAAAACAAAAACTTTTTTGCATAATTACAAAAACAGTCTTAAATAGACTTGCAAACACAACTATTGTAAAAACAACATATACTTGTAAAAAACCTCAGTTCAAAAACAGATAGGAGAAGGCAGATATCACAAGATGCATATTTGGTGGCACGGAGTCAATTTTTTATAGGACCCTGAAACCCTACTTCAACTTAATATAGTCTTCCTCAGGGGGTATACCCTGAGGTATGTGATCCCCCCACATTCACATCCTGAATTTAACAGCTGTATACTGTGTAGGTTATGTGATCCCAATGGCCCGGGGACATATCGGGGCGGCGGTCCTCACCCAGGAACCACAAGGGGCAGGAGCATGAACGGACAGGAACAACCTCTTCTGTGGGGATGTATACATGCTGCAGGCAGACACAGAGGTTGTTCCTGTCCGTTCATGCCGCTGCCCCTTGTGGTTCCTGGGTGAGGACTGCCACCCCGATATGTCCCCGGGCCATTGGGATCACATAACCTACACAGTATACAGCTGTTAAATTCAGGATGTGAATGTGGGTGGACCACATATTTTCTATGTGCGCTAAAGGAGCTGCGGACCAGCATACCCTCTGAGGAAGACTATATTAAGTTGAAAAGCGTAGGGGTTCAGGGTCCTATACAAAATATACTCCGTGCCACCACATATGTATCTTGTGATATCTGCCTTCTCCTATCTGTTTTTGACCATGTACTGAGGTTTTTACAAGTGTATGTTGTTTTTACAATAATTGTGTTTGCAAACCTATTTAAGACTGTTTTTGTAATTATGCAATGATGTTTTATTTTTTTTTACATATATCTTTTGCTTCATATATCCTATACATTCTATATGGATTTCTATCTCCGAGGTATCTTAATCAATCCCGCCTCCAGCGCTTTCTTTGGGAAGGTCCTCTAGAGGGATTTTTTCTGTTTTATTTATATATATATATATATATATATATATATATATACAGTTTTATTAACACGTGTCAGAAATACAAAACTGTTCAGGCGTTGTTTTACCCTCTCTCATGAAGGGGCTAAACTTTGTTGACGTACATTATGTATATTTCTTTATTACTTATAAAGGAAAGACACTGTTGTGGACTTTGTTTTTGTAATGGAGTACATAGAAAAAGTATTTCTGAATGTTCTCCATGCGATTTCAATGCTCAAGTGTTCTTATTCTTTCATGCAAGCCAAGCTATCAATCACTTAGGCTGTGTATAAAACCTTCAAGCTTTTCCTCAAATTAATGATCTTCCCTCTATGGAAGCTTTTGACAAGTACACAACAGATTTTACCAATATTACCTGTCACTTACGGAAATAAAGTCAAGGCTAAAGCTTGATCTTGCACTTTTTTTCATGTAAACTGTAGTGAAACATGCAGCAAGAGCTCATAATTGATAACAATAGTGTGTGCTTTCTAAGTGTCTGATTGATGCTCCATCTTTTTCAAGCACTGATACCCCTAGATTATAATTAATGGATCCACATGATTAAAATACATGATAGACAATCAAGTCAGCCCTTTTGCAGACTTTAGGGATGTTTGTTTATAATAACCAGGTGGCCTAATGAAAAATAAAGTTGATATGCTTTATTGTTATTAAATTGGATTTGACATCTCACATCATTTATTTTTTAGAATTCATGATAGTATGCATTTAATGCAATCTATCATATTTTCCTGAAAGTGTTTTTCAAAAAAAAATGCTGCAGACGTTTCTAAAAGTGTTGGTAAACATAAAGACAGTAATCATCTCTCATTGCACATTAGGATGGCAGAATGGTTCAGCCCAAGCAGGAGTTTGAGCCAAAAATTTGCCATGTTCCGCCGTATGCCAAACACCCGTGGCAACGTCACCTGGTGGCCCCGCCCCCTTGTGACATCTTAGGCCATTTTACTGCCAGACATGGCTAAGCAAGACCAGCCATAGTGCGGAACATAATAAATTAGATTCAGCTGAAACCAGATTCTAGATTAAAAAAAATATTTTTGTCATGTTGTCCTGTAAGCACCTTCTCCTCCCCAGCAATGTCCTTTTCTGTCCTCAGAATAAGCCTGAACGTCTCAGGATGGCCACCTACTTGCATGTACAGCTCAGTTTTTCGGCACAATGCATGTGTGCCAGGGTGACTGAATTGATTGGATTGGCGTCACCATGCACCAACAAATCAAGGCGGCCAAAGACCGGCACCTGGAAGAAGGAGATGATGGCAAGGCACCTTGCAGATGTTGCGCTGTTGAAGCAAAAATAAATAATACAGACCTTAGTTTTTTTTTAAAAACTGGATAATTGGCGCAAGTATGAATCCACAATGATGTGATGTCAGAAGGGGGCGGTGCCACTGGGTGATGTAGCCAGTTGGCCCCGCCACTTGTGACTAGTATGTAACTAGCCAATCACCAAGCACCAGTATTGTCACATTAGTTGCGTTCATAGCTGTGTGTAGTCTACAATTTTAGTTTTTTTTAGGTTTTTATAGCTTCAAATACATTTGCAACCAGACTATAGACTTTTAACTATTTACATAATTTTAACAAGTAGTAAAAAAGTTTTAAAACAAATCATCTCTGATCCTCCTAGCTGCTTTTAATCCATTATAAGACATTTTTATGTTTTTTACATACATGTTACTGTGATTATTTTAGGCCTGAAGATTAGTTAAAATCCCCCAAGCAAGATATTGCTATTTCTTTTTTTATGTCACACAATTTTTGTTGCACAATTGTTGCACAATTTTTTGTGCAACAGTTTATCAGTTTAAATTTTAGCAAGCATACACAAGAGTTAATTTGGGTGCAAACTCAAATTGTTATGGTAAAATATAAATGATAAGGTGTGCCAGGTCACTAGATAACAACATGTCAGCACTTCAAATTGCTTGTGCTTGTGAAATAGCAACAAAGCTCATGCAGGCCATCAGTTTAAAAGTACTGTAACTGAGAATAATGTCCCTAAAATTATTACTTTCACTCCAGCGTATGTGGCAATATGTAGCATGTGTACTGCAATCAATAGTTTTGTGCATAGATACAATGTAATGTAAATATGTGTGTGTACATGGGGGTTTAACATTTTTAGGAGGGGTTTTATGTGCTTGGGATTTAACTATGATTTTTTACACTTGTTTTTCCCTTTTCACATTATTGCTATTACATGTAATATATTATTTAGTAACATGTTATCTTTAATGGGACATTAGGATGGAGCTAGTGCTTCCCCTTTTGGATCTCTGATGTCTCCCCTACACTGCTCTAAAGCTGATGGAGCATGACCATTGTGGCCAGTGAACGTAACACAAAAACTATTTTCTCTATAGCTAGGTGAAGTCAGTGAATAGAAATTTGCTAGTCTTCCTTCTTTCTAATTTTCAACACCTTCCTTCTGCTCTGCAGAGGGGAATCACATGGGGGGCCCTGGTTCTGGAGTCTGTGGAAGCAATCTGGCAGCTGTACAGCTACCATATGAAAGCCAACAGTCAGCTTGTTACATTTACATGGTTTGTGTAAACCTCCCTCCACTGCTATAACATACGCCCATATTAATCACAGTTTTACTGTGGCAGGCTGGCTCAGTTGTGTGAACCGACATAGTACTACGTCGGTCACGCGTGTGGTGCTAGGTGGTGAGTGTGCGTCGATGACGGCGCTCTCCCGCCCTCACTAGGCAGCGGGGATGCCGATGAATGGGGCCAGTTATTACAGTAGCAGTGCATATTTTTAGCACTGATTACTGTAGTAATGTCACTAGTCCCCCCAAAAGTGTCAAAAAGGTCAGTTAGGGATCCGATCTGTCTGCCGCAATGTCACAGTCCCGCTGGAAAATTGCAGATTGCCGCCATTACTAGTAAAAAAATTACATAAATCTTTCTCCTAGTTTGTAAAATACAATCCTTTTTACATAATCCCATGCCTCCAGTTCATCAAGAGGAAGGCACAAAAATTAAGCAAAGCATGATCCAATTTGCTCCAGCAGGGGAACAAAATCCTTCCTGATTCCCTGATTATTATTCCTGATTATTTATTACAAAAGATGTGGTTTCATCTATGATAGCTCTCACTGTCACCTATAGTGACCTGGTCACCTCTAGCCATTAATCGTTGCTAGCTTTCAGCAGTCAGTCTGTAAGTGTTCAAGGTTTTTACTCTTATATAGTTATTGGACAATAACATCTGCTTTATATGGCGATAGAAATGCTGGAGTATTTTCCTGATACTCATTAGAACTGAAGAAGTCACTTGAAAAAAAAAAATGAAATGTCTTTAACATTACAGAACAAGGATGGAAATCTTTTCTGACTAGACATTGCATTCCAAGCCTTTGACAGTTCCCAAACTAAAAGAGGGCATTTGGATCTTAACACCTTGAATAAATAAATTAATTTGTTCCAAAAGTCCCATATTAAATCTACAAGTTCTGTCATAGCTGCTTATCAAGGGAGAATTTCTGGCCTCTGTAGTCATCAAGAATGCATACTTATGTGCTCTTGTTTTTCCAGCACATGAGCTACTTCTTATATTTGCTTTGGGTCCGCAGCACTTCTAGTTGGTGTCCCCTTCCTGTCTTCTGCACCTTGAATATTCACAAGGGTTCTAGCTCTTGTACTTACTATGTTACATTCTCAGAGCATCCCTATTCCGGTATATCTGAGTGACCCTGGGTGAGAAAACAGTCAGCACGGGTTCTGTCCAACAATGTGGTGTGGAGGTTTTAGACCAGAAACAGAATAAAATCCAGCCGACAGCCAGGAGGTTTGTCTGCACTGACAATGGCCAGTCTCGCTTCCCCCGGCATACAGCTAGTGCTTCTCCCAATAGACTGCGGCATGATCTCCATGGGCTTCTTGTAGTACTCCCGTGCCTTGATGCAGACTGCCCTTGGTTGCCCATGTTAAGGACTACATGCTCTTTCTTCCACCTTGTTCATGAGTTATTTCATGTAATAAAGTGTTTTTTTTTTTTATTTACTACACAATGTGCTCTTTGAGCTAGATTTCTTTTTGTTTATTTGCATTACTCTGCCCCCTATATCTTTATGAGATGCCTGTTATTTAGGTTTACCCTTTAGCATTTATGAGTATAAGGCTGGTCTAATAACTTTAGTTTGCACTTGCCTCTGAAATTGTATACAATATAGACCATATTATTTGTGATGTGTAGTAATAGTACAGCATTTGGATTGAGAGCCTTGTCAATTGTATCCTTTTTTGGTACCAAAGGTTTAGACCATAAATGGTTTGGTTGCATCTGAAACCGTCAGAAGTCTGTGATGTAGCCAACTTATCACTTTAAGGTTCTGGCTTTGAGTCTGGACACAGCTTATTCCAGATTTTTTTTTTCCACAAATAAATGTTCAAACTCTCCACCCTTAGACTTAGACTCTTCAGTCCTAGAGTCGACAGAGTTTTTGCTTTTTGCATGAGAGCCAAGGGGCTGATGGTAGTCTCATTTGCCCAGTCTAATTTCATACTATTCAGCATCCTATCATTGTGAGAAAAATCGGAAACTGATTCAACTGACACCAAAGACAAGATCGTCTCTGTCCTATTGGCTTAGAAACTTAGCTATGGAGCTAGAGAAATTCTTGTTCCCAATATCTTGGAAGGTTATCATAAAGGAACCCAGTTTTACAGGCAGGGGAAGAGTTCTAAACACCTTGCAGAGACCTTGACCTTTATACTCCCAATCAACATTTCGGAGCTCCTGGAAATAAGTTTCTACAATGAGCAATGTCTCCACTGGAGTTTCTACCAGTCAGTATACATTAGGGCAATGCCCTGGCAGTGGCGTAAATCAACCATCAGGGAGGAAAAATAAGTTATTTGAAGCCATGGGAAGTATAAGGAATTCATGTTACAGCTTTATCTATCAAGCATCTCCCAGGCAGACAATTGCCAAGCATTCAAACTTAACCAAAAATTCCTGAACTAGGGGGGAAGGTCCCTACTCCCAGAAGTGTGCCAGAACCTGAATCACAGGTAGGGGGTGTCATAAGTGAACCTCTTTGCCTCCAGTCTCCATGTGCACAAATCCCATGGTGGAAACAGTGAATGCTATGTTTTGGCAACACAACTTAATCCATGCATTTCCTCCCATAAATATCATTCCTCTTCTGTTGCACAGAATGGAAATGGTAGGGCATTCCAGTGATCCTAATAGCTCTGAACTGGTCAAGGAGGATGTGGTACTCCAACCTGATCACACTCCTAGCAGAAACTTCATGGGCTCTTTCAGATCAATTAAAAATTGTGTCCCAAGGAACAATTTGCCATCCTACTTCTTGGTCCCTGCCTTTAAAAATATGGCTGTTAAAGCCCAGGTCAGGCACAGGTGCCTGGCCAACTCTTATCCCCATGATGTTAACCCGAGAAATACACTTCCTGCAATGTCTACCTTCGCACATGGAAGGCATACTTTGCTTGGTGTAAGGAAAGAAAACTTAATACCAGAAAATATACTGTGGAATGGACCCAGGCCTTTTTACATTGAGGCCTAGAACAACAATTGGCCCTATGTACTATCAATGGTTAGATTTCAGTGCTTACAGTCTTGTTCCAAAGACTGATAGCCACTCGTTCTTTCATTAAGACCTTTGCATAGCATGTTTCTCAAGTGGACTCCCCTGTGCACCAACTTGTAATTTCAATTGAGTTCTCTTAACACTTCAAAACCTGCCCTTTGAACCTATCAGGAGTATTCCCCTTTTTACATTCATAAAGCTGTGGTCCTTGTAGCCACCACCTCTTCAAGGCATGTGTCTGAACTGTGGGTTTTGTCCTGTAATGAACCTTTTCTGGTTCTGGGGCCTCTAGCATCCTTCCTTTCCAATGTGATTTTGGACTTTCATTTCATTCATAACTAGTACCTTATACTTTCAACTCATTTTCAAAACTTTATTTATCTCTGCAATTCCCTTTATTCTCTAGCTTAATAAGTTTTAAACTAGGATGTGGTGCTAATTTTTTATATATACAGTATCTCACAAAAGTGAGTATACCCCTCACATTTTTGTAAATATTTTATTATATCATTTCATGTGACAACACTGAAGAAATAACACTTCCCTACAATGTAAAGTAGTGAGTGTACAGTTTGTATAGCAGTAAGTACACCCCTAAATGAACATGTCCAAATTGGGCCCAATTACTAATTAGCCATTTTCCCTCCCCGATGTCATGTGACTCTTTAGTGTTATAAGGTCTCAGGTGTGAATGGGGAGCAGGTGTGTTAAATTTGTTATTGCTCTCACTCTCTCATACTGGTCACTGGAAGTTCAACATCGCAAAGAACTCTCTGAGGATCTGAAAAAAAAAGAATTGTTCAAAAAAATGGCCTAGGCTATAAGAAGATTGCCAAGATCCTGAAACTGAGCTACAGCATGGTGGCCAAGACCATACAGCAGTTTAACGGGACAGGTTCCACTCAGAACAGGCCTTGCCATGGTCGACCAAAAGAAGTTGAGTGTATGTGATCAGCGTCATGTCCAGAGGTTGTCATTGGGAAATAGATGTATGAGTGCTGCCAGCATTGCTGCAGAGGTTGAAGGGGTGGGGGGTCAGCCTGTCAGTGCACCATACGCCGCACACTGCATCAAATTAGTCTGCGTGACTGTCATCCCGGAAGGAAGCCTCTGCTAAAGATGATGCACAAGAAAGCCCGCAAACAGTTTACTGAAGACAGGCAGATTAAGGACATGTAAACAAAGGGCAAAGATTACTGCGCTAACAACAACGAAAAAAGCTGCTTGCACTAATCACTAGACAAAAAAGTGACCAAAAACATAAAGAGCAGAAAAATGTGCAGCGCTGATATCAATAAACTGTGATTAAACAAATAACACATATAAATAAACTGTAAAATGTCCAATCGTATGAGCCAATTGGAAAATAATAAAAAGTCCAGCAGGAAATGAAAGTCCCAAGTGAGTAGTGTGATGAAATGAATCCAACATAAGAAAACGTGATCACAATGTGACAAGGGGGACAAACATAGTGTAATACTGCTAAAATCAATTTATTAAAAATACATAGCCGATACACTTACAAAACGTCCACAGGTATAATGCATATCAGGGGTATATAGTAGAGCTGACTGTAGTCCTTTTAACGCGTTTCAGCAGAAATGCCTTTATCAAAAGATGATTCTTTTGATAAAGGCATTTCTGCTGAAACGCGTTAAGAGGACTACAGTCAGCTCTACTATATACCCCTGATATGCATTATACCTGTGGACGTTTTGTAAGTGTATTGGCTATGTCTTTTTAATAAATTGATTTTAGCAGTATTACACTATGTTTGTCCCCCTCTGGTTTTTACCTATATCCGTGTTGGAGCTGGGATCTGGTGTATCCATGTTTGTTGCTGATCCATATGGATTCCATTGAGGTCGTTTCATTCAGCTGGGACATCCATCTAATATTCCAACAGCTTATATGACCCATATGCTATATGGTATCTGGGTCCTATACATCTGGTGAGCGCAATCTATTAACCTTTATCGGTGTTGGGATTTGCTGCACATTGTGATCACGTTTTCTTATGTTGGATTCATTTCATCACACTACTCACTTGGGACTTTCATTTCCTGATGGACTTTTTATTATTTTCCAATTGGCTCATATGATTGGACATTTTACAGTTTATTTATATGTGTTATTTGTTTAATCACAGTTTATTGATATCAGCGCTGCACATTTTTCTGCTCTTTAGATTAAGGACATGGATTGCTGGAACCATGTCCTGTGGTCTGAAGAGACCAAGATAAACTTATTTGGTTCAGATGGTGTCAAGCATGTGTGGTGGCAACCAGCTGAGGAGTACAAAGATAAGTGTGTCTTACTTACAGTCAAGCATGGTGGTAGGAGTGTCATGTTCTGTGGCTGCATGAGTGCTGCCAGCACTGGGGAATCTACAGTTTATTGAGGGAACCATGAATGCCATCATGTACTTTGACATACTGAAGCAGAGCATGATCCCCTCCCTTTGGAGAATGGGCTGCAGGGCAATATTCCAACACGATAACGACCCAAAACACAACTCCAAAATGACCACTGCCTTGCTAAAGAACCTGAGGGTAAAGGTGATGGACTGGCCAAGCATGTCTCCAGACCTAAATCCTATTGAGCATCTGTCTCTGACATCCACCAGCTCTGTGATGTCATCATGGAGAAGTGAAGGAGGACTCCAGTGGCAACCTGTGAAGCTCTGGTGAAATCCATGCCCAGGAGGGTGAAAGCAGTGCTGGAAAATAATGGTGGCCACACAAATTATTGACACTGGGCCTAATTTGGACTTTGTAACTTAGGGGTGTACTCACTTTTGTTGCCATTGGTTTAGACATTAATGGCTGTGTGTTGAGTTATCTGAGGGGACAGCAAATTTACACTGTTATACAAGATGTGCACTCACTACTTTACATTGTAGCAAAGTGTAATTTCTTCAGTGTTGTCACATGAAAAGATAAATTTAAATATTTACAAAAATGTTAAGGGTGTACTCACGTTTGTGAGATACTGTGTGTATATAGACACTGTGTATAAGTATATATATATATATATATATATATATATATATATATATATATATATATACAGTATATATACAGTATATATATACAGTATATATATATATATATATATATATATATATATATATATATATATATATATATATATATATATATATATATATATATACATTGATGCACTTTTGTACATCTGAATGTCTTTTTCTCTTCTGACTTTGTCTAGTTAGCTGCTAAATTCTGCTGATGATGCAAAATCAGTTCTCTTTCCCTCTTTCTGTTTGCTGCTGCACTTGCATCATCTTTTGGCATAATAAGGGGCATTGTCCAAATGGCATTAGTCCTTTTCACTGGCATTGTCTGGTACTGCTTCCAAACTCTATTTTTTATCTTATACATTTAAACAATTTGCCAACTGTGTCTGGGATTGTTGCCAGGGCTATGCTGAATAGATTTCCCACAAACATCTTGGAAACCATTACTTTGACAGTTTGGAGGCCTGTAATCATATGTACTTGCTCTCCAGTGCAATTTTGAATGTTATACTTTTCAATCAAATGTGCAAATTGCTGAGGTTTTTTTTAAACATTTTATCTATAATTTTTACAAAGCATCCATGCCTAGACTGTTACCAATCTGTCTAATAAGGTACACAACAAGCCAATTCTGCATTGTTATTTTTTAGTCATGTAGTATGTGTTCATTTGCTGCTATTACTCTAAACAATTTTTTAAAGCATGTTTCTGGCATATAGTCGCAATGTTAAACTTTCAATTGTGTAGTTATTTTGGTGGCATAATGAGCTGGATGTCTGTGATGTTTACATTTTGTTTTGCATATTTGATATTATGATTATCATTAGATCCTTCTTCCCATTTTAGGTTTTATGTAGAGTTTTCCTTTTTTTTTTTTTTTTTTTTTTTTAGTTTGTTTTATATTTAGTATTTTCAACTACAAGTGTTAATAGAACAGTTGATAGAGTATACAAATAAAATGGAGCCAGGAAATCCTATTGGTAAACAAAAAAAAAAAAAAACAATAAAATGCGTTGGACATCTTTACTTTTTACCAAAGTTATTACAATAATTTTTCTTTCTTTTGTTATTGATCAAAAGCTAAAAGCAGAAAATGCTTTCATATTTGCTAAGGTAGGAAACTTTTCTAAACGTACATAATTGGGAAATTGTTTAAAAGGTTACTTTGCCATTGACAATTTATTCCAAGTTTTCTATTTTTAGAAATGTATGTAATTGAAAATAGAAATGTATTCTTAATTACTTGAAAGAGGGCTGGTATAATCTGATTATTTTTGTTTTTACTTTGGCAGACTTAAAGCTTAATTCCAGCTTTGCTAACACTTTAAATAATTTTTTTTGGGCCAAGCTAGCCCAAACTATTTCCTTTACTAATTGCAACTGGGAGAGCTGCCTAAACTATATGTAGAATCAGCTACATACAATATACAGCATTGTGTTCTTGCAATGATACAGGGACTTCTCGTCTCCTGACGAATTGGGTTGGGGTTTGCATTGCTCAGCCATTCACAGAACGCCTTGTATTTTTACACAAGGCTTCCTTTGATTGACCGAGGCACTCAGCCTGAGTCAATTTGTTCAGGCAGCAGATAGGAGGTCCCTCTCCCTGTTCCCTGTACCCAGGACACAACACTGTATACCAAATGTAGCCAATGCTACATACAGTTTGACCGCACAGATAGAAACCGCAGCAACTGATAAAGGAAAGAGTTAACTTGGGTCAGCTTTGCCAAAACAAACTATTTAAAGTGATAGCAAAACTTCAGTTAGGTTTTAATGGAATCTATCGTGAGAGAATCACAAAGGCTAACATTACTCATATTCTATCTGGCTCCATCCCAGCCAACTTTTTTTTTAAATCAGTGTAGGAAATAGTTGGGACTTCTTGCAAGTTTTATAGCAGCCCGTAACTATAGAGATTTCCTCTTGCTTTGTATCCTAATTTCACTCCTATGACACCAGGACAATAATTGAGATACTGGGAGTCACCAAGACAGGAAAGAACAGACAGTACCACAATCCTTACAGAGGTTCTAAGCTTTAGATACTTCACTAGAACATATATTTTGGTTGTTATCTGTGTCCCCATTGACAGATCACCCCACTTCCTGTTCCTGTTACAGCCTGTGACAGCAGGACAAGAAAAGATGGAAGTGGTTATCACCTGAACAGCGGCATGGGATTATTGCACAGACATTCTCGATCCTAAAGTGTAGTACACCTACAGTAGGACTATAGGAGTTGTATCATTGACGTAAATCATCATTGGAGGGCCAAGAGTCAGGGTTTTTGAATGGAGCATGGGCTTCCCTTAAATAGAAACCACATTTAAACTGTGAAAAGCTCCAGATCAAATAGTTTTACCCAGTACAGTTCAGGGAGTACCCTCTGCACAGTGTGATTATTCTACTGTCCAAGGGTGACTCTGTTGCACCTCTATAGAGTGCAGCCACTCCAAAACAGGAAATGTGTTAGTGGTTGCATTGCTGGGCAAAAAAAGGAAAGAAAAAATACCAAAGCTAATGCAGCCACTATAGAATGCAACCACTTGCCTACCGCCCACAGACAGTATATCTACTTAATTTATTTGACATTTAATACTGGGATTATGGCAGCTGCTAGCTGCTATAACCCCAATATAAATGTTTTTCTGTTTGCAATTCGGCATCCCAGTGGGGATTCACCACAGGATCACTTTTAGAGGTGGCGGGATAGGTGCCCCCCTGACACTTTCTTGTCTTTTCCAGGTTTACCGGAGTTGTCTTTAAACCCGGAAGCAATTTGATCCGGCTGATGGGTAGGCAGGGAGCCGAGGGAGGGCAAGATTGCCCCCACTTGGCTGTGTGCCCTTGGAGGTCCAGAGTGACCTCTGAAGTCACTTCCGTTTCTCGGAATGTCAAAGTGTCAAAATTTGTTATTTTTTCTTTTGCTTTTAAAGGTAAATGAGAGACCTGGGGTCTTTTTGACCCCAGATCTTTTAATAAAGAGGACCTGTCATGCTTAGTTATATTACAAGGGTTGTTTACATTGCTTGTAATAGAAATAAAAGTGATAAAAAATAAATAAAAGACAGTGCAAAAACAAAAAGTTAAATAAATAAAAAAAAAAAAAAGAATTAAAGCACCTCATCTCTCGGTGCTCATGCGTAGAAGCGAAAGCATACGCAAGTCATGCCCGCATATGTAAATGGTGTTCAAAGCGCACATGTGAGGTATCACCATGAATTCCATGATCATTACAGCAAGAGCAATAATTCTAGCACTAGACCTCCTCTGTAACTCTAAACAGGTAACCTGTAAACATTTTTAAAGCGCCGCCTATAAAGATTTTTAAGTGTCATAGTTCGTCGCCATTCCACGTGCATGCGCAATTTTAAAGCATGACATGCTATTGTGAATGAAACAATTTGACCTAGTCTACCAATACATTAAACTCCAGGTATAAAGTGATGGCAAGTACTATACATTATACTTTACTTGTTATGTATCCTTTACATTCATTTAATAATTACTTTGTAGGTAGTGTGGCTTCTGCATTGCTTAACATTTGAGGGTTGTTAAAAAATTCTTATACAAAGTGAGGGAAGACACTGTAGTGCTGATAGCACCCATTATATGCATACAGTATATTCAAGTATCCAATGTCATATATCTAGTTTTAGAATTATATTACATCAATTTAAACTGGGAACTAATGGAGACTATCGATCAATTTTGTTTATTTTTGTTAATGAACATTTCTGGAACTTCTTTTAAACTGGGGAAGTCATTGTTAAAACTCACATGGGTAACATGCAGTATACAAGCAGCAATTCTTTTAAGAAAACACTTTTTTTATGTGTTCTTTTTTTCCTCATATACTTGTGAATCTCTTTTTCATCTCATGAAATGTTATTCCCTGAGAACAGCACATTTTAATGAAGTACATCTAATTTACACTTTCACTTACAAAAAAAGAAATGTTTGACACTAAAAAAAATTACATCAGACACACATTTATAAAAAGAAGGCCTTTATTATCCTTTACTGTTGCTTGGGTTTGAGTCATCATCAGTGGTGTTTCTTATAATTTACACTGCCTGGAAATTAAAATATATTTAATAGATTTTGTTTTTTGCTTCTTCTTTCTATAATTTAACTTGTGTTTTTGATATTTAAAGTAGAGAAGATACAAATCAATGTTTGATTTTTATCTAGTTAGAACCAAAATTACATTTTGGTTGATGACAACAGGTGACATCTCTGAAATATATATATATATATATTTTTTATAGAAGGAGGTGGAGAGAAAGCGATTTGTATGAAAAAGCACTGTATTATTTTAAGCAGCATGTTGGATGATACGTGTTATGGGTTTATGTGGACCCCTTGTTTTACCAGCAGGTAGTGTGGGCTCCCCTGACAACTAATTGTTATCCAGCATCAATGTTTTTCTTTTTTTATGATAGTTCTAGGGGGTAGGCAACTTTAAATATATCATTCCAACTATTCAGTTTTGAATAGAAGATGGAATGGTTAACACCCCTGTCAGTTTTTGTTTTGCCAACTGTGTCCTGTTTAGGTAAATAATATTACTTCTTGTCCTGTAGATGCAACAAGAAGTGAGTGCAAATTCCTCCAAAGTGTGGTCTTAAACCTTAATCTAGTCTTAAACAGTTGTCACTGAAACAGATGCCCTTGTTAGAAGATTTCTGTACTGGTGGAAACTCAAAAGTTTCATTTTCCAATCACTTTTAGGCTGGCCATACACTATACAATTTTCTTATTCAATTTCCTTTAGATTTACCTTAAACTATGTAGTGCAAGGGCCTGCCTGACTGCATACAGATTGAAAGTGTTTAGGTTTGACCCTATATTACATGGTTTTGGTAAATCTAAAGGAAAGTTGATCAAGAAAATTGTATAGTGTATGGCCAGCCTTAGGCTCTTTGGTCACAAGAACAAAGTGATAAAAACTTAACAAGTGTTCTAATCCTTCCAAAAAGGACAATGTTTTGTCTTTAGAAATACGTTAAATAGCAGACAAGATCCTAGTCTATGAACACGATATGGTCAGGGCCGGTGGCATTCAAGAAGAGTGTAATATAAACTAAGGGATATAAACAGTTCAATTCAGAAGACAGGCCAGTAATATAACCAAGGTAATACCATACTGTATATTGCAGGTCAACAACAAAACAAAAACATAAGGGACCTTTTTGCTTAGGCACTGACCCAGTGCACTAAACAAAATTCATAATTCCCACTTTGTGACATCAGGTACGTATATTAGAATGTTATGATATTATCTATTTCAATCAATGGTTGGTAAAGGTGTGTACTTAGTAATAATGAGCCGAACACCCCCCTGTTCGGTTCGCACAGAACATCTCAAACAGGGGAAATGTTCTAGGGAACATGCAAACTCCATTAAAGTCTATGGGACATGAACATGAAAAAGCAAAAGTCCTAATTTTAAAGGCTTAAATGCAAGTTATTGGCCCCAAAAAAGTGCATGGGGCCCTGGGTACTGCCGTGGGGGACAGGAATCAATGCAAAAAAATGTTTTTTCCAGCTTTTTTTTTACAGGAGCAGTAATTTTAATAATGCTTAAAGTGAAACAATAAAAATGAAAAATTCCTTTAAATATCATGCCTGGGGTGCCCCCTTAATGTGCCTGTAAAGTAGCGCACTTGTGCAATGTTTGTAGCCTGTTGCAACAATACTGACATTTCTAAAGAAAAAAATGTCATTTAAACTTGCTCGCGGCTGCAATACAGGTAAAAAAATGAAAAAAATGACGTGGGGGTCCCCTGTAAAATCCATACCAGACCCTTATCCGAGCACACAAGCTGGATGGCCAGGATGGGGGTGGGGGGGCGAGTGAACCCTCCCCTCCTGAACCATACCAGGCCATATGCCCTCAACATGGGGGGTGGGTGATTTGGGGCAGGGGGACTCTGCCCCTCCCACCCCAAAGCACCTTGCCCCATGTCGATGGGGGAAGGGGTCTCTTCCCTACAACTGTGGGCTGTGGTTGTGGAGGTCTGCGTGGGGGAGGTTTATCAGAGGCTTATCAGAATCTGGAAGCCCCCTTTAACAAGGGGGCCCCCAGATCCCGCCCCACCCCCCTCCCCAGGTAGGCTGTGGGGTTTGAATCCCTTGGCCAGCAGGTGATTTATTGAGGTCAGAGTCCATGATGATAATGCAGGAGCTCGAAGTTCCCGTGAAGAAGCCCATTTATTCGTCATTCGACGAACGAGCGAACAGCCTCTCCCGATTGGTTAACTGACTTGATTGACAGCTGCAGGAGCCAATGGTGCCACTGCTGTGTCTCAGCCAATCCGGACGGAGAGTCCTGGATGGCCGAGGGGCTCATTGACATTGCTGGACAGAGATGGGTCTCAGGTAAGTATTGGGGGGTGCTGGGGCGGCTGCTGCTCACAGAAGGCTTTTTATCTTAATGCATAAAATGCATTAATAAAAAAAAAAAAAAACCTTCTGCCTTTACAACTCCTATACCAACTGCACTAACAGGTTATTCACAATTTTAGGATGAAATGGATGTACATAAGGTGCATGGAAGTTGATGAATATTCTTTGTGGATATTTGCTTTTATCTTTTGACAGTTTTCAGAATACCTGTACTAATCCCAAACCTATACTTTTGGTACGGAAATTGAAAGCTTTGAACAAATGCAGGTAAAATGACTCATACAATCACCCTATAAAGCTATGAAGTTATATACTTGTCAATGGCTGCTTTTTGTATATAGAAGTCCTATCTTGCTTACCGTTTTTCACATTTTACATCCAATATATATATAAAAAAAGAAAATACATGTTGAGAAGATTTACTACCACTTATCTTAGCCACTTGATCTTTGCTCTCTAATTACAAATAACAAAACAGGGACAACCTTTTGGGCTTCTATGAGATTTACGATTCTGTAAGCTACATTCTTCAAGCTTGTGTTAAGTAATTTCTGATCAAAGCAATGAGCTAAAGATGGGCTTGGACCATTTTGCCACCATTAAATCATTTCTGTAGTGAGTAAGTGAGAAATCAGGATTCTGATTCCTTTTGAAATATGTTTGTTATTTTTATCCACTGCCGATGTGCTAGGGAAGAAGAGCAATTTTGTTTACTCCCAGGTGGCTTAAATTTGATTTGAACTCACAGCAGAGTTTAAGCTGATGAATAGCATTTTATTGAACATGAATAAATTGAGAAATTTAGATTAGTCAGCCACTTTTTCTTCATAATTTAGCTTCCAAAGAAGATGTGTTTTTTTTTTTTTTTTTTTAAAAAGAAAGAAAATAATGCTATGTAAAAAATGTTTATAATTGATGAATGATACTTGGTTTCTTGCAGTGATGATATAATAATGATTGAAAGGAAAGTGTTTTTATACACCTTTCAGTATTTTCCAAAACAATTATTTCTATAATTGTGTGATGCAGATAAGAAATCTATAATGAATGTTCGGGGCATTGGGCTTTCTGGATTAGGAGGTTCTCTGTAATTACAAGCCATAGCAACATAAAAGAAGCTGCTCTATTATGTAGTTAGGTTATACTATTTCTCTGTAACCTAATGCAATGCCATAAATTAGAACTCCAGGGAGAAGAAGCTACATAACTACACTAGAGATGCAGCTAGTCCCTTTCCTGCTTCTAGGATATAATAGGCTACGTTTATCATTGTCGTTCATAAAAAAAAAAAAAACTGCTTGTGATGGTTAAACTTTCAGCCCCACCCTGCAGAAAAATATCCAGCTTGTGTCCAAGCACCAACAGACTGCAAGTTATTCATCACCAGGTTACCTGGTAATAAACACAGTTTAAAACATCTGATGTCGCAATTCGGACCTTCAAAAAATGTCTGTAGTACTCACTGCCACACCCAGAAAAGAATGTAACAGAGTTTTAAACTACAGTAGCTCCCTCAAAGCAGTAACGTTTTTTAATTTCCAGTTAGACCATTTAGAGATTTAGCTAACATTTTTTTCAAAAACATTCTAATGAAGATAAAAGAAACTGGTGGTTTCAGGAAATATTTACAGAAATATTTACAAAAAGAATACTACATAACAGACACGAGAAACTGTATAACAAAACAGTTTTATAACGGTAAAAAATACTGAAAGTTCATTCTATGCATTAAGATAAAAAACCTTCTGTATAAAGCAGCCCCCCCCTCAGCCCCCCTACTACTCACCTGAGCCCCATCTTGGTCCAGCTATGTTGCATGAGTGCCTTGGCTGTCTGAGGCTCTCCTTCCTCATTGGCTGAGACAGCAGCGGACATCATTAGCATTATCATTATTATCATTACTGCTGTCATTCAAATTCAGTGAGCCAAGAAGGAGAGAAAGGGGCCGGGGTCCAGGCCATGGCTCCATGTCTGAATGGACACACGGAGCAGTGGCCAGCGGCTCAGCTCAGGTGCTCCCATAGCAAACTGCTTGCTGTGGGGAGCACTCAGGAGCAGAATGGGATCAGGAACAGGAGGGAGGGACTCGAGAAGAGAAGGATCCAGACGGCTCTGTGCAAAACCTCTGCACAGAGCAGTAACATGTTTGGTATTTTTAAACAAAAAAAACAAGACTTTATTATCATTTTAAGTGGAGCTCACTTTTTCCTTAGTTCAGTACATTTCAATTGGATATGGCAGAGTCACTAGCCCTTATAAATTACTATATCAGTTTCAGCTTCAAATTTCAGCCATTTTTTACCCAATCAAAGGGTTTCTTGGGGTGTATGGTATGTGTGCTAAAGAACATTTTATTTTGCTCAGCTGACACACCTTTACTGCCAATTATCTTGGGTATAGCTAAATTCCCATATGGCAAGGTTTCACAATCTGACAATCAACATATTGTTTCACATACTTAAATTATGATTTGTTAGATACCACACATGATGTAGATCAAATGCATTTCTCTCTTGGAAATATAATGTGCCTTATTAGCTTTCTGAACCTTATAAATTAGGTGTGTTTGGTATCTAACCGATTGACATATTTTTATACATTATATAATATATATTGATGCAGTTCATTATTAGAAAGGTAACATCATTACAAAATTTTGTAAGAAATGAAACTCTGTGCAGTTCAGCTATAGGTCAGTAAAGTAAAAACCCAAGTATCACAGGTTTGTATTCCTGTGCTGCACCCAGACTATTTACCACAGAGCCTTATTAGAAGTCTTTGAAGACCCTATTTAGTAGAAGTGTGTGATACTGTACCTTTGATGTGTGTCAAATGTGTTTTAAGCTGGGTTGTGTTTTGTCAAATGTGTCACGTTCCATGAATGCCCAGCCATGATATGACAGACATGAGAGTTAAATCTGACTTTTTTTTATTACCGACTTATGAATCCTGGAGAAAATAGAAGTGGGATGGTGTTCATCACTTCTCAGCTATTATGTGCTTGCATCTTCCAGGTCAGTGAATTGATAAACAAGGAAGTGCTAGGATAAGCATGACACCTATTTATTGCAAAAGCAGCAGTGGACACTTTTTAGCAGATCAGGTACTTTTTAAGGTGTATAACATATCTATATACCTAAATGTATGCAGCTAATTTGTAAAGATGGCCTCCATTATTTGGACAGCATTCTTACAATGGGCTTGGGGCATAGTTTCTTCTTAAGTATGTGGACTATGGTCAGACAGGTGACTCTGCCACTTCTGATCTTACTGCTGACAATCGCCAGTGACAGGATCACTAGGAGGCTGTATGTTTGTCTCTCTAAAACCGCTCCTTCTGTAGCTGAGACAGTGAGATGTCACTCATGACACTAGGGATTAAGATTCAGCATTGTTTGGTCCAGCGACAAAGCCACATGTCACTGTGTCTGCCTACAGAGAAAATGATTCTATAGGGATAGAAGGACAGGCATTTTAGCAATACTGCGGCATGTGATTTGTGAAGAGCATCAGGATCATTCTGAATTATGCCCAAAAGCATCAAGGTTTGTTTTACAATGTTTTTTTTTTTTTTTTTTAAGTTTTTAATTGCTGACTAGGAATATGTAAATGGTAGACTGGAAAATCATAGAATGTATTAAATTAGAAGTGTTTAACACATTACTTGTACTACTGAGCTTTAAGTACTTTAGAAATGTCAGGAAAATCATCTCTCTTCTCTGTTGTTTCGTGAGACCTCCAGGGCATATGTAGCCTCCTTTGTTCTTCCTTTCTTCCCTCCTTCTTCTTCTTTGGCTTCTCTTTTGCTTCTTTTCTCTCCTCTTGTTTCCTTTTCTCCTCACCGCTCACATGAGTTCTTATACATCTTCATCCAGATTGCTTTTAGGGGTTTCCTTTGGGTTCAGTTATCTTTCAGTTCAGGGCTCGTTAGGGGTATACCCAATACTGATGTTCTCCACTCCATTTAGGTGAAAGCAGCCTGCTTTCGGGTTATGCCCTTTGCTTTTGTAGTCTTATTAATTGCTCAAGCTGCTTTCCACTCATTATAAGACAGTATTATTTTGCTTAGGCTCCTTGGTTACCTGTTGAATAATTTGCGCTGTGGGGCTTCTTCCAGTTCCCTTGGTAACAGCTTCTGATCCCATTGGGGTTGCCTCGGGACTGGGCGAATCTCCCCCGAAGTTTTGGTTCTTTATCTAGGCCGGTTGCCTCCTCTTCCTTGGAGCCTTGGTACCTGTATTGCCTTGTTTTACTGAAGATGTTATTTTACCATGTAATGCTTTGTTAAGCGGTGCACAAAGTTTGTTACCCCCTTTACAAAAAGCGAAATGTTTCGTTTTGCAGTTGTTACCTGTATTGATATCTCTTAATAAAAATCTTTGAAAGAAAAAAAAAAAAAAAATGTCAGGAAATACACTGATAAAACTGACATTTACTAGAATACAAACTTGTAAATTGATAAGTCTTATAGGTCATGGCATGTGACCCCCAATATTTGTCCCCTGTAATACCTCATATACAACTGTTTTAAATATAGTTTTTAGCAATTACTACTGTACCAGGGGTCATTTAAATATACAAAATATCATGAATATTTTGCCAAGGACTACAAACAGTAACAGGTAGGCATCCACTCCCCCATTTATTGCTGGCAAGCAGTGTCTTCTCTTGGGGGCAGTGCACAGCAGTGCTCACAAATCCAGCAGGGAATCAGTAGGGCTTCATTCTCCTGGCAAAATTATGACATACCTATTGGCATATCACTCATTCCCCTTACAAGATCTGCATACTTTATATTAATATTCATCTTCTATATGTGTGAGTGACAGCTCCGCAGTGGTCTTTATTACTACATCACATAGAACAGATTGGAAAATGTTGTCAACATTTCCATATTTACTGTGGCATTTCAGTGAAATTAATACTCCCAATTTTGCTCATCTTTAACTAGCACTAACTGGGGTTGATTTACTAAAACTAGAGGTTGCAAAATCTGGTGATGCTGTGCATGGTAGCCAATCAGTTTCTAACTTCAGTTTGTTCAATTAGGCTTTGACAACAAAAAAACAAAAAAACCTGGAAGCTGGTTGGTTTCAATGTAAAGCTGCACCAGATTTTGCACTGTCTAGATTTAGTAAAATCAATCCCACTCTTTATCAGATAGTAGAGAAACTGTCCCCAAAATATGAAGGACAGCCCCTGCAGTCTCCTTTAGATTGGATTAATAAACCTGCCCGGTTTCCTCACATAATTTCCTCCAATTTTTGCTTGATGATGGTCTTGCTTTTGCACTTAAAGCTGTTTTAAAGCTGTGTGTAAAGATCAACTGTTTTGGATTTAAACTTTGTTGCTCCCAAATTAAAGTGTTTCCTCTAAGTTATGTGAGGGAATTATTACTACCAATGTTTACACCAAAAGTTGTATAAAAGTTAGGATTTAAATATATGAGGTCAGTCTGTAAGTGTTGTGTACTCTAGTAATGACCTAAGCCCATAGTAAAATGATATCAGTTACAATAATTACCTTATGTTTAATCTATCAGTTGCCACCAAAACAAAAGGAGGAAATAAATCTGCCAATGATAACACCTGTTCTGGTGATAACTGCCTAAGAATGGAAGTCACCTGACATTATATAGATTTTGAAAGAAAGTAAAGAGAAAATGACATAAACAGAAAAGGTTTAAATCTTAACTGCAGAAGGATGTTTTAACTCCTCTACTACTATATCCAAATCTGTAAAAAATAGGTTCCAGTTATACATTCAGCTTAAAGCAGTAGAAAAGTTGTGATAAAAAAATTTGGTCCCTGCAAGATAATGTCATAATGTGCTTGTATGCATTGCATGTGCACAGGAGCCACGGTCGTGGCACAGTGATGACATATGGCCCTTCAGAGTGCAGTGTGCATGCACCAGTGATGTCACTGGCTACAGAAATAGTGAATATCACCTAAACACTGCACGTTTAGGAGATATTTTTTATACCTACAGGTAAGCTTTATTAGAAGCTTACCTGCAGGTACTAGTCAACAAACAGTGTTTACTACTGCTATAAAGGAGTATGACACTGTAGAAACCTAAACAATCTTAGCATGTAAATGCTTGTAAAATTCTAAATGAAAAGACGAGTGTGCTAAATAGTTCATTTAAATTGAACTTGCATTGTCAATACATATAAAAAAAAAAAAACCTTTAGGTAATGTAGGTGTTAGTTTGTAAATGTGAAATCGACCAACACCAAGCACTGAATTTAGTGCTGCCAACTTTTTGGACAGTAGTAATTTCCTGGCATAATTGTTTTACTACTGTGTAATCTCTGTGATCAGTCACAGAGACCACATAGTATTTTCACAGCAGCTGTGTACCATGTGATAGCTGTGGCCAATCACGGCTATCACAGTATTTCTCAATGGCAGGATTGCAGCCTGAGAGGGTGAGAAATGATTGCTTTTACAACCTTCATGACTGTAAAAGCAATCAAAGTGTAAAAGAAAACAAATTCTGACCCCCCCAGAGTAATGTCGCTATGGTTGACACTGCAGTACTATTTTGACAGTATATACAGCTGCAAGAAAAAGTATGTGAACCCTTTGCAATGATATGGATTTCTGCACAAATTGATCATAAAATTTGATCTGATCATCATCATCTAAGTCAAAGAATAGACACACAAAGAATGAAATATTGCCATGTTTTTATTGAACACACCATGTAAACATTCACTGTGCAGGTGGAAAAAGTATGTGAACCCTTGTATTTAATAACTGGTTGATCCTCCTTTAGCAGCAATAACTTCAACCAAACGTTTCCTGTAGTTGCAGATCAGACGCGCACAATGGTCAGGAGTAATTCTTGACCATTCCTCTTTACAGAACCCTTTTAGTTCAGCAATATTCTTGGGATGTCTGGTGTGAATTGCTTTCTTGAGGTCATGCCACAGCATCTCAATCGGGTTGAGGTCAGGACTCTGACTGGGCCACTTCAGAAGGCGTATTTTCTTCTGTTTAAGCCATTCTGTTGTTGATTTACTTATATGCTTTGGGTCATTGTCCTGTTGCAACACCCATCTTGTTGAGCTTCAGCTGGTAGACAGATGGCCTTAAGTTCTCCTACAAAATTACTTGATAAACTTGGGAATTCATTTTTCCTTCGATGATAGCAATCTGTCCAGGCCCTGACGCAGCAAAACAGCCCCAAACCATTATGCCCCCATCACCAAACTTCACAGTTGGGATGAGGTTTTGATGTTGGTGTGCTGTGCCTCTTTTTCACCACACATAGTGTTGTGTGTTTCTTCCAAACAACTCAACTTTGGTTTCATCTGTCCACAGAATATTTTGCCAGTACTGCTGTGGAACATCCAGGTTCTCTAGTGCAAACTGTAAACATGCAGCAATGTTTTGTTTGGACAGCAGTGGCTTTCTCTGTGGTATCCTCCCATGAAATCCATTCTTGTTTAGTGTTTTATGTATTTTAGATTCGCTAACAGGGATGTTAGCATTTGCCAGTGACTTTTGTAAGTCTTTAGCTGACACTCTAGGATTCTTCTTCACCTCACTGAGAAGTCTGCGCTGTGCTCTTGCAGTCATCTTTACAGGACGGCCACTCCTAGGGAGAGTAGCGGCAGTGCTGAACTTTCTCCATTTATAGACAATTTGTCTTACCGTGGACTGATGAACAGCAAGGCTTTTGGAGATACTTTTATAACCCTTTCCAGCTTTATGCAAGTCAACAATTCTTAATCATAGGTCTTCTGAGAGCTCTTTCGTGCGATGCATCATTCACATCAGGCAATGCTTATTGTGAAAAGCAAACACAGAACTGGTTGTGTTTTTTATAGGGCAGGGCATCTGTAACCCACACCTCCAATCTCATCTCATTGATTGGACTCCAGTTGGCTGACATCTCACTCCAATTAGCTCTTGGAGAGGTCATTAGTCTAAGGGTTCACATACCTTTTCCACCTGCACTGTGAATGTTTACATGGTGTATTCAATAAAAACATGGCAACATTTCATTCTTTGTGTGTTATTAGTTTAAGCAGACTGTGATTGTCTATTGTTGTGACTGATGATCAGATCACACTTTATGACCAATTTGTACACAAATCCATATCATTCCAAAGGGTTTGCATACATTTTCTTGCAGCTGTATACAATGAAAATGTAAAAAAATAAATAAAAAAACTAAAATGTAGAAAAAAAATTAAAACAAAATTATATATTTTTTTCTTTTTAACTCACTACTAGGCAGTGTCTCTGTCACTGTCGCCCACTCAAAATGTATCTGTGTTCCTGATTAGCGCCACACCAGTTACAGTGTCTGGGAACAGAACCACACCAGTTACATTGTTTGTGATCACCGCCACACCAGTTATGGCGTTTGTGATCACAATCACACCATTTATGGTGTCTGTGATCACCCCCACCCTATTTATATAGTCCATGATCCCTACCACACCAGTTTCAGTGTCCTTGATCGCTGCCACACCACTCATATTGTCCCTAATTACTGCTTCCCACTCACAGTAATGCTTTTAATCGTCTCAACACTCACAGTGTCCGTGATCACTGCCACACCAGTCATATTGTCCCTGATTACTGCCACACCCATCATATTGTCCCTGGTCACTGCCTCACCAGTTACAGTGTCCCTGATTACTTCCACATCTGCCCCAGTGTACCTGATTACTACCACACCAGTCCCAGGGCTCCTGATCACTGTCACACCACTCGTATTGTCCCTGATCACAGACACCCCAGTTGAAGTGTCCATAATCACCACCATATCAGTCATATTGGGAAACCTGTTGGCAAAATAAAATGAGTCTTTAAAAGACTCCCCATGTCTCTGAACAAATATCTTTAGGTGTTTGACATGTTCCAAAATGTGGTCATCATATGGTTATTTCCACTGTCCTGGTGCTACAGAGCTTCCACAAATGCGATAGGTAGTCAGGAAAATAGATGTGTAACTTATGCCCCTAGAAACCCTGAAGGAGCCCTTAGGATTTTGGATCCCTCTGTATGGCTAGTCTCATGCATGTGGTATTGGCGCACATTCGGGACTAGTAGCACAATGTGTTTTTGCGGTCTATTTCTAAGCATACCTATGATATATGTTAGAAATATCTTATTAATTGACAATTTTCCAAAAATTTGTGGAAAAAAATGACATTTTCAAAAGGCTCTCTATGCCTTTCGGAAAATACCTTGGAGTGTTTTCTTTCCAAATTTGGGTGATTTTGTGGATGTTTTCACTGTCTTGGTGCTCTTGGCCATCCAAAAATGTGATAGCTAGTAAAAATTTAGATGCATAATTTACAGCATGCCCCTGGAACACCTAAAGGTGCTCCTTTATGCATCTAGGTTATGAAAAATTCTCACACATGTCGCAACTCCATGCTCAGGAGGCATAGCAGAATGTGTTTTGGGGTGTAATTGTAAATAAGCCCATGCTGTGTGTGAGAAATAAAAGGACAACTTTATGAAATTCAAAACACATTTTATTTAATTTCTTCATTTTCCAAACATTCTAACACAAAACTCACCATGCCTCTTACTAAATACCTTGGACAGTCTACTTTCCACAAATGGGGTCATTTTGTGAGTATTTGTACTGTCTGAAGCTGCAAGTTTACAGGTCTTTCTTTTACCAGCTTTTACCAAAATGATTCCTTCACAGGAGATACAGCAAACAAAACATAACATTGCATAACTCTGTCCATATTGTCTATCACTTTACATATTTTAGAAATGGTAGAAAAATGTTGTTTTTCTTTCTTGAAAATTATCTATTTCGATTCTTTTCAGCTCAAAAGGTATTTTGGATGGTCTTTAACCACTTCTGAAACACCTTCCTTTTTTATTCATTGTTATTCTCAATATGTCATTACTTTTCCCTCAAAGATCTAATATTTTCCTCTAAAAAATTATTTTTTTGCTTTGCCTTTTGACCCCAGAAACATTCAAACCTATTTAACAAAATGATGAAAGACTCTGTCAACTGCACAGTGTTAACATCTATATTAATAGAACAGTACAGCTGAACTCCAGGCAAACAGCAAAACAGTGAGTTGAAATACATATATGGGAGCTGTATTACTTGGCAAAGGATTTGTATTTCTGTCCACACAGTCCTAAGATTTACAAAGCTCTGCCAGTCCTTACAGCCAGCCTGGTGTTCTGACTTTTCTCTACTGCAGCTTAGTAATTAATTTGTCAATTCAGTTCAGCAAGAAAGAGTTAACTTCATTATATATTTTGTAAAGAGTCCCAAAGCTAATGAACAGAAAATAATGGGGTTATTTATTAAAACAGTAAAAATCAATGATAATCTTCAAGATGAAGATGCCCAAAGCAATGCGTTGGGTTTCATCCTTTCAAGATCTGAACAGCAGAACAATTGCATTTTGCTGGTTGCTATGCGTTAATGCTTTTATTTTTTATTTTTTTTTACTAGATACACCTGTATTATTAAGGTTGTTGTCCTTTAAATATGTCCCTCCCAGTGTAGCCCACACACTAAACTGCTTACCTTCATCCCTGTTGGTCTGCGTTGATGGCAACTGCTGGCCATCCTGGAGAGTATGGACTATCTATAGGAATAAATGGGGCTGTGGGGTAGGTAGGAAGAGGTGCATACTAGGAACAGGACCCAGTCTGGATGTTTTTTAAAGAGGCTGCAAAGTTCCAGGCACTCAGGAGAGGTGAAAAGGTAAGCATTTTAGTGTGTGATCTACACTGAGAGGACTGGGGCAATATTAAAATATGGAGCAATCCTTTAAATAAAGATAGATTTTCTTAATTAATTCTATGGGCTACTGCAATTTACAGTATTTCACGAAAGTGAGTACACCCCTCACATTTTTGTAAATATTTTATTATAACTTTTCATGTGACAACACTGAAGAAATGCCACTTTGCTACAATGTAAAGTAGTGAGTATACAGCTTCTATAACAGTGTAAATTTGCTGTCCCCTCAAAATAACTCAACACACAGCCATTAATGTCTAAACTGGTGGCAACAAAGGTGAGTACACCCCTAAGTTAAAATGTTCAAATTGGGCCCAAAGTGTCAATATTTTGTTTGGCCACCATTATTTTCCAGCACTGCCTTAACCCTCTTGGGCATGGATTTCACCAGAGCTTCACAGATTGCCACTGGAGTCCTCTTCTACTCCTCCATGACGACATTACAAAGCTGGTGGATGTTAGTGACCTTCTGCTCCTCCACCTTCCATTTGAGAATGCCCCACAGATGCTCAATAGGGTTTAGGTCTAGAGACATGATAGGCCAGTCCATCACCTTTACCCTCAGCTTCTTTAGCAAGGCAGTGGTCATCTTGGAGGTGTGTTTGAGGTCATTATCATGTTGCGGCCAGTGTCCGAAGGGATGGGATTATGCTCTGCTTCAGTATGTCACAGTGTATGTTGGCATTCATGGTTCCCTCAATGAACGGTAGCTTACTAGTGCTGGCAGCACTCATGCAGCCCCAGACCATGACACTCCCACCCCCTTGCTTGACTCTAGGCAAGACACACTTGTCTTTGTATTCCTCACCTGGTTGTCACCAAACATGCTTGACACCATCTGAACCAAATATGTTTATCTTGGTCTCATCAGACCACAGGACATGGTTCCAGTAATCCATGTCCTTAGTCTGCTTGTCTTCAGCAAACTGTTTGCGGGCTTTCTTGTGCATCATCTTTCAAAGAGGCTTCCTTCTGGGACAACAGCCATGCAGACCAATTTGATGCAGTGTGCTACATAGGGTCTGAGCACTGACAGCCTGACCCCCCACCCCTTCAACCTCTGCAGCAATGCTGACAGCACTCATATGTCTATTTCCCAAAGACAACCTCTGGATATGACGCTGAGTACATATATTCAATTTATTTGGTCAACCACGGCGAGGCCTGTTCTAAGTGGAACCTGTCCTGTTAAACGGCTGTATGGTCTTGGCCACCATGCTGCAGCTCAGTTTCAGGGTCTTGGCAATCTTCTTATAGCATAGGCCATCTTTATTTAGAGCAACAGCTCATTTTTTCAGATCCTCAGATAGTTCTTTGACATGAGGTTCCATGTTAAACTTCCAGTGACCAGTATGATAGAGTGAGAGCGAAAACACCACATTTAACACACCTGCTCCCCATTTACACCTGAGACCTTGAAACACTATCGAAAATGGCTAATTGGGCCCAATTAGGACATTTTCACTTAGGGGTGTACTCACTTTTGTTGCCAGCAGTTTGCACATTAATGGCTGTGTATTAAGATATTTTGAGGGGGCAGAAAATTGACACTGTTATACAAGCTGTACACTCACTACTTTACATAGTAGCAAAGTGTCATTTCTTCAGTGTTTTCACATGAAAAGATATAATAAAATATTTACAAAAATGTGAGGGGTGTACTCACTTTTGTGAGATACTGGTCATATTATACCTTATTAACTAAGGGACATAAGATATAACATATTTTCTTGTTAAACTGTAATGGATTCATGGCTAATGATATATTTCATAATTCATTGTTTATTTTCCCACTAGACATATTGAATAAAGATACTCCAACAATAATGCAGAAAAATATTTTCTCTGTGTCTTGAATGTTTGAGATGATGTGTTTATGATATAAAGATCAAGATTACAGCCATATACCATATTTATAGACTTCTATATAAATTCAATATTTTCAATATCTCTGAGGTTTTATTATACAGAAACATTGTAATGTATCCCAACCAGCATCAAGAAAACCCTTAGGTCTCAAAATATTTTCATTGAAATAGATCCATCAATGCTCTCCCTAGAACAACTCATGATATTAGATACTGAAATAAAAGTACTGCATCAGCAGGCCCTGGTGAAAACGTTTCTTCAATATGCCACTTCCTATGGCTCATACTGTAAAAGTACATGAAAGGACTTCAATGTGAACACCAGCTGTGTTTTGGCATACTTTTAATAGATTTTGAAGCAGCCAGATTTATTTTTCTAAACTTTCTTTCTAGTAAGTTGATGCTTTTAGATATGTCTTCCTTTATATATTTTTCTATGTCATTATATAGAAAATAATATCTGTAGGATTTAAAACAGTATTAATAAATTTACAATTATAGAAAATTTACTTACACATTGGTTATTGCATTCATTTGTTCCCAACAGTTTGTATAATATGATACTACTGTATATATAGGTAGCTAAGGCACACAAACAATGAACAGAACAATACAACGCTAAAATTGACTGCTGTTGCTCTTGAATTCAAGTAGAATTGTATTAAAAAAGTGAGGATTTTCTATGTTCTAGGTAACATCTGTAAATAGTAATTGTGTTTAAGCGCTAGCTTCTTAACCACTTTACCACTAGAGCATTTTGCTGTCTTACGTCTGGGCCACTTTTTGCGATTCGGCGCTGTGCGAATTTAACTGACAATTGCGCGGTCATGCGACGCCGTACCCAAACGAAATTTACGTCCTTTTTTTCCCACAAACAGAGCTTTTTTTTTGGTGGTATTTGATCACCTGTGTGATTTTTACTTTTTGCACTATAAACAAAAAAAGAGTGTTTATTTTGAAAAAATAACAATATTTTTAACATTTTTTTAGATGAAATTCCCCCCAAAAAAGATGTAAAAACCAATTTTTTTTAAATTTTTGGCCAATTTGTTTTCTGCTACCCATGTTTGGTAAAAAAATCGCAATAAGCATATTTTGAATCGTTTGCACTAAAGTTATTGCGTTTACTAACTAAGGGAAAGATTTCTGTCATTTTTGGTGTTTTTTTTTTTAACGAGTAATGGCGGTGATCTGCAATTTTTTTTGCGGGACTGCGACATTGCGGCGGACATATCGGACCCTTGACTGACATTTTTGACACTTTTGGGGGTACCAGTGACATTACTGCAGTAATCAGTGCTATAAATATGCACTGTTACTGTAAAAATGACACTGGCAGGGAAGGGGTTAATTTTATTGGAAAGGGAGGGGTTAATGTATGCCTGGTGCTTACTAACGTGTGGGGGGGGGGAGGTGACTGAGTGAGTCAGGGATAGATCGGATGTTCAGCTATGCTGAACACTCCGATCTGTCACTCCCTGTCACTTAGGAGATCCGCCCGCTCTGTTTACACAGGCGGGTGGATCTCCAAACTGGATTTCCCGACGATCAGGGCAGAGCAGCAGCAATCGCCGCCGCTCCTCCCCTGGCCCGACTCCCGCTGTGAATGAAAACAGCGGGAGCGCGCCTCCGGCGGCGCGCGCGCGCCGCCTACAGGGGGAGGAGTCCAGCGACGTAGGTCTACGTCATTAGACGATAATGAGCCACTGTGCCGCAGTAGCAGCACAGTGGCTAGTGGTAAAGTGGTTAAATCTATCTTTAGTCTTGAATTCCTCTTTAAAAGTATCTATGCACTACTTGGAGTGTGTAGGTCCCTAGACATTCCTGTGCTTACAGACTTCCCAGATAGCAAGGATAACTTGCCACAAATTTGTAGCAGTGTTGAACTGTAAGTCTGTTAACTAGCTGCACATTTTCACTGGCAAGTTGTACACTTGAGCACTTGAAGCACAAGTTCTAGTTGATACTTTTACAATTTGTAGCAAATTTGCATGGCATGTCTCTAGCAAGAACAGCGTTGCAGTGGTGAGTCTACAGTAAGAGCTCTGCAAGTCACAGTGACCCCTGTGGTGGGATGACTATTGCACAACATAACTGAACTAGAACTTGCTGTAGACTTGCAGAATGTTTACAAAGAAAGTTGATCTTGAATCCTGCAACGGGGACTTGCTAAAATTGTGCAGCGAACTTGTGAAGCCTGGCAAGTCTAGCAATAGCTTAGCAGGTCATTTTCAAACCTGCAGCTCAATTGCTTGCTATTTGGGCCGTGCATATCTGCAGTGGGAGGTCTAAGATACTACTGCCGGTGACTGCTAACCCGTCCACATTGGGGGTAAAATGTGCTGCCGTAGCTACTGGCTGCCTCCATACAGAGACACTAAATAACCACAAACCCAGAACAAATAACATAAGAGGTCAGAAACAGTGTCAGAAAAGAACTGCCAGGAACAACACCAGAAACATGGCAATTACCATTTGCTTAATAAATCTTTTTTAAAGAGTGCATTATTAGTAACATTTTAAAATGTAGGTAATTACTAAATAAAAACATGCTAATCATTTTAGTCAAAAGTAAGGAAGAAACTGAGCCCTGTTAGGGATGGAGTGCTGTGAGGCTCTTTTATGGAGAAATAGTGACAGATGTATTGCCCATTCCATCCTCACAGTGTTGGTGGTTTTTGTACATATAGATCCAGGCTGTAATGGTCCCACTCATTATCCACTCATTATCCCCCATTTCATAAATGAAGTCAGGATCATCCGTGTACATTATTCCTTGCTGATTACAATAACCGCTCATTGATGCTTACAGATTTTGTGGGTGCAATTCTTTTTAGTCATTCCATTGTTAATACATTTTTTTATCTGCACTATCCAGTGTGCTTTGCTTGATTATTTTTTTTAGCTTGTATCTACAGTCATAGCACATAGTTACAAGGATTGTATGTGGAACATCCAAGTCCGTTTTGAATTGCTTATCTTTTATACTTTATACCATAATACCCAGTGACTGTCTTTTTTAACCATTGTTTGTCTGCATTGGACAGTGGGTTTGAGAGTCACCATCCTGGTGAGCACATGCTGTGTTGTTTTGCTAGTTTTTTTAAGGTGTCAGCTCTTTTTTCTAAAGGGGAGGATGTTTATTAACCGCTATAGTGTGGCAGGGCGGCTTGGCTGTGCATAATCACTTAGATCTACATGATTATCTGCATGCGATTTCGGCAGGGAGAGCGCACGCCGCTGGAGCTGCGCTCCTGCTGTGATTAGACACAGCTGGAGCCAGACCGCGGGAGGAGCGGGCTCAATCGCCGCCAGCCTCCCGTGATCTTCAGCTAAAAAGACCCGTCTGCTATTGTAAATAAAGCAGGCAGGTCTTCTGTCAGAGAGGCAGGAGAAGCTCATGTGATTCAGCTAAGCTAAATCACCGATCTCTCCCTGCCTCTGTCCAACCCCCTACAGAGTTAGTAGGCACAATAGGGAACACATTTGACCCCTTGATCACCCCCAGTGTTAACCCCTTCCCTGCCAGTGTCATTTATACAGTAACAGTGCATATTATTTAGCACTGATTAATGTCACTGGTCCCAAAAAAAATGTAAAAAATGTCAGTTAGGGGGTCCAATCTGTCTGCCGCAATGTTGCAGTCCTGATAAAAATCGCTGATCGCTGCCATTACTAATAAAATAAATAAATAAAAAGTCCATAAATCTATTCCGTAGTTTGTACTCGCTATACCTTTTGCGCAAACCAATTTATATACGCTTTTTGGGATTTTTGTTTACCAAAAATATGAAGCAGAATACAAATTGGCCTAAACTGATAAAAAAAATATATTTTTTTAATTTTTTTATTAGGAATGTTTTATGGCAGAAAGTAAAAAATATTGTGTTTTTTCAAAATTGTAGCACTTTTTTTGTTATAGCGCAAAATCTAAAAACCGCAGAGGTGATCAAATACCACCAAAAGATAGCTCTATTTGTGGAGAAAAACATGAACATGAATTGTATTTGGCTTCAGCGTCACACAAATGCGCAATTGTCAGTTAAATCAATGCAATGCTGATTAGCAAAAAATGGCCTGGTCATTAAGGGGTAAAACCTTCTGGAGTTGAAGTGCTTAATGTGTACTCAATATTGGACAACATGCTGAGGAATTTTAAAGAGGAACTTCACTCCCATATTTATTTATTTATTTTAAACCCCTGCTTACTCGATGCTGGGTTGTCCTCAATTCAGTTTCTGATGTCCAGCTGCCATCTGCTTCTCCTGCACTGCCATATCCCTCTGTGATGCCAATCCGAAGGAGCTATCTCTTGCAGGTTTAGCCAGCTGCCCTGATGACATGCCATCAGGCCCATTCCTCTGTTCTCTTCATAAGTGGGAAACAGTGCCTCCTGGAGTATATGATGTGCATGTTCCAGGAGGCTGTGGGAGCACAGCACATCATTCTGGCCTAGGCAGAATGGAAGAGGAGGGCAAGCCAGAACATGCACAATGGAAAAAAAGGCAAACAAAGAGCAAATAAAAAAGGAGTCTTTTTGTGTAATGGAGGGAGTGCTAGAGAGGAGTAAAGGCTATTTTTAGAGATAAAGTGATTGTAAAGTCTTGTTTGTTTTTTAAATAACAAACATGTTATACTTACCTCCTCTGTGCAGTGGTTTTGCACAGGACAGCCTGTATCCTCCTCTTCTTGAGTGCCCCCACAGCAAGCAGCTTTCTATGGGGTCACCTGAGATGAGCTGCAGCTCCGTGTGTCCATTCAGACACTGAGCTGCCTTTCGGCCCTGCCCCCTCTGTTTCCCTATTGGCTAACTGACTTTGATTGACAGCAGCTGGAGCCAATGGGGCTGCTGCTGTGTCTAATCCAATCAGGAGGGACGGCCAAGGGACTCGTGGACATTGCTGGGTAGTGATGGATCTCAGGTAAGTATAGGGGGGCTGAGGGGGGCTGCTACACACAGAAGGCTTTTTATCTTAATGCATAGAATGACAACTCCTTTATGTGTTAGAGATTGAGGACACAAAGGAGTTAAAGAGAAACACAGTAATCCAGATAGTAATCCTGCAAACTGGATTGTTTGCCCCACAAGAATCCCAGTTTCTGGGTCTTTCCAAAACCAGAAGCTTCAGTTTTATCTTCAGCTATACAGCCTAGTAAAATCTGATTATATCATAACCTGTATTTTCAGACATAAAAGAATACCAATTAGCTTATTCAAGCCATTATCATTTACTTTCTTAACCCAGAGCAACGTTAAATGCTTTTTTGTCTTTTCCTACATTCTTTGCCATGTGCACCTTCAATGTACGCAAGGCCTTACTAGATATTATCTGAGTTCCATCATTTTCATAAGCAGTGGTTAGTCACTGCAGGCCCTTCAGACTTCACTTTAGAAATCAAGTGAAGTGACTAAACTTGTAAATCAAGCTATTTAACTTCTAGAATGTTAATGCTTTTATGGTGTTACAGAGTTGAATGTAGTTCTAAAGAGATGAATTATTACTGTTAGTAAAGGTTAAATCAGTCACTGAAGCATTTTAAGCATAAGGCGTTTACGTTTAGACAAAAGCCTTTTATTTGACACTTTCTTGTTTTATAAGCTCATTTTCATGTTCAGAAGCAATAAAATACCTAATCTTATTCAAAAATGTGAATGATGGAGCATAAGAATAGCTCTTTTGACAAACTGTATTTGTAATGATTTAATATCACATTGTGCATGTTTTTGAATCCCAACACCTAATTTTTTTTGACCACTTTAATACTGGGCACTTTTACCCCCTTTCTTCCCAGGCCAATTTTCAGCTTTCAGCGCTGTCACACTTTGGATGACAATTGCACGGTCATGCAACACTGTACCCAAACTAGATGTTTATTATTTTTTTCACAAAAATAGAGATTTATTTTGGTGGTATTTCATCTCCACTGGGTTTTTAATTTCTTTGCTAAATAAATTAAAAAAGGCTGACAATTTTGAAAAAAAAAAGTTTTCTTTGGTTTCTGTTATATAATTTTGCAAATAAATAATTGTTCTTCATAAATTTAGCCCAAAATGTATTAAGCTACATTTCTTTGGTTAAAATAACCCAGATTAGTGTATATTCTTTAGTCTGTAGGAAAGTCCACAAACAAACATAACACTAGGGGTGATCAAAGGGTTAAAGTGTGCTCCTAGGGAGTGATTTCTAACTGTAGGGGGACTGGATTTACTAGAAGAAAACAGAGAGCTGTGTTTCAGCTTAGCTGAAACTCAAGATTTCTCTCTTCCTCTGTGACAGAACAAAGGTCTGCCTTGTTTACATAGGCAGACCACCATTCTGTTATTCCGCCAAACGATCAGTACAATAAAAATGTAAACAATTTACCCCTGATGTAAATACATTGTCAATAATTTTGTTCAGGATATAAATCTTGCCTCAATCATGACAACTTGTTACTTTAGTTAAGTATAGAAAGTTCACCTTGCCAAGTTTAATAAAGCGATGCCATACTCAAAGCTAGAAAGTGTAAAATGTAAAATATTTTGCGAAGTGAAAATGTGAATACTAATCTTAAGACTATACTTTAAACACAATATATGAATACACAGACATTTGTATCATGTTAACAGTATAAACAGTAAAATAATGATTTCTTTTTTTTTTAGAAGACATGGAAAGACATATTATATTTTTCACAAGTTTCTCCTTATTTCCCTGAAAAAGAAACATAAATTAAAACGTGAAAATTATTTAAAAAATGCTAAAAAAAAAAATGTTTGCGCAACATGATTAAAAAGTTATTAACAGTAGAATCTACAAACTGCAAAATGGAAACATTTGTTGTGGACACAAAGATGTGAAATACTGTAGCTGTAAAGGGGTCAGAATGTTGGATACTGGCATATGAAAGGTGGATGAGCGGTTACATAAAACTGCATTTTATGTTATTTAAATAGACAATAAGGGCTGATAAAGATTTGTGAGGTCAGGCACTGATGTGGACCAGAAGGCCTGGCTTGCAGTCTCCGCTCTCCCTTTGCAGCTTTAACAGCTTCAACTCTTCTAGGAAGTCTGTCCACAAGGTTTAGAAGTGTGTCTATGGGAATGTTTGACCGCTCTTCCAGAAGCGCATTTGTGAGGTCAGGCTCTGATGTTTGACGAGAAGGCCTGGCTCGCATCCTCCACTCTAATTTATCCCCAAGGTGTTCTTTCGGGTTGAGGTCAGGACTCTTTGCAGACCAGTTAGGTTCTTCCACCCCAAACTCACTCAGATTGCTTTGTGCACTGGTGTGCAGTCATGTTTGAACAGTTAGGGGCCATCCCCCAACTGTTCCCAAAAAGTTGGAAGCATGACATTTTCCAAAATGTCTTTGTATGCTATTGCCTTAGGAGTTCATTTAACTGGACCAAGCCCCATCCTTGAAAAAGAACCCCACACCATAATCCCCCTCCACCAAATTATTTGGACCAGTGCACAAAGCAAGGTCCATAAAGACATGGATGAGCGAGTTTGGGGTGGAGGAACATAACTGGCCTGCACCAAGTCCTGACCTCAACCTGATAGAACACCTTTGAGATAAATTAGAGTGGAGGATGCGAGCCAGGCCTTCTCGTCAAACATCAGAGCCTGACCTCACAAATGCGCTTCTGGAAGAGCGGTCAAACATTCCCATAGACACACTTCTAAACCTTGTGGACAGACTTCCTAGAAGAGTTGAAGCTGTTAAAGCTGCAAAGGGTGGGCCAACTCAATATTGAACTCTATGGACTTAGGCTTGCATTCCATTAAAGTTCATGTGTGTGTAAAGGTGTCCCAATACTTTTTAACACATAGTATATATATATATATATATATATATATATATATATATATATATATACAATATATGTAGCGAGAATGCGGGGGAACACAGTTTCGGCACCTCCAGCACTGAATGTATGTAATGGCAGGGGGTGCTGGGGTGTGCTGGAGAGTCTGTTGATGCTGGTTGCTGGGGAATCTATTGTTTCTGGGGGAGGATTTATCTTATGTTGCTGGGAGAATGTCACAATTGGGAAGGATCTATTGTTGAGGGAGGGTTCTATTGTTGCTGGCTGCTGGAGGGTCTATTGATGCTGGCTATTGGGAGTCTATTGTTGCTGGATGAATCTAATGTTGCTGGGGGTGTTTATTGTTGCTAGCTAAAGGGGATCTGTTTTACTGCCTTTCTTGTTGTCATTAACATTTTCCATACAAATTAGTTAGCACCACAAAATTATACTTGGTCCTGTAATTTTCTAAAAGGGGCAATAACGGGAGGCAGGTAGGGGGCGAAGACAAAAGGTGGCTCGGAAGGGGGGATTTCCTGTACTTATTTGCTGAGAAAAAAAGCCCCATATATATATATATATATATATATATATATATATATATATATATATATATGTATATATATATATATATATATATATATATATATATCTATATATACAGTATATATATATATATAGATATATATATATATATATTGTGACAGTGCAGTTAGCTGTAAGCAGGTATGTCACCCAGGATTGTCAACCAGGCAGGTTGAGAGGCTCCAGGAGGATTGTTTTATTTAGAGGAGACTGTGTTTCGGTTTCTTCTGGGGTCTGCAAAGTTGGGGACCTGGGGCTTGGCAGCAATCTGGGTGGGGGGAAATCTCCAATCTTGGGACCAGGATTTAGGGTTAGCCAGGACACTGATTGTGCAGGTGTGTCTGGGTCTTCTAGTAAAGACAGGACAAAGGTTGTGGGCTCCACCCTGGCAGACAGGAGGTCTGGCCTAGGAGTCAGGAAGGCTCCACATGGGAGTCAGTGCAGCATGAGGCTGCTATCTATACGCACCTGGTTGGAGAGCTACCAGTCTGTAGGAGACAGACAAGGGACTAGAGTTTAAAGCCAGAGCAGCATTGCGGCAAGTTCAAGCCAGAAGGGCTGAATGACTGTTTTTTTTAATTTAAGATCGAAATGATGAAAACCCTTGCGAGGGAAACCCTCTTATTTTGTGCTTGATGAACTTTCTTTTAATAAACATGGGCAAAGAAAGCCCTTAAAAGAAAGAAATGTGAATGGGGGTGTCCTTTAAATGCTCTACATTTGATGTGAGTCCCTACAATATACAGTATATCCTGTATATTTATATATTTATTAATAAATAATAACAATAATATTACATCATAAAGATGTGGGTGGCAGTAGTAGAGGAATTATATCAGAGATCTATCAGTTTCTAGCTTTAATATTCAAAGCTTAACTGAACAAGCGGAAGTTAGAAGTTGATTGGTTACTATGCACAGCTGCTCCAGATTCTGCCGACACCAGTTTCAGTAAATTCTCCGCTGCCTGTTTAGTTTCATGGCACTGTAGAAGACGAGTGAGAGCTCATTACAGTGAAAAGTTAAAAAAAAAAAAGGCTGTAGATACACAAAGGTTTTGTTGCCATAGGAACAGTGGAATGTGGAGTACTCTTCTATAGAAACAGAATTTGGCAGACAAGTTGTTTAAATTTAAAAGGGATAATAGCATCCTTTGAAAATAGGCATTATGGTTAACTACATGAAATGGTTCAGAGGGGAGATGAGGAAGAAGCAACATACCTGACTGAAGGATGGCCTAAAGTCAAGGAGAAGCCCTAGTAGTCTAACTGTATTTTAGCCTGATAGAATGTATCCAATATCAGGATACATTTACTCTTGACATCTTTTTAATTGCTGTAGAAGGTGGTACTTTTTGAAATTGGCTATTTACAAGCATAGAGAAGCCTAACTTTCTCACGACTGTAGAAGAAAGACGTATAAGTTAGCCACCTACATTTACACAACTAATTAAATTAAAACTGTACTGTAGAATTCTAGGATAAACCTAGCTAGTCCTAAAACGGTCACCTCCCCCTCCCAACAAGCAAGCTGACTAGCCTGTGTAAGAAAGATTTATGTAATTACTTATTTTCAGCCCACTCCACTTCAGTGTGACCCAGCTCCCTATATCAGCCAACAGTGGCTGCAGGGGAGAGGAGGAAGCGCTGACAACAGATGGGTAATAGGAGCCTATGGGGGATGTCACTACTTTAGGCTTTACCAGACTTTGTCAAGCACTCTCTTTTGTCTAAGGCTCCATGTACATGGGACGTTGTTAAAAGTCCCTTTGAATGCTGGAATTTTTAGGACGTTTGAAACGTCCGTTAAGTCGCGTTTGCACTCGCGTTTGCACTCGCATTTAGCAGGCGTTTAGAGGGCGTTTGCGGGCGTTTAGAACCGTTCCTAGAGGTCAAAAAAATTATTCCCCTTTAAAATGGAAAAACGCGAACGCTAAAGGCGGGTCATCGCGTTCGGTTGCGTTCGGCCGCGTTCGGTCACGTTTTTGCCTTTGAAACGCCGGGAAACACATGTTCGAACGCAAATAATTGCGTTCTAAAAAACGTCCCTGAACGCAACTGCCTGCAAATGACTGTAAACGACCATGTGTACATGGACAGATAAGATAACATGGAGCTGCGTTCAGGGGCTTCTGAAAAAAATGCCCAACTGCTCCTAAACGGCCATTTCCAACGTCCCGTGTACATGGAGCCTAATTCAGCAGCCGCTGGCTGACACCGAGGATCTGTGGGAGCAGCTGAAAATAGGTAAGTAACCTTTTTACACAGATTAGTCAGAGTGTTAGGAGGGAGGAGGAAACATCTTTATGACTAGTAAGGTGGACTTTAAACCTCCACATTTGAATATGTTTATATTCTGTCTAATCGCATGACAACGTTAAAAAATATATATTAAAATATATATTAAAATAAATCTTTAATTTAATTTCTTAAATATGACTTCTTGTTATAGATAGCTTTCAGATGTTTGACCTACAAATAACAACAGAAAAGAACAATGGATATCTAAGAGGCCGATGGGAATTGAAAATGCTATATTTATATAGGCTACATGTTATAAATTTCCTGGAAGGTTTTTTTATTAATAACACATTTTATGAGATTTGTGCTTCACTCTTCTAATAACAGTAAATTGCAGATATCAGTGAGTTTTCTATTCTTTGATTTTAAGTTTTCTCCTTGCAGGGAGTGTTATTTTTTTATTGTATACCCAAGGCTGCAAAAAAGATGAAAGTATCAAGAGCAAATTTTCAAAAGGAGACCACCTGTCCTGTAAGCTATAAAAAGAGCTGTTAAAAACAGCTATATATGGCATGACTGCATAAAGTGTGGCATGTGTACTGTCAAAGTTAAAGTAATTGCTAATATCTGGTTGTTTCATCACACTGAGATACATGTAGTATAGGCGATCATACTTGCTTTCTAGTATAGACATAGAAGAAAATACATGTGTTAGGGTTTTGCAATGCTGTTGTCCAGTACAGTGAGCTATAACTACAATGGGTCAGTAGAGCTCGTATTTTATTTAAAGTGTAACTAAAGGCAAAACCTTTTTTAAATAATTTTGGCTAGAGTAATAGAGGTTTATAACCCTGCCACGTTTTTTTATTTATTTATTTTTTCCCATCTGTGCACCATAGGTGAGATTTCCCTTCACTTCCTGTCCTATAGCCAAAAGAGGAAGTGAGAGGAAATCCCTTTAAGGCATTACTATTGGAAGATATCCCCTTTATTAGTGTTTTGATGTCAACCAAAATTTGGAATTTTCTTTTACTTTCACTTCCAATGATAACAGTAGACAGGGCAAGTAAAGACGATGAATCTCTCTAACAGGGGCAGAGGTAGCAATACAAACCCAACAGGCATTCTAATCCATCTCTACTATATACAAACAAACAAAAAAGTTTTACTTTAAATATAAATTAAGTTTCCATCCACAACCCAAAAGCATACTGGTAATTTAATCAGCAAGTGGCCAAACTATCCATAGTCTGTATGTGGCAAAAATGAACCCCCCCCCAAAAAAAAAGAAAAAAAAAAGAAAATGCAAGCAGACATGCCTTCCATTGCACAAGGTACATATGCATGAAAAACCTTCATATCTGCCTGATCACAAACTTCTTTAGAAGAAACACTGAGCTGTGGATATGTACATTCTCACATGCTTCTGTGCTGGGATAAATTAAATTCCATGCACATGTACTGAAATTAATGTGGTTGTGAAGAATCTTTACATGTGCCAAGTAAAGTAACTGGCCTCAGGTGATACAAAGAGAAGAAGCAAATCCTTCTACATAAGTTATACCTGTTTATCGGCAGACTACTCTTCTCCAAATCTGTTCAAAGTCCAGAATTTATAAAGGTTGTCTGAACTGTCAAGAAAAAAAGCAAGCAGAGAGCTGAAATTACACTTTGCCGAGCTCAATGAGGAGAGCTCTGAGAGCTGATTGGAAGGAAGGGACACACCCCCTTCACACAACACACAGGAACAGAGATGAGGCTGCCAATCACAAGCTGTATGCTAGAACTCCCTCCCCTGTCTTCTTTTTTTTCCTTGATGTCAGGAAAACCTGTCAGAAGTGATTCAAACTGATAGCAGAGGAACAAAGCAGCACACAGAAATGACACTTAGTGCTCCTAATTGAGACAAGTACACACTATAGAAATGTATGCTTTGTTTACATTTCAAGTCTGAAGTTTACAATCACTTTAAATCATCCTGAGCAGGCCAATTAAGATGACTAAAAATATCAAAAAAAGCCAGGGTGAAGATGTCTGAGCAGGGCAGAAAGTCCAAATGATAAATTCACCTTTCATAACATGTAACATTTTACACCCGTATTAGGCTAACTGACCAGCCTCCTGTCCCCCCTGAGCACCTATTTTGACAGTGGGCCAATCCAGTGAACAATGGATCTTCTCTCCACACCTGCTGTCACAATTTAGTGCCGGGTCACACTTGTGCGATGCGGGAAGGCTGCGAATTTGCAGCCTGTTCCCGCATCGCAAACGCACATCTGGCAGTTCACACTGCCATATGCGATACGCAGGGGGTGTCAATGAAATGTTAACGACACCCCCAGTTTGATCGCATATCGCAGTGCGATCTGACAGTTCGCACAGGATCGGATCGCACAAGTGTGAACCACTGTGCGATCCGATCCTGATGCGGCTGGAAAAAAGGGTCATGTGCGTGTTTGGTGCGTATACAGTGCGAATTCAGCCATACAAAGTGTATGGCTGAATTCGCATCCGCACCTCCGATCGCATGTAATGAAGGAGCAGTGCGCTCCGTATTACATCCGATCGGCGCACTCGCTATAGTGTGAACCGGCACTTAAAGAAAGCGCAGCTATGTCATTCATTCACAACGTTTTGTGAATTGGAGAACTGCAACTATCATCAGCTATTGCGGCTGACCGATTTTAGTTCTCAATAAACTACAAGGGCACTTATGAATGCTCTTGGTAGTTCATTGAATCCTCCTGTCATTTGGTAACTGTCTGCCCATATGATGTACAGGCAGATAGCTACACTGACAGCCAGCAGGAGCGTGAGATTGCACCCATGATTTGCTAATCATGGGTTCATTGCTTTACAGGCTCCTAATAAAAAAATAAATAAAATCACATTTTTTTACCTGTAAGGTAAGGTGTAAAAAAGGTGAACTTATCCTTCAAGGATGGGCATCAGTGTAGGAGAGTTGAGTATCAGTAAATTTAAGTTCAACTTAAAATTCCCCCTGTCACTTTGCACATGTATTTTGTGTAGAGATATATTTTAAGTCAATGCTTTAAAAAAAAAATGTCTCACATACACTTCTAAAACATTAAACATAAAACATTAAATATGTAAGAGAATGATTTTGAGGAGAATGGCCATGAATGAGGCAATTCTTTAGTTCGAGGTGAGTAATAAAGTTAATCAGCCCTGTTAAAACCTTGTTCATTTGTACCTTTACCCTTTGCGTTTAATCCGCCATCTGCCTCTCACACTATTACAAGATTCTGATAACCTCAGTAATCCAGAGGCTTTCTGTTATCCTTTACTCCATGCTCATTTAATGAATCATCCTGATCTTTTTCTTCAAATGGAACTATCCCAAGTGTTTTCCTTTTTTGCTCATCATTACATGCTGTTATTGATTCAGACCCATTTGTAATTGTTTACACCTTGTTTAATAATCCTCACAATTTTAATTGCCAGTAAAAGCTTAGACCAACCAGAAATTACAGCATGTAACATAATATCTTTTTTTTTACAGGATTTAGGGTACAGATTGGCATTTCATAGTGAATGTTCATGAATGAAAGTATTGGAGCGCTAACATTTTCTTGATAATTGATACATGCGCAAATACAGTGTTTTTTTTTTTTTTTATTATTATCATATTGCCAATTAATTTCTCTGAAAAGCTGTGTTAACAGCTAGTGGTATTATTTTAGGTTAACACATCGTTGTTGAGCTTAATTATTTTTGCCCTAGAAAAGTGGTATTCAATTGATTAATATAAAGAACCTCAAGTGCAACCCTCAAAATGTCCAGAGGGTCACCGATAGCATCAACTTAGCATCAACTCTTAAATTAAAGATAGAGAGCAGATGTATATATAAGCAGATAATATTGCACTTTGCAATTCATTTTTGTGTGTTGAAGTGAACTGTGTTAAGGTAGCCAACCCGTTTTTTCAATGGAGCACACTACAACACACAGATGGTTCCCATACGTGAATTGTAGTAAAATAAAAGATACAGGTGTGATGTGAGTATGTGCAGTTGAGTGCTATTCAAAATAAATAATACTGCAACAAGCTGCACTTTGTTCAATGTGTTGAGGTAACATGCAGCAAAACATTGCTTCAACTCACTTTTCTTTTTGGTTGGAAATGTTTTTAAAAATTACCAAGAAAAAAATTCCTCAGTGCTACTTATCTAAATTTCCAGTTAGGGTGAGCACGTCAAGCAACTCACAGTAGGGTCACATGACTTCCATGCCCTATAATTCCTAGTACTATGTAAAAAAAGCTCATGTCTGCCCCAGATATACTTACATCCTCAACATGGTCTCTGGAGCCGCTGTCATCCAATGGCTTGACGGGGGGAGCAGGGGAGTGGTCTAATGTCCTGAGCTTTGAGACTGCCTTTTTGTGTTGTGCAAGCAACATTGGGACACCTAGATGTAGCCCCAGCATGTGTGTGCACTACATACAAGGGTGGCTAGGATAGGGCTCCATGGGACCCTGCAAAACAGCGTAGCCACATAAAATTAGGAAATAAACCACACATCACACATAAGTGCTGATGTTTTCAGCACTGTATATTTTTAAAGAACTAGGTTTAATTAAAACTTTAAGGCTATCTTCACATTACTGGGTTGCGGTAACATTCTTTACTGCAATGCACAGTACTGAATTAGCTAGGCTATTCAGTGCTATTCAATTTGACATGGGCTTTAAACTACAGGTAAAAAGCAGGAAGTAGCAAATTGAATAGCATTATAGCAATGTATTCGCCCATCCTAACCATGTTAATCCATGATATCTTCAAACACATGTTAAAAACGAAAGCTTACATTTTGAGACAGAATTTTGCAGCTAACAACTATGTCTGGGAAAAAAATAATTTCAAGATATAATTTAGGGTAAAGCAATACACTTTAATAAATATACAGCACTAGTTATCTTTCCTTTGTATTTTAATAAAAAATATAACCCTGGTATGTTTAATGAAGGCTTTAATATAAAATATTGACTGCTAATGTGAGGTAGACTCAAACAATAGACTAGGGCTACAGGGAAGGTATGCAAGAGTCAGATGCAGTTGTATCTATAAAACAGTCCAGGATGTCAGGCTATCAAGGTGATCTGCAATCAGGGTGAAAATGCACGTGGGCAAAGAGGGACTGATAGCCCTCTGATTTCAGCTGTCAGCCCCAGCCTGCACAAAGTCACATGACAATTTCACACGGGCTATGCAGGAAGTATGCTTTTCTGGCCCTTCTAAAGAAGACATAACAAACAGCTGAAGATGCGTCCAGGCCATACGTAGAGTGCTCGCAGGCCACACACAGCTTGCATGTTTCGTGTACCAGGGCCTTAAAGCAAACCAGAAATTAAAAAAAAAACAAATTACCCAAATCACTGGCAGCACCACAAAGCAAGCATATCAAACTTGTCAGCACTTCAGATCCTATTGGGTGCCCTGAACAACAAAGGTTTTCTGGCATGAAAATATCAACTCAGCTTCTCTGGTTCAGATTCTAGTCCTTCCATCCTCCACCTGCTTACAATTGATCTTATCCTGTTATGGATGCACCTACTGGTTGATAATAAGACTAATTTAAATGGGTTGGCTACTGCATTAAAATGCACCAAATGTGTAGATGCACTTTTTCACCAACCCTGTACACCACAATTGATGGTACTGCTTTATTGTACATTGTAAGCACTGTAACCAAGGTACATTGGGAAAGTTGTGTTGAGGTACGTTTCAGAATGAATGGAACTCTCGAGCACCAACACATGTTGCCGGATATTGTGGTAACACACACATATTACAGCATGCAACAAGGTGAATCCAGCCTAATACAAGCCCACACTGACCTTTGTAGCTTCAGACATTGAAAATGATCCTTAAAGTTCACAGAAGAATTGGAGAAGACATTCAGTAGTCTTCTCTATCTGCTCCTTTTACATGCTGGCAGGCTGCCAAGTTAGTGCTGGCAGGGAGCAAAATGAGCTACAAAAAGTAAATAAAGCAATAGTCATTTTTACTGTAAACTTTAAGGATTAAATATAATACAGTGCCTGCAGACAGAAGTCAAAAATAGCTTCTTTTAAAGCTTATTTACTCTTTGTTATTTTTATTTTTTTTTCAAACTCGTCATTTGTGAACTGCACAGTTCAATGTGATTTACACATGTAATACATATCGGAAGCTTCCTCAAATAGTACCTTCAAGATTTTAAAATCTTAGAAATCCTGATGGGACATGAATATAAACTTAAGATGTGAAGCGTTTACAAATGGGATTGATCATGTATATGCTCCTATAGGTAGCATGAACATTGAATAGTGCTTTGTAAGAAAATAAAAAATAGTGGACATCATTCAAGAATCTAGAATTTCCTCAGAAAAGTGTGACACTGTATTTCCTTTTTTTATTTTTTATTTCACAACTAAGCTATAATTCCTTCTTTAACATTTTATTTAAGTTTTTATCAATGCCTAGAGTATGTAAATGCCATTGCAAATTTAAACCCACATTTTTTAAATTAGTCCTTTACCAGAATTAATAAAATATTGTATAATGTGGTTTTTGCAAGTTTTTTTTACCATTATACCAAGAACCCAATTTTCAGTCCAAAGAAGTTTTGTTGACTCATGCAATCAGCACATCCTCTCGTTTAAGAAGCCAATTAATTGGGACAGACAATAATACCATGTGCATAACAATGTGTTTTTTTAGGTGTCCTATGAGAGGAGAACATTAGGTTAACATGACAAATGACACTTCAGCTGTATTGTTATAAAATTGTATGTCCTTCCAATAACAAAATACTGTACGGTAGTTCACTGTGCCTTAAATTAAGGTCTTTTTTTTTTAGTTAAAAGATTCTGGTAGACTGTCTTAAACTTGGTAATACCTCAACTTATCTTTTGATGCATAGCAAGAAGGGAAAGCAGAGAAATTACATGTCCTTCCAAAAAGAAAACAACAAGAAAACATAGTAGTTCCTTATGTCCAAAAGTAAGACATTTTAGCAAATAAATAATAGTATTTTAGAGATAAACAAAAACATAAACTGTGGATTTGGTGAAGTAAAATCTGTTATTATTTGTGTTGTCACAATATTCGATTCAGCAGGTATATTATGCCTCGTTTCCACTGAGCGGTACGGTTCGGTTCGGTACAGTTCAGTACGGTTTGGTACGGTACACCTTGATCAGGCCTGCATTTCCACCACCAACAGTACCTAAGCTCAACAGTACCTCAACAGTATTGCTCCACCCTGTTGGTACGATACTAATGTGCTTTGTACCCCAAAGAAAGGGTACCAAAAAAGTGGTACGTTACGGTTCGGAATTAGGGTACCATTTACAACTTTTGACAATGGAAACGGCAAAAATTGCGTGCCGTACCGTACCGTACCACTCAGTGGAAATGGGGCAAAAGTGAACTGATTAAAAGTGGTCCAAAGAAACTAAAGGTCTAAAAGTTGCAGTGTACCATGTGTATTCTTTCTCTGGTCATCTAGTGGGAAAAAATAATAATTTATTGCTGACAAAAGTGGAACCCATCTTTATTTCTCCAGTTTTAAATAATCACATGACATAGGGTTGATGTTTTTAAAACAGGGCTTTGTCATTATTTGGTAATCATTTTCAGAGGCTGTCAATTAATTTCACGTGTATTGGCTATAAAGTCGACCTGAAATGCGAAAGCTTTGTCCAAAAAAGACATGCATATGGGAATATACTATTCATCATAGTTTGTAGGCTCCTGTCAGCAGATCTTTTCCCCATTATTGACTTACCATGCCTTGGTAAATTAGTAATAGGGTGTCTCTGTGTAGAGGAGACCATCTTGGTAAAGGCAGGCTTGCTTTCTTTGTTAAAGCTGTATGTCTGGTAACTGTTGATATAATGGATGGTGTGAAGTGAGAAAGGAGGTGGAAACACAGATTCACAGAATGAATGAAACAGAATCAGGGAGATCCTTGTACTTCAGATACTTAGGTGCAGCTTTCTTTCCTGCAAAGAGAATAGTGAGCAGCATATTAGTGATATCATAAAATCTCTCTCCAAAACGTGTAAGAGTTTAATTTATTTCTGCTAACTACTGTTGGTTCTCCCAATAATAGGCTTGTGCTAATGCTAAAACAGTATCAGACATAGAAAAGAGGGATGTTTCCCTCTACTAGCTATTTCTAATGTCTTTGTTACTTAAAGGTCAGCAGAGCCCTACTTTATGTGATTTGAGCCCAAACAGAATTAATATGATAGTTCATTCCTATAGAGAATATAGTCAGCAAGTGTGTAAAATACTGTCCTGTCTAAAGATTATTCAATTGGATATTGGTTAAATGGGATAAAGAATCTGGCCACATGTTAAAGTGGTTGTAACCCTAAAAAAAAAAATCCTGTTCCTTTAACCACTTAAGCCCCGGAGGATTTGGCTGCTAAAGGACCAGGGGTTTTTTTGCGATTTTTTACTGCGTGACTTTAACGGACAATTGCGCGGACGTGCGACGCTGTACCTAAACGAATTTGATGTCCTTTTTTTCCCACAAACAGAGCTTTCTTTTGGTGGTATTTGATCACCTGTGCGATTTTTTGATCACGCGCTATAAACAAAAAAAGAGCGTAAATTTTGCAAAAATAACAATATTTTTCACATTTTTTTATATGAAATTCCCCAAAAAAAATGTAAAAATCAAAATTTTTTAACATTTTTCGGCCAATTTGTTTTATGCTACCTATGTTTGGTAAAAAAAATTGCAAAAAGTGTATTTTGATAGGTTTGCGCAAAAGTTATCGCGTTTACTAACAAAGGGAAAGATTTTTGTCATTTTTGGTGTTTTTTTTTTAACGCGTAATGGCGGCGATCTGCGATTTTTTTTTCGGTACTGCGACATTGCGGCGGACAGATCGGACCCTTGACTGACATTTTTGACACTTTTGGGGGTACCAGTGACATTACTGCAGTAATCAGTGCTATACATATGCACTGTTACTGCAAAAATGACACTGGCAGGGAAGGGGTTAACTTTATTGGACAGGGAGGGGTTAAGTGTGTCCTAGGGGCGTGATTCTAACTGTGCAGGGACATTGCTATTGGTGTAAAAGCAAAGATCAACAGTTCTACATAGTAGAACGGTCAGATCTTCACTTTTACACAGGGAGAACTGACAGGCAGCTTGTTTACACAAGCCGCTCTGTCTTTCTCCCTTCACAGGAGCGATCGTAGTGTGACTGGCGGACATCGAGTCCGCCGGTCACACGCACTGACTTGTCTGTGAACGAGCCGCGGCGGGCGCGCGCCCGCCCGCAATAGGCTCGCAAGTCAGTGACAGGCGAGTGACGTATCGATACGTCACTCTGCCTGGCCGGGGCTGACCGCCGCAATATATAGTCGTGCGGCGGTCGGCAACCGGTTAAAGCATGTTAAAATAACTGGCTGATCCTACCTGGTTCTGCCCAGCCCTCTGTAAACTGACCACGATTTAAAATGACTGCTGAGCCTTGACACTGTGGTCAGTTTACATACTTTCATCATCCGCAGCTCTCCTCTGTCCTCTCTCCCTCTCCCTCCCTGTCTGTCACCTGTGTCAGTGCCAATCTGTTCCCCTCCTGCTGCTATCATAACTCAATGACATTCCAAAAGTCCCCTCTGCTATAATAAATAATGTCCCCAGTGTATGTGTTTTTTTTAAAAACGCTGATGTGTATCTCATTTAATAGCACCACTCGGCGCTCGCGTGACCACCCGCCAGTCTCCTCCTCTCCTCTTCTCCTCCTGGTTAACATCAGCGGGGGATTCTCAGCCTCTAAAAACTGTAGCTGTCAGATCAGGAGAGGGAGCAGCGGGCAGTGACGTGAACGCCGAGTGGTGCTATGAAGTAAGGTACACAGCAGCATTTAAAAAAAAAACACATACGCTGAGGACAATATTTAACATAGCAGAGGGGATTGTAGGAATGCCATTAAGTGGCTTAACAACCACTTTTACTGCACACATTTATTTATGATGAAATCACACCATATTCCAAATATAGGGGTTTATTTACTAAAGCTGGAGAGTGCAAAATCAGTCTCACTTCTGCATAGAATCCAATCAGCTTCCAGGCTTTATTCCCAAAGCTTAATTGAACAAGTTGAGGTTAGTAGCTGATTGGTTTCCCTGCAGAAGTGAGACTGATTTTAGACTCCCCAGCTTTAGTAAATAAACCCCATAGTGTCATAACCAAAGTATAGGATTTGGGCATATAGATGTAGATATTGAAAATAAAGGGACAATTAATTCTATAAGTTAGGTATATCAGTGTGATTACAGTGTCAAGCAGCCCAAATTATTAGTAAAAGGGAGTGCCATAGTAATTTTCATGCATCTTTAGTTGATGGCATGCATCATTATGGGGGTTTTATAAAGGCAGCCCATTAAATTTGAATGGGCTGGCAATGCATGTAATGCACATTTACTGGACATGTCACATTTTTATAATGCACCATAACACACAGATGGCTTTCATCTGTGTGTTGCAGCACCCTAAAATGCAAGTGCCTAGGTTGGGGTGCTTTTCAAAATGAATGACACTGTAACACACTGCACAAGCTTTAAGCATTAACATGAGAATTTCAGTGCAAGTTACTACAATACATTGGTGTGAATGGATCTGTATACTCATATGTTCCTATCTGACCTAGACAATGATTTGCCAGTGATTATTTGTAACTATAGACAGCAAGGATGGATGCAGCATATTTTATGTAACCTAGTTTAAAAGTATATTCATCATTGAGTGGCTAGAGAAAATAATATCGCATTTCGTACAGATTTTATTAAAAAAAAAAAAAAAAATTACTTCCAACTGCTATTTTTTCAGTAAATTCAGTTCCATGTAGAAAACATTGAGTAATATTTACATTTTTAAAGTGAGTGTTCTTTATGTTGTGATCAAATTAGTAATTCTAATTCCTCTTGATCTGGAATAGTCCATTATTAGAATGCATAAAAACTGCACTTTTGTGAAGAGAGAACCTGGATGAAAGCTTTTCACTGCAGGCTGTCAAAACATTTTTGAAATTCTCAGGCTCTGAAAATTAGCTTACTGTCATCACAGCAGTCTGCTGCCATAAGAGCCATTATTTTAATTTCTAGCCACAGTTCCTGTTGAGAAATCAAGCTATGCAACCTCTTGTTTTACATAAACCAAACATGATTATAGATAAGGTATGTCTTTTAATGTGACAGCAGTGACTAATGTCAGAAGTAGGAAATTAAATGGAGCGTCTCTCTGGACATTAAGCCAAGCATGCAGGAAGAAATTTAGACACTGTATTGATATCATCTTAATTCAGTGGTTTCTTTATGGTTTACTATAAGTTGGTATTTAGATTTTTTTATATTACTTTATTACTTAACCCACCCCTTGCCAACCTGATTATAAATTTGATTATAAGATACATTAACAAAGAAACCATCAGTGCAGCTTTACACAGCTGCTGGGAAAATGCTTTTACAAGGTGGGTATTGTTGAATACCTACTGTATATTTAAATATGTAAGTCTATCGTTATAAGCCATTGCTTCTAATGATTAGTAAAATTAATTTTTAAATTTAAGCACATAATACTAAAATACATAATCTATTTTTATGGACCACTACCCCACTGTATTTTTACTTCTCTTTTTTTATACATATCTACAAAATATAAATAAACTAACAACCCTGCAGCACACACAGCTACTGACAATAAAAGGCTTTTAGAGTTGTAACCTAAGTTTGCTGTAAAAGCAAATGTTGATCATTTTAGATCTGGTTACAATGATTGTCTTAAAAAAAAAACAGACAGTAGTAACGTTTGTAATGGAGATTATACTGTCTGACATCAGCGCATATTGTTTTCCACACAGATTTTCCATAAAAATGTTTGTAGAACCTCCTTGCAGGCATTAAAGGATCTAAGCAAATGTGTAGGGAGGGTATCCAAGACACAAGAGAGAATACTGGATTTATGGTTTGGCTGTGCCTTGGTTACATGTAACTTTATAAAAGGCAGTTATTGAACTGCATGAACACAAAATAGAGTAATAATTTCAAACAACTCAGTTACAGTAAATAGTGTACTCTGCTCTACAGTATTTATAACCCCAGGACCAATGTGAACGTGTATATGTGAATATACAGATGAAAAAATGTTAATAAATCAATAAAACATATACTCTGCTGTTGTGCTAAAAAATCCACAAACACACATCAAATAAATGAAAACAAATTTAACTTCATTGGGCTCAGTATTGAGTGATATATATATATATATATATATATATATATATATATATATATATATATATACACACAATCAAGAAAACTGTGACCTGCTTAGTGCCGCTTTAAGTAAAAAAAAAGGAAGTGTCACAATCAGGGTCAGACTCAAAGACCAGTTGCTATAGCAGTAGTGGTACTACCACTAACCAGCAGGATATGTGCACAGGCAGTTACCATGGTGAATGACGCAGGTTCACATGTGGTGTGGAGTTTAAGTACTAACCGGTGTTCAACAGAGCTCCTGACGGTGGAGATGGATTTTGCTGCATGTTGGTATCAGGTCGCGGTCCTCAGATTCGCCCCACCAGGAGGTAAGCAAGCCAGGGTCCAGTAGCGGATAAGCAGGTAGGGTTCAAACAAAAAGGTAGTCAGTATACAAGCCAGAGTTCAGTAAGGAGTAGTTTCAGGATGGGATCAGGCAGAAGCGTAGTTAAGGAACAAGCCAAGGGTCAATAATAAGAGAGATACTGGCTAGAGAAAGCACAATAATCTGCCAAACAGGAAGTACAGAGACATTGCTTAAATCAGGACGTTCATGGGAGGAGCAAGAAGAGACATTGACCAACACAGTAGAAGTTCAGGGTTCAAATCCAGGCCATGACAGGAAGATGTATATTGTCCTGCTTGTGCTCAGGAATGGGGATCCAGCATAAAATACTATCATCTAGTAGTGTTTAGTACCTTAAAAAAATTGCTGATATCTGGGTCAAGTCTATGTTGGTAACATGTAACACCACTCCACAAGCCCCATCCTATGACATGTTTCGCCCCACCCAATGGGGGCTTAATCATAGAGACCTCCTGATCTCTATGACTAAGCGTGAGTGGGGCATAACCCATGACTTCTCCTTTGCTGGGATAATGCACCCACTTAACAGGTGAGGCACATCAAGATGCCACAATAAAGGCCACTCTAAAATGTGCAGTTTTACTGTATTGGGGGGGGTCTGAAAACCAGTCAGCATCTGGTGTGAGCACCATTTGCCTCATGCAGTGCGACACATCTCCTTCGCATAGAGTTGATCAGGTTGTTGATTGTGGCTTGTGTAATGTTGGTCCACTCCTCTTCAATGGTTTGTGAAGTTGCTGGATATTTACAGGACCTGGAACACACTGTTGTATATCAGAGCATCCCAAACATGCTCAATGGGTAACATGTCCAGTGAGTATGCTGGCCATGCAAGCACTGGGATGTTTTCCGCTTCCAGGAATTGTGTACAGATCCTTGCAACATGGGGCTGTGCATTATCTTGCTGCAACATGAGGTGATGGTTGCGGATGAATGGCACAACAATGGACCTAAGGATCTCATCACGGTATCTCTGTGCATTCAAAAATCAATAAAATGCACCTGTGTTCATTGTCCATAACATACGCCTGCCCATACCATACCACCACCGCCACCATGGGCCACTCGATCCACAACATTGACATCAGCAAACCGCTCACCCACACAATGCCATACACGCTGTCTGCCATCTGCCCTGTACAGTGAAAACTGGGATTATTCCATGAAGAGAACACCTCTCCAAAGTGCCAGATGCCATTGAATCTGAGCATTTGCCCACTCAAGTCGGTTACGATGACGAATTGCAGTCAGGTCGAGACCCTAATGAGGACAACAAGCATGCAGATGAGTTTCCCTGAGATGGTTTCTGACAGTTTGTGCAGAAATTATTTTATTATGCAAACCGATTGTTACAGCAGCTGTCAGGTTGGCTGGTCTCAGATGATCTTGGAGGTGAAGATGCTGGATGTGGAGGTCCTGGGCTGGTGTGGTTACACGTGGTCTGCAGTTGTGAGGCCAGTTGGATGTACTGCCAAATTCTCTAAAATGCCTTTGGAAACGGCTTATGGTAGAGAAATTAACATTCAATTCACGGGCAACAGCTCTGGTGGACATTCCTGCAGTCAGCATGCCAATTGCACACTCAAAACCTGTGACATCTGTGGCATTGTGCTGTGTGATAAAACTGCACATTTTAGAGTTTCCTGTTATTGTGGCCAGCCTAAGGCACACCTGTGCAATAATCATGCTGTCTAATCAGCATCTTGATATGCCACACCTGTGAGGTGGATGGATTATTTTGGCAAAGGAGAAGTGCTCACAAACACAGATTTAGACAGATTTGTGAACAATATTTGAGCGAAATAGGCCTTTTGTGAACATAGAAAAAGTCTTAGATCTTTGAGTTCATCTAAAAAAAATTTTGTTCAGTGTGTATATATATATATATATATATATATATATATATATATATACAGTGGTGATCGAAAGTTTGGGCACCCCAGGTAACAATTTGTATTAATGTGCATAAAGAAGCCAAGGAAAGATGTAAAAATATCCAAAAGGCATCAAATTACATATTAGACATTCTTATAATATGTCAACAAAAGTTAGATATCATTTCCATCTTTGACACTTTCAAAATTACAGAAAACAAAAAAATGGCATCTGCAAAGGTTTGGGCACCCTGCACTGCCCCCTTTGCAAGGCTGAGACCTGCCAGTGTCATGGATTGTTCTCAATCATCGTCTGGGAAGACCAGGTGATGTCAATCTCAAAGGTTTTAAATGCCCAGTCTCATCTGACCTTGCCCCAACAATCAGCACCATGGGATCTTCTAAGCAGTTGTCTAGAAAACTGAAACTGAAAATAGTTGACGCTCACAAAGCTGGAAAAGGCTATAAGTAGATAGCAAAGAGTTTTCAGATGTCAATATCCTCTGTTCGGAATGTAATTAAGAAATGGCAGTCATCAGGAACAGTGAAAGTTAAAGCAAGATCTGGAAGACCAAGAAAAATATCAGACAGAACAGCTCGCAGGATTATGAGAAAAACAATTCAAAACCCACGTTTGACTGCACTATCCCTCCAGAAAGATCTGGCAGACACTGGAGTTGTGGTACACTATTCCACTATAAAGAGATACTTGTACAAATATGGTCTTCATGGAAGAGTCATCAGAAGAAAACCTCTTCTACGTCCTCACCACAAAAATCAGCGTTTGAACTTTGCAAATGAACATATAGAGAAGCCTGATGCATTTTGGAAACAAGTTCTGTGGACCGATGAGGGTAAAATTGAACGTTTTGGCCGGAATGAGCAAAGGTACGTTTGGAGAAGAAGGGGCACAGAATTTAATGAAAAGAACCTCTGTCCAACTGTTAAGCATGGGGGTGGATCAATCATGCTTTGGGGTTGTATTGCAGCCTGTGGCACAGGCAACATCTCATGAGTAGAAGGAAAAAATGGATTCAATAAAATTTCAGCAAATTTTGGATGGTAACTTGATGCCATCTGTGAAAAAGCTGACGTTAAAGAGAGGATGGCTTCTACAAATGGATAATGATCCTAAACACACCTCGAAATCCACGGGGGATTACATCAAGAGGCGTAAACTGAAGGTTTTGCCATGGCTTTCACAATCTCCTGATCTCAACATAATTGAAAATCTATGGATAGACCTTAAAAGAGCAGTGTGTGACAGACAGCCCAGAAATCTCAAAGAACTGGAAGACTTTTGTAAGGAAGAATGGGCAAAGATACCTCAAACAAGAATTGAAAGACTCTTGGCTCGTCACAAAAAGCGTTTACAAGCTGTGATACTTGCCAAAGGGGGCAGTACAAGATATTAACTCTGCAGGGTGCCCAAACTTTTGCAGATGCCATTTTTTTGTTACTTTGAAAGTGTAAATGATGGAAATAAAATCTAACTTTTGTTGACATATTATAAGAATGTCCAATCTGTAATTTGATGCCTTTTGGAGATGTTTCCATCTTACCTTGGCTTCTTTATGCACATTAATACAAAATTTTACCTGGGGTATATATATATATATATATATATATAGCACTGAACCCGATGAGAAATATGTTTTCATTTATTGGAACTCAATACAGCATTATAACAAAATTCTAGCTTCAACATTCTGGCAATTTGATCCACTGGATGCAATGTTTGAATCTACTGATATATACCTCTACCTCAGAAAAAGCAGTTGTGTTGCATGGTGTATGCATGTTCTGCTGTTTCTGAAGTAACAGCATTGTGTTCTAAGTTAGGATTTATAACTACAGCTGGTTGACATCTATTGTTTATTTTTCATTCTCACATGCTTTTAACCACTTGACCTCTGGAAGGTTTTACCCTCTTCAGGATCAGAGCATTTATTGCTATTTAGCACTTCGCTGACTAAACTGGCAATTGCAACACTATATGCAAATTCAATTTTTATAATTTTTCACACAATAGAGCTTTCTTTAAGTGGTGTTTGATCACCACTGGGTTTTTTATTTTTTGCGATATAAATGCAAAAAAAAAAAACATTTTGAAAAAACAATATTTTCTACTTTCTGTTATAAAACATATCCAATAAAAAAAAAAAATCAAAAACCCCAATTTTTTCATAAAGTTAGGCCAAAATGTATTTTGCTATATGCTTTTGATAAAAAAAAATCCAGAAAAGTGTAAGTTAATTGGTTTGTGCAAAAGTTATAGTGTGTAAAAATGATGGTATATAAACTGGAATTTACACAGCCATATGACTCCATACTGTAATAGCGGTGATCAGTGACTTAAAGTGTGCCTGTAATAGGGTGGAGGGCATTGCAGACACTATCTGTGGGGACACTGACATCGCTAGTGACATTAATACAGTGATCAGTAATAATAATGTATACTGACACTGTTCTAATGACACTGGTTGTAAAGGGGTTAACTTCTAGGTGTGATAAAGGGGTTAACTGTGTGCCTAATAATGTGTAATGTGTGTTGCTTTTACTTTACTATCTGGTTGCAAAGGAGGGAGAATAAACAGCCAGATCGCTGTTCATAGTGCACAGAGTTCTGTGTTTTTGCAAACGTGATTGGCCACAGCGAATTAATTGACTTCAGCCAAAATCATTGGCTGAAATCAGCTGCCAAATTCATGCTGTGTCCAATCACAGCATGTGGCAGCCTAGAAGCAAGCAGACAAAGTACAGGTACATTGTCCGGCCTGCCTCTGCTGCCTGACCACAATAAAACTACTGTGGGTGGGCAGTAAGCAGGTAAAGTAGATGTAAATCCTAGCAGAATTACAATTTGTTTGCGAAAGCACTGTGTGTAATAAAACAGTTGCCATATTAAAAAAAATATTTGTTTTCACCTTTGTTTTTTTCATCTTTTGCTGCACCTAAGTGCTTCAGACCAAAGACTGGGCTCACACTGTTGCAGCTGCGGGTTTGTAACTTGGATCCAGTGCATCCCTGTTCACCATTCAGGTCTGAATTTTTGCCTGTTTACGGACCTGAAATGGAGCTAAAGGTGCACTCCCTGGCTGCCCAGGAGCTGTGTGAATAGGCTCCATTGAGAACCGGTCACACTCTACTGTCATGCGAATTGGATGCTGAGAAATCAGCACCCAATTTCCATCAGTGTGAACTGAGCCTTAGTGTTTCTGATCTCTGGCAGCACCTTTGCAGCCACTTTCTGTCTTCATGCATGTCCTTCAGGGATGACTACATGGCATTTCTCTGGGTGGCCTTCCAGATGGTGACAACAATAGACTATGCCTGCAAACTGTGTGTTAAAATAGCCATTTATAGTATAAATCAGAAGGTGAAGTAACAGGGGGAAGAGTGTAAAAGTACAATTTGGAGACAGGAAATTGTAACACTATACAAGGCCTAAACTCCCTCCTAGATTGGAAGTTCTAACGAGCAGGGCCCTCTAGTTCCTCCTGTATTGCATTGTATTGTAAATCCCCTCATGTTGTAAAGCACTGTGCAAACTGTTGGCGCTATATAAATCTTGTATTATAATAATAAACAGGAACTTGAATGGCAGAATTGGCAGATTGAAAGAATAGAGGATACTATTTTCATGAAATCTACAGGTTTATATATAGTAAAAAATGACATTTAAAATTACATTAGCATGCAAGCGTATATGAGATTTTAGCACTGGGTTAACACATATTTTAAGAATTAAAAATAAACAGATGCTCGGCACCCTGATTGTAGTTTTATTTTTTATTTATAGTAATAATATATATACATTTTGGCATACAGCTCATGAAAACCCAAAATTCCTATCTAAAAAAATTAGCATATCATGAAAAGGTTCTCATCAATATTAAAACAATAAAAGGCTTGCACTACTTCAGTTGTGTGTAATGAATCTAAAATATATGAAAGTCTAATGTTTATCAGTACATTACAGAAAATAATGAACTTTATCACAATATGCTAATTTTTTGAGAGGGACCTGTATATATATATATATATTTTTTTTTTTAGCTTTGCTAGATATTTTAAGCTATTAAGAAATATGTGCTTTTTCAGGTAATTTACTTATTGGGAAATTTCCCATCAGTAGGTGCATATTTGAGGCATTTTTGCACTTGAGAAAACAGGATTGTTGTACTGACTATAAAATAATTTTTTGTAGCTCTTTACCACTTTCGGACTGCCCGCCGCAGAAATACTGTGGCAGGCTGGCCCTCCTGCGTGAACCGCCGTAGGTATACATCGGTCGCGCGCCTGCAGCTGGGGGGCGAATGTGCGCTCCCACCCCCACTCGGCAGCAGGGACCCCGATCCATGGCACAGGCGGCTCCGATTGCCGCCTGACACCCACGATCGTTCCCCGCTGAGAGAGAAGAACGGTCAGCTGTTGTAAACACAACTGACCATTCTTCTCTCGGGAATGATCACAGAGCTCCTGTGACCCTTCTATATAGGATCACAGGTCTCTATGATCATTTCACAAGCCCCACCCCCATACAGTTAGAAACACGCCCCTAGGTACATATTTAACCTTTTGATCGCCCCTGGGTTAACCCCTTCCCTGCCAATGGCATTATTACAGTAACAGTGCATATTTTTAGTACTGATTACTGTAGTAATGTCACTGGTACCCCCAAAAGTGTAAAAAATGTCAGTTAGGGGTCCGATCTGTCCCCCGCATTGTCACAGTCCCGCAAAAAATTGCAGATCATCGCCATTACTAGTAAAAAAAAAAAAAACAATAAAAATTACATACATCTTTCCCGTAGTTAGTAGACGCAATAACTTTTGCGCAAATCAATCAAAATACGCTTATTACGATTTTCTTTTTACCAAAAATATGTAGCAGACAACAAATTGGCATAAAATGTTAAAAAATTTTGATTTTTAAATTTTTTGGGGGGGAATGTTATATAGCAGAATGTGAAAATTAATGTTTTTTTTCATAATTGTCGCTCTTTTTTTGTTTATAGCGCAAAAAATAAAAATCGCAAAGGTGATCAAATACCACCAAAAGAAAGCTCTATTTGTGGGGAAAAAAGGACATCAATTTTATTTGAGTACAGCGTCGCACGACCGCTCAATTGTCCACTAAAATAACGCAGTGCCAAATCGCAAAATATGGCCTGGTCATTAAGGGGGAAATCTTCTGGTCCAGAAGTGGTAAGGGACACAGGAATCAGTTATTTAGAGACATTTGTATTAAACTGCTGCCTTTTGGAGAGAGTGGACACTGACAAACAAAAAAGTCGTTGGATAGGCATTTATAACCCCCACCACTCTTATCACGACTCTTATCACACCGAGCTTTGGGAAAAAACAGTATTAGGGCTAGTTCACAAACATAGAGGGATGGGAGTTGTATTATTTAATGAACTTCAATAAATGGTATTATAGTAAGTACACATGTGACATACTGTATAACTACCTTCTTAAAGTGGTAGGACTGCTAGAATACTAAGAATATTAGGAAAATAAAATAATACAAACCTCTTAGAAGTGCAAATGTATGAGCACATTGGTAAGATGAGGCAAGTGTCCTCAGACAAAGCTGATTTTGTGCAAAAAATGTCAAAGGATTGCCGTTTATGGGCATGCCCAGAAGCTGTGGAGGGATAACACTCCCGCATCGGAAGTGACAAGCGGGGCCGGTGCAGGCGCATTCTGGGAGAAGAGGACATGGAAGAGGACGCAGAAGAGGACGCGCTGGCTTCAGCTGCCCACATCCGAGATGGCAGCGCTGGAGAAGAAATTTTCAAGGTAAGTATTTCTTCTAAAAGGTAAGTGCGACCTGGGACAGTACAGAGGCTATCCATTGTGGAATGTACTAGCCCTGACTGTCCCGGGGTATTTTTATTGAAAATAAATTTTCGTGGCCGGAACTCCGCTTTAAGAAGTTAACATAGTAAGTTCTTAGTGACAGGAAGCCTAGTAGGGTTTTAAAGAGCAACTTCTACCATAAATCATTCTTTGTCAAAGGACATAAAGGTTAATGACAGCTGGGCAAGGGACCAGTGACTAAATTTCAGATTATGTTTGTTCATGTCTTTCAAATTTTCTAATATGTGGCAGCATCTCATTGTCCTAATGATATAATAAATATAATAGATTCTCACTGCGTACCGTCCCTAGTAAAGTTTGTATAGTAAAGTGTGATTTTTGGTTCATGATTCAGACGTTGCTTTTGAAATGAGTGTAGATGTGACATGGTTGTTTACTGGTTCATTTACAGGGCATTTTACTTTTTACAGATGATGTGATTTATCTGAACACTGAATACACTTATAGATTCTGACCAGAAGTTCAGTTCAAGCACACTGGCTACTTTTAGATTTATTGTGACACTATAGAAGAAATCTGAAGATGCAGCTGTGGCATTAATGCTAAAGGCTTAGAAAAGAAAAGATATGTTTAGAGACTCTCTGTGCTCTGCTTCAGAATGAGATATTGGGTGCAGATCAGCAATGTGGTTTGTAAAAACATCAAACAAAGTTTCATAAATAGAATCTTAGACAGATGTGTTTAGAGAGAGACTTTTAGGGTTTGATTTACTAAAACTGGAGAGTGCAGAATAACTTGTGCAGCTTTGCATGGTAGCCAATCAGCTTCTAACTTAAAGAGGAAATAGAGTTCTTTTTTGTAATTGTACCTACAGGTAAGCCTATAATAAGGCTTACCTGTAGGTACTGTAAATATCTCCTAAACCTGCACAGTTCAGAAGATATTCAGAGTGCATGAAGTCGATGACATCATCAGTGCATGCGCTCTGAAGGTCCGGTGTACCGTGCCGGACCTTCAGAGCCTGTGCCATAAATGGCAGCTCCCGTGTGCATGCATGGGAGTGATGTCATCATGGCTCCGGCCACTCACGGCGCACCCAGAAGAAAAACTGGGGATGATGTCAGCTGCCTCAGCGGTGTGCGGGCGCCACTAGAGGGCTTCGTTCTAAGGAAATGTTGTTTCATAATTCGCTAGTATGTGATGCATACTAGTTCATAATGCCTTTGTCTTACAGGGTTTTTTTTTTTTTTTTGGGGGGGGCTTTTATTTCTCAAGGTTTACAACCTCTTTGAGCTTGTTCAATTAAGCTGTGACAAAAAACCTGGATGCTGATTGGTTTCCATGCAGAGCTGCACCAAATTTTGCAATTTCAGTTTTAGTAAATCAACCCCTTAGTGTCCTATCAGAAAATGTAGGTAATAAATAAGTAGGGAATAGATTCACCACCTACCTCCCCCAAACATAAATGTTTTCATATTCTTTCATTATCTATCTATCTATCTATCTATCTATCTATCTATCTATCTATCTATCTATCTATCTATCTATCTATCTATCTATCTATCTATCTATCTATCTATCTATCTATCTATCTATCTATCTATCTATCTATCTATCTATCTATCTATCTATCTATCTATCTATCTATCTATCTATCTATCTATCTATCTATCTATCTATCTATCTATCTATCTATCTATCTATCTATCTATCTATCTATCAGAACTAACATTAAAAAAAAATTAAGTTAGTCCTCTAAGACAAAAAAATGAACTAAATAAGGGATGCAGCTAAATATTTACCAACACCCAGTATTGCAGGACATTTTAATTGGGCTGCAGTTGTCAGTATTTTATGGCTCTTGCATTTAGTGTTAAAGGTATCATCCCTAAAACAAGTTGTTCTCTATGTGTCAAGTCACTTAAGCAATAAGCCATATCTTATGATCAACGATGTTTACGATGTTTACGATAACATATACCTGTTTCATTGTGGAAGTTATTACAAATGAATCCCTAGATTAATTCCTAGCTCCATAGAGCCAAGAATGCAGTATAGTGTGCCTCACTGTATTGATCAAGTTAGAGTTACATTATGCTGTTGAATTGTTGAAGCATTAACTGTGAAATTATTATTATGGCTATAGAAACTCAATAGATGAGTTTCACGAAAGGTTTTTGTCCTGTTTTGGTAGTTCACTAAAGTAATTTTTTTGTATGCTTCAGATACATTGAATGCAGGTTTTACTGCGAATGTGTGAAGCGTGAGTTGTTTTTGTGTATTTATTGAATACATGTCATAACAATTTTTGTAGCTGATTTATGAGCTTCAAGTCTTAAAGTTATTGTAAACGTTCAGTGAAAAAAAAAAAAAAAAAAACAGGTCATACTCACCTGCTGTTTGCAAATGCAATGGTTTTGCAAAGAGCAGCCTCAATCCTCCTCTTCTGTGGTCCCCTGCCAGCGCTACTGGCTCCTCCCCTTTGCTGATTGCCCCCATATAGCAATGTGTATATCACAACCCTCCTCTTGGCCCTCCCCATCTCAATGATTAAACCATGATTGAATGAAATGCATCAAACTAGGCAGTTGTGAGGCAGGGATTGTCATTGCCAGGCTTATGGATGATTTGTACAATAAATGAAGACTTTTGTGACACATCTGTTGTGCAGATGCTTTACTTATAGCAATATGTTTTTATCAGAACTTTCCTCTTGGCCCTCCCCCATCTTTATGATTAAGCCCTGATTGGGTGAAATGCATCAAAGCTTGCTCTTGGGGCACTTGGCTGTGCTCACTTTCTGAGAACCACTCTTTGTGTCCAAAAAAACACACAATTCACAGCTTGGCCCCACCCTCTGCTCCCTCCTCACTGGCTGAAATTGACAGCAATGGGAGCCAATTGCTTCTGCTGCTGTGTCTGAGCCCATGAGGGGGTAGTGAGCCGAAAAAAACCTTGCTTTCATGCACATTGCTGGATCGGGATCTGGCTTAGGTAAGTATTTAGGGAAGGGGGAGGGCTGAGGGCAGCTGGACACAGAAGGTTTTAAACCTTAATGCAGAGAATGCATTAAGGGAAAAACCTTCAGGCTTTAGAACCACTTTAAAGACAGCATTAGGAGTGAAAGTTAGACAGATTTTGGTGTGTATGAAGCTGAATTGTTGGCGAGTTGTTTTGGTAAGATTACTACCATTTTATATTGCCATAAAAATATGTCTATATTCTTGTAAATATTGAAAAGTGTAACGTACATAAATATATATTTATGGGGGGGGGGGTGTTATATTAGCTATATAGCATGGACACGTGTCAATTATTTTTAAAATTTCCTGTTTACCTCTGTGGATTTTTTATTTAAATTTTTTCCAAATTGTCTTTTATTCCATATTTTTGTGCCTAATTTGGTAGGTATTACAATGTATCTATGTTTCCGACTAGGTATGAGCTGCAGGTTCAGGTCCTTGGTTTGGACCACATTTTGGCTGTTCAGAGGTTTAGAAAATAGCTGAAATGAATGGGTTTTCAGCTGTGTTAAACCTCTGACTGCAACAGAAAGGGAAACATTTAGCAGTCATATAACTACTGCTGCTAAAAATGACAGCTTCCCCTTCAGGGCATCTGGTTGTTATGGTGCCAGCATCCAAAACAAAAGTAACACATCTCTGCCCTACCCATTCAGCTGTCAGCTGGGCATTACTGGCTGACAAATAGATGAACACAAAGGGGAAGAGATTGTTAAAAAAAAGTTGTTAGGTCCACCAACAATTAATACAGGGCTCTTCAGGTCCTGTATAGATTTTAAGAAAGAACTCCCACAAAAAAAAAAAAAGCATGGCACCCCAAACAATGCCTAAAAAGTCTGGTATGGACTTAAGGGGGAGTTTTATGCAAAAAACAAGAAAGAAACATAAACATGTGCTCCCTTTCTGGATCACACTAGGCAAATTCTCTCAAAATGTTGGTGAGGACAATTGCTCCTTCCATACAACCCTGGCCCAGTGGATGTTGGGGGCCTATTGGAATTCGAAAGACCTGTTTAAAATTATGAGGTCCTAAATAATGGCCCATTCTACATAAAGAAGTAATGGATACATAGTACCCATTAATATTCCCAAATTAATAAATGTAAATAGCAAATAAAGACAAACTTTGGCAAGCCTCTAAAAAAAAATTAAAAAGTACAATGGTGTAAATACATTATTATTCACATCCTCCTGAGTTGTAAATCCAAGTAAATTACAATGAATGATGCCTGCTGACCTAATGGAAAAAAAAAACCTGCCAAACTCCATCACAATCCTCTCCTAATGTCTTCCCACTGCAAAAAGACAGCTCCCAATTCCCATTGTAGAATGTACACAAAGGGGCAGGGAATCCCGGGTGATATCATTGACCAAATATGGTATTTTCATTACCCAGTCCTCATGTAGCACCCGCAAAACATATCTACAACTGCTAAAAAAAATAAAATAAAAAATGAAAGCTCTATTTGCAGTTTTGCAAGCAAGCATGCCTATGTTTTCCTAAAATGTACCAGAGATTGTATTCAAAAAGTTTAGCTTTTTTTACCATTTGATTGTGTGTGTAACCTACTTTAACCTCCCCTATCGATGAACACTTATAACCCAGCAATTACATAGGATCTACTGGAGGAGCTCTGCCTCCCCGACACGTTATGTTCCTATTAGGGGTGATCGGGAGGGTAGCCAGTTGATCTTATCTTTGCATTTACTTATGTCGCTACCATGCTCAGATTTTTGTATGTTACCTCTGCAAATGTTTTATTTATTTTTTTGAACCAGTGGAAAAGGATTGTTATTGAATGTTAAATTATACAAGTGTTCATATTTTTACCTTGTACTTTTTGTACGATTGGTGGACTCTTATATTTTATTTCTACTTCCTGTTTTGAGAAAAAAAAAAATAATAAAAATATTATTAATAAAAAAAAAAGTTTAGCTTTACTTAAAGCGGAGTTCCACCCTCGGAAAGTTTTTTTTTATAAAAATACCCCCGGGACAGTCAGGGCTAGTACATTCCACAATGGATAGCCTCTGAACTGTCCCAGGTCGCACTTACCTTTTAGAAGAAATACTTACCTTGAAAATGTCTTGTCCAGCGCTGCCATCTCAGGTGTGGGCAGCTGAAGCCAGCGTAATCCTCTTCTGCGTACTCTTCGGTGTCCTTTTCGTCCCAAAATGCCATGCACCGACCCCGCTCGTCATGTCTGGTGCAGGCACATCATCCCTCCACAGCTTCTGGGCATGCCCAGAAGCTGTTTAGCGGGGAATGACACGCCTGCACCGTACCTGACCTCGGGGCCGGTGCAGGCGCATTGATTCCTGGGAGCGATGACGTTCAGCTCCCAGGAATCAATGCCAGCAGGAAGTGATGGCGCGGGCCGCGGCCGCAGAGGAAGGAAGAGGAAGTAAGGTGAGTATATTTTCTTCTAAAACAAGGTAAGTAAAGAAAAACAAAATCGTGATTATCCATTTATTTTTCAGGTGACACAGACCAAGCAGATGGGGCAAAGTGTCTTTTAAGGGTGGAACTCCACTTTAAGTCTGTTTGGTTGTATTTTGTACACTGTATACGTTGTATATGTTTTCTCTGAGATACAGACATAAAATAGACACTATGGGGCAATACGTTTATTAAGGCTAACAAAAATTCTATAGGTCAAGCTACTGGAAACTTTGTCAAGCTCCTGGCAAACCTTTATAATGCATAATGTAAAACAGAATATGAATAGAATGAGGAGCACCCACAAGACTTATCAAGTTGATAGGATAAGAAAATTTAAACAATTTAGTGGTAGAGTAATGGAATCATTATATGTATATATACGGTATACACACACACACCTTTTGAGTTGTATCTTCTTTCTGTTTCAGTCTTGTTTTATCAACATATGGCATGTTAATTTGCTGTGGAGCTGTGGAGGCTTTCTTCTGTTCTCTCAAGACACATGAATTCATTATCTAATCATATCTATTTTGAAAGTGCTCAAAAGTGTACACATATAAGTCATATCCTGAAGATGCGAATGAGTTACTAGTCTAAAAATATCAATCTCCTGAAACAAACACCAGCAGGAGCGCAAGAAAATTGACATGTATTTTTTATTCCATGTGTTCTTGGGATTGTGAAAAAATAGATGTTTTTAATCGAGCAAGTACATAAATAATAATCTTGTGCCATACACCGTGACCTGCTAATTAAACAGTTTACTTAGACGAGAGAATGAAAAGAACAATTAACTCTTTCTGTTTTTAAAATAGCATTTATTAACCACTTCTGGACTGGAAGGTTTTTCCCCTTAACGATCAGGCAATTTTTTGCGATACGGCAGTGCGTTAATTTAACTGCGTGCAAAGCTGTTCCCAAATATAGTGGATGTCCTTTTTTTCCCCTGCAAATAGAGCTTTCTTTTGGTGGTATATGATCACCTGTGCAAATTTTATTTTTTGCGCTATAAGCAAAAAGAGTGACAATTCTAAAAAAAAAAAAAAAAAAACAATATTTTTTGCATTCTGCTATATAACATTACCAATAAAAAAAAAAGTTAAAAACTAATTTTTCATATAAACAGGTGGGGGGTACTGCGCTTCTGGGTTGATAAACAATAATAAATAAATAATTAAATAAATAAATAAACTGTATCTGGTGTGTGTGCCTGTCACAATAAATATAGAAGGGAACTAAACCATATAGGATAAATCCATATTCATAATAAACAATTTTAAAATATTAGTGCAGTACTCTAAAAAACCACTTAATGTGCTGATGATGCTCTAGTGACAAATAAAGTGCTCAGGTGCATATATATAAATATATCAAAGTGTCCTCTGTGCTTCACAAAAAATATAACGGTCTGAGTGAAATAAAGTCCAAATAATTAAGGTAAGTGTTCAGGTGGGTAAAGTATATCCACAGGTGCTACTCCTTCACCAAACACCGTGCTGAAAGTTGTGGGGTGCTTCTCCTTATCCCCTCTAGGTGTTCTAGCCGCTCACCTTAAAGACTAAGGGTAAAAGCCTTATCAATAATCCAGGGGGCTCCTCTCCAATCTTATAACGTGCTCCACTGGGGTCAGATATCTGGGCTGCTGCGGGTGACTTGACTCCCTCTCCCTCTCCAGAATCCCCACGGTCACAATGGATCTCAAAGCAGAATACTCAAGATAGTGCAAGTATGTATGGATAACGGGTACTTTATTAAAATATAATTAAAACCACTCACATTTGTTGAGTAAACAAAGCGCAAAAGGATAGCGTCGGAGTGGGATCGCAGTCCTCACTTCCGCGATGTGCGTCACTTCCGGTCCGAACGTCCCTACGCGTTACGCCACTTCCGCGTCACGTGGCTTCTTCAGGGGTAGCTATTGGCCGTATGTGACGCTCATTTATACTGTTAAGGCCGGATGTATTCTAATCGCCATTTTGGATAAGGGTATTGTGTTCATTCACCGAGAACCGGATATGCCGATTCCGCCATGATATAGAAGCCCGCTCCGGGCTCCCGGAGTATATTAATACTTTATACATTTAGTCCGTATATACTACATTACAAATGAGTGTGTGAATTAAAAAATGGCAATCGAATTGACAATAGGATACTAAAAAATCTAAAACCATCTATTGGGATTGTTTACGGAGGACTATGTCCCGGGAGTGGAGCACATATTTCCATTACTGCATAGTCAATGATAAAACATAATAACATGTTATCTAAAGCTTCTAATGTTTAAAATGCAATTAAATTAATAAACCCTGAAAATTATTAATAATATAAAACACTGGATCACAGATAACGATAAATTCATTAAATATACCGACTCATCTATCTAAAAGTGTACATGATGAATCCAAGAGAACAGAATAATATAAAAATACCAAATATTCATTAATAGATAAAATGATTATAATAATATATGTAAATTGAAAGGTAATCTTAATATATGTTAATAAGTATAATACATTTAATAGGCCCTATTAATTTTTCATAATTTGAGGCCAATTTGGTACTACATATTCTACATATTTTTGGTAAAAAAAAATACCCAATAAGCATATATTGATTGGTTTGCACAAAAGTTATTGTGTCTACAAATTAGGGGAAAGATTTCTGTCATTTTTTTTTATTAGTAATGGTGGCGATCAGTGATTTTTAGCAGGACTGCAACATTGCGGCGGACAGATCGGACACCTAACTGACATTTTTGACACTTTCGGGGGGACCAGTGACATTACTACAGTAATCAGTGCTAAAAATATGCACTTTTACTGTACTAATGACACTGGCAGGGAAGGGGTTAAGGCCAAGGGCAATCAAAGGGTTTAATGTGTCCCTAGGGGATGCTTTCTAACTGTGGGGGAGTGGGCTTGCTGCATGAACACAGAGAAACAAATAAGGGAAACACAGAATCCCTGTGTTCATATCAGATAGAACAGCAGTCTGCCTTGTTTACATACATAAATGTTCTATCTCCCCGAGAAGCGGTCACGGGTGCCTGGCGAACATCGCCGCCACCGGACCCACTGATTGGCTCCCCCTGTGGCCAATCGGAGTGTGTGCGTGCAAGACATTTTGGACAATCTCATGCTTTCAACTTTGTGTGAACAGTTTGGAGATGGCCTCTTCCTGTTCCAACAGGATGCGCACCAGTGCACAAAGCAGGGTCCATAAAGACAAAGATGAACGAGTTTGGGGGGGGGGGAAGAACTTGACTGGCCTGCCCCTCAACCCCATAGAACACCTTTGAGATTAATTAAAGCGACAACTGCAAGCCAGGCCTTCTCTTCCAACATCAGTGCCTGACCTCACATATGCGCTTCTGGAAAAGCGGTCAAACATTCCCATAGACACACTACTAAACCTTGTGGACAGACTTCTTAGAAGAGTTGAAGCTGTTAAAACTGCAAAGGGTAGGCCAACTCAATATTGAACCCTACAGACTAAGACTGGGATGCCATTAAAGTTCATGTGGGTGTTAAGGCAGGCTGAATGAGGTAGCTGAAGGGAGTTAGAAAGCTGGTCACACTAGTGCACTGCTAGTTGGATCTGATGATTAATCTCCTTAACAGGAAATGCTGTCACTACAGTAGCAGTAGTTAGCAGGCAGCATTTCATGATAAATTATACCTGAAAGTCACAGGTGACTGCATAAAGAATTGCCTCAACAACAATTTTATTTTTAATCTTTAAATGCTTTTTGTAATTCAAAATAATTTTCTCCCCTGATACATAATGATATATAATGTAATAATTAATGATTATTGAAGTGTGACAACTCTGCATACCCATTATAACTCAACGCTATTAATGGTACAGCTTACTGCAGGACTTGTTTTATTAACCACCTAATATTTATGTCCATCATTGATAAGGGGAGCACGGTCTTGACTTCTTAGTCTACATATGAAAAAAGAAATTAGCTGTTTTTATATGCAGGGTTTGATGTACTGGACGTACATTTAGGAATATCCTTTTATCAATTCATAATGAATGCTATTATTTATCATGTTCCATTATGTGGTCTTTTCTATCATTTTAATTATCACATTATTCTTATGAAATCCTCCCTGAAAAAAAAAAATATCATAGGTCTTTGTCTCTTGTCTCTTTGTCTCTCGTGTAGTTTAATTGATTAGTATCAGAGTAGATTGCATGCAGGCAGACAGTCAGGAAAAAGGAAAGAATAATAATAGCTACAGCAAAAATACGTTTTGGACTTACCGTAAAATCTTTTCCTGAAGTAGATAGATGGACACAGGAATTGTAGATAATCTTAGACATATAGGTTATACTTCTGCTGAAAGGAGGTTGGGAAACTTGCAAGCAAAATATTTAAGGTCTGTATAACTCCACCTTCAACCGTCATGCCTCAGTTTGGTGAGTAAAGAGTACATAAGGACAATAATACAGAGATAGTACAGAGGTCTTGAGTCCTCAATGGACTTCAAGGAAATAAGTATAAAAATCCTATTTTCTTTATCATCCATTAAAGGATATAGGAATTGTAGATAACAGACAAATTGGATATCCAAACACAGTCCAAATGAGAAATGAGCAATAGCCACTAAGAACTAAGTCCTACTATATAGATACATTATATAGAATGAAATTAATGGGAGATTGAGAAGGGCTGATAAAATGGGGGAAGCCAGGACTAAGGATGACTGGTCCAAAATCCAAAATTAATTCCAATCAAGGGAAGAAGAATACTTTACAAGAAGGGGAAATACCTAGGGAGAATTCCCAGTAATCTCATAAACCTCTTGGGGGGTTTTGGGAAACAAATCTGGAATCTAGAACTTTCAGGAAAAATCAACATTGCCAAGAGTATAGACTCTTTTACAAATATCACAGAAAACAGGGTTCTTATTGCACGTGAAAAGCTAGGATTAAAGAGAAAGTAAACCCTCCTCTGACACTTTTACCTATAGGTAGGCCTATGATAAGGCTTACCTATAGGTACTGTAAATATCTCCTAAACATGTACCGTTTAGGAGAAATTTACCTTACATGCAGCCAGTGACGTCACTTGCGCATGCGCTCTGAAGGAACGGCCGCTCGTGCCGTTCCTTCAGAGCTCCGTGCCGTGACCGTCGGCTCCCACGCGCGTGCACGGGAGTGACGTCACCGTGGCTCCGGCCAATCAGATGGCCGGATGCCGCGATCCCGGAAGACGGGCGACTGGACATGCTGCCCGTCATACAGGTAAGCGGGTGGCACGGGGGGGGGGGCTCGTTCTAAGGTAAGTATTTCATAATGAGCTAGTATGCGATGCTGAACAGGCATCATCTGAACAGTTGATAAGTGGCAAAAACATATATTGACCCTCCTTAGTATATGCTTAGAAGGTCAATTGCTATTGGTAAGTTTGGTCCCAGGTGGGGATACTGCTGGTAACAGGAGCTGCAGGAATACTGGAGTGGATTTGGCATAGAGCACTAGTCACTTTGTCTTGAGAAGATTTGCATCACAATTCCTTTGCACTATATCACTTTTAAAAGAATTTGGGATGCACTTTTTATGAACTTTGGCACCTTATAAGGCATGGTTACATACAATATACAGTATGTATTCGTGATTATATAGCACTCTCCAGCATGGAAGTTTTTTTACACAGTGTATTTGATTTTTTAACATATTTGAATTGTGTATGTATCAATTGTTTTTCAATAATGCATATGGGGTAAGTGCGGCTTCTTTTTATTTACATTTATGGTACATGGTGTGTGTGGGTTTTTACAATGCTTGGATTCCATTGTTATTGCTGTTTTTATGTTGATTTTCCATTTGAAGGCTTGTAACTCTGAGGGACTGTGTACTGTGTCACTAGGTGGAGTGCTGTGTGTACACACTCTGCAATCTTATTTCCTCCATTCAGCATGAGGTAGCACTTTGCCACCACTACTCCTATCGCAAGAGGCACATGGCTTCACCTCAGCCCTTGGTGGCTCCTAAAGTGACCTTTGGTTATTTTAACCTATCATGCTCCCAGCTGGCTCATGGGTGCCCTATGTTTTACTTTATATTTGAACTACATTGTCCCCACTTTACCCAAAACACACGTGGAGTGGTACTGCTATACTGGATCTCTCCAGCTCACGATCTACTAAAAGTTCTGAGGCAGCCTGCAGTGTTCCCTGTCAAGGACCTGACACTTGCAGCCTGAAATGATGTGCCCTGTTTGAGTCTCTACATTATTTTGAGTCATCCTTAGCTTGGTTGGGTGCAGCTCCTGCCACGTTTTATCTCTGGAGAACTTCACAGAATTTATGCAGCATTTAATGGCCAAATTGGAAATTTGATTGCTGGCTAGCCTTCAGCTGAGGTGAATATGTTCAATGAATAGTCTAAAAAGGATCTGATATGTGTTTGGGGGGCACTATGCAATTTCTTCTTCTACACGATGATACAGTTACAATTGTCAACAAATGGCATTCATTGTCAGCTTCTTGAGAAAAAGAAAAAAAAAACACACAGAACTCTCCAAATGTCCTCAGTAATACATAGTAGACCCCTGGAGAGCTCTGTGAGCTTCTTTTTTCAACAGAAGAAGCTGTTAATGACATGTCATTTGCTGCCATTTTTAAAACTTTTATCTTTGTACATGTAGTGCTGCTGCACTACTTTCTGTACATCAAAGATGTGCCCCTCTCTCAGACAGGATTATAGCATCCCCCAAACGTGTTATTTTAAGGAACTGGACATTTTTGAGGTTTCACTTTAAGGATTTAAAAAATCATTTCTCCTTGCCAAATACATTTATTTATTTTATATTGGTATATATCCCCCATACTCCCTTGCTTTTTGACACCCATTTGCCTATTAGCCCATCAAACTGGCATGTTTTATTTGACACATTCAGCTCCAATTGATTTCAGTGAGGTTTGGGTTTGCTGAACCCTACTCGAGCCCAACCCAGAGCTGTTCAGCTCATCACTATTTACAAACCTGTGCCACCATTAAAAAAAAAAGGGGGGGGTGACTGGCTGCTTATTCCTTATCTCGGGAGAAAAGCCTTTTTTTATATAAATGACATCCCCCCTGAAAGCACTCGTAATGTAGACAGCTGTGAGGCATGCAGAGTTGCAATTTTTAGTGTTGGGGAAAAAGTCTTCTTTAAAAAATCCCAAGTTTTTTGTTTGCACTGGATCTTCCATGAAATAAAATATCATTTTGAGAAAAATGTAATAGAAGAAAACATCTTAGATTTACAGTGAAACTGGACATGTTGTCTTTTGTAGTTTAGATTATTGAGTCAGTCTCTGTCTGCAAGGGTCAATGTGACATGTACTGTGAGTCTATCTTTAAACAGTTGTTATAAATAAGTTAAGCCAAAAATGTGAATATTAGAAGAGACCTCTTATTCCATGGCTCGTTGAAAGGCACAGGGTGTACTGAAAGGCTAAATATATGTATTTTGCAATTTGTTAATATCACCATGCACTTTTTGTGGTATTGCCATTGTTTATGGTAAATTAAGCTATCCAATTTAATACTGATTTGCTTAATATTTTTGAAGTAATATCCTTTATTATTTTGGCTGCAATGGGCCAGTTAGGGTCACAGTTACCATCTGTCAAATATTTCCTCCCCTGTTTAGAAAAGACAATTGAGTCTCTAGAGAGCTTAAGTAGAGGAATATGATATGATATAATTAACACTATCAAATGAGTCTACTAGTAACTTCAACATGAGTGTACTCTACCACTTTATAGAATATTGAATTACTGCATAAAAAGCTAATTTTGCTCAGTATGGCTGCACAATAGGGTTATGTAGCTATATTCTGTGACACACACACAGAAAGAGAGATTTCAAGCAATATTGTAAACTAATAATCGTGAAATAGACTTTTTTTTTCAAATGAGACAGTATATAGTTACATAGATGGTAAGGTTGAGTAAAGACACCAGTCCATCAAGTTCAGCCTGAGTGTGTGTATGTGTGTCTATGTTTATTTCAATATCCCTATACATTGGGGTTGCTAAGAAATGTATCCAATATTTTATTTTTATTTTCATTTATCTATATGCCCCACTGACTTTACCAACTTTGGAAGGGAGTTAGTTCCACATCCTTAATGCTTTAACAGTAAAAAAAAACCCTTACGAAGTTTAACCATTTCAAGACCGGACTGTTTAACCCCCTTCCTGCTCATGTCATTTTTCAGTTTTCAGCACTGTCACTTTGAATGACAATTACTTAGTTTTAATTTTATTTTATTTAGTTTTTTTAATTTTATGTACTATTCTGAGATGGATAGAACTTTTTATGGTGGTAGTTACTCACCACTGTTTTTATTTATTTTTTGCTATACAAAGAAATAAAGACCAAAAATTAAAAAAAAAAATGTTTTTCTTAGTTTCTGTTATTATATTTTGCAAATAAATATTTTTTTTTTCATAAATTTATGTCAACATGTAATCTGCTACATTTTTTGGTAAAAATAACCAAAGTCAGTGTATATTATTTAGTCTGCATAAAAATTACAGAGTCTACAAAATATGGTACTGTGTGTATATATATATATATATAAAATCAAAAACTGATCAGTCCTAATGTACTGACTACCTATCTCATTTCTTGAGGTCCTAAAATGCCCTAAAATGCTAGGACAGTACCAATGCCCCCCCCAAATGAACCCTTTTTGGAAAATAAACAGTTCAAGGTATTTAGTAAGAGGTATAATGAAGCTGTAATTTTTTGTCACATTTTTTTTTTTTAATTAAGAAATAAATAGACTTAAATAAATACAATTGTTTTTGTCACAATTGTTTTTATTTTGACAAGTTATTTCTCACACACAGCATAGGAATACTTACAATTACACCCCAAAACACAATCTACGATGTGTCCCAAGTATAGGGATATCACGTGCGTGAGACCTTTTCACAACCTAGATGAATAGAGAGCCCGAAATTCAAGGAGCACCCTTGGGCTTTCAAGAAGCATCTAATTTGCTGACTACCTACAGTATCATATTTCCCCTAAAGTCTCTGAAGTACCAGGACACTCACAAAATAAACACAAGGTATTTTTAAGAGGAATAGTGAGTCTTTTGAAGACCTCCCAAATATTGCAATAGCACCTTTGTGAGACTTTTTCACAGCCTAGCCACATAGTGGGCCCAAAATCAAAGGAGGTGTTTCAGGGGCATATATTAAACATTTAATTTCCTGACTACTGATCACATTTTTGTAGGCCCTGGAGCACCGTGACAGTGAAAACACCCACAAAATTACCACATTTTGGAAAGCAAATACACAAAGTTTGTTCTAAGAGGCATAAAGACTTAGTTATGTTTTTTTTTTTTACAAAAGTTTAAACGCAAAATGAAAATGTATTTTACATAAAGTTACATAAAGTTGTCAATTATTAAGATATTTCTAACACACAGCATTAGCATACTGCTACTACTGCTCTGGGTATGGTGATACCACACAAGTTTTAAATGTTTTGACCGAATATGTACCAGAGATTGTATCTTGTGTATCACACAAGTCAACCAATTATGTCAAAACAAATATACTGTAATGCTCGCCTCTGTAAAGGTTGTCAGGGAATATAGCCTAATATAGCAGTCCCTGTTCCTAAAAAGTCAAGCAAGCCTAGCATATTTGGTTGTGGCTGCCCCCAGGAATAACATGCTAACTGGAAAGAAGTGCAAAAAAAAATCCTGTGGTTCCAGGAGTACAGTTTTTTGCAGGATGGTTGGGACTGGTGTCTCACAGGAATATAGTCAGCTGGACATGCAGACGGATCAATTCAAGTGGCAGGCAGAGACATGTGCTTTGTATAAAACTGTATTTGTGTAAAAGAATATTATGACATATTATCATTAATTATAGACATTAGCATATATAGCGAAATTCACTCCACTGTCAATTGCTATGATATATTATTTAAAACACTGTGAACAAAATTAAAGGAACACTTTGAAAACACATCAGATCTCAATGGGGAAAAATACCATGCTTGATATCTATACTGATATGGACTGTGTAATATGTTAGGAATGAAAGGATGCCACATTGTTTGATGGAAATGAAAATGATCAGCCTACAGGGGGCTGAAGTCAAAGACACCCAGAAAATCAAAGTAAAAAAATGATGCAGCAGGCTAGTCCATTTTGCTGACATTTCATTGCATTCAATCAAAATGGTACTCAATAGTTTGTATGGCCCCCACGTGCTTGTCTGTATGCCTGACAATGTCGGGGCATGCTCCTAATGGGACAAAGAATGGAATTCTGGAGTTATTCCTCCCAGATCTGGACCAGGGCATCACTGAGCTCCTAAACAGACTGAGGTGCAACCTGGTGGTGTCAGATGGACCGAAACATAATGTCCCAGAGGTGTTATATTCGATTTAGGTCAGACGAGCTTGGGGGCCATCCTCCAGGAACTGGCTGCATACTCTTGCCACATGAGGCCGGGCATTGTTGTGCACCAGGAGGAACCCAGGGCCACTGCACCAGCGTAAGGTCTGACAATGGGTCCAAGGATTTTATCCCAATACCTAATGGCAGTCAAGGTGTCATTGTCTAGCCTGTAGAGGTCTGTGTGTCTCTCCATGGATATGCCTTCCCAGACCATCACTGACCCACCACCAAACTGGTCACGCAGAGCGATGTTACAGGCATCATAACATTATCCACGGCTTCTCCAGACCCTTTCACGTCTGTCACATGTGCTCAGGGTAAACCTGCTCTCATCTGTGAAAAGCACAGGGTGCCAGTGGCAGGCCTGCCTATTCTGGTGTTCAATGTCAAATGTCAATCGAGCTCCATGGTGCCAGGCAGTGAGCACAGGGCCCACTAGAAGATGTCAGGCTCTCAGGTCGCCCTCATGATGTCTATTTTCTGATTCTTTGGTCAGAGACATTCACAACAGTGGCCTGCTGGAGGTCATTTTATAGGGCTCTGGCAGTGCTCATCCTGTTCCTTCTTGCACAAAGGAGCATATGCCTGTCCTGCTGATGGGTTAAGGACCTTGTACAGCCCTGTCCAGCTCTTCTAGAGTACCTGCCTGTCTCCTGCAATCTTCACCATGCTCTTGAGACTGTGCTGGGAGACACTGCAAACCTTCTGGCAATGGCACATATTGGTGTGCCATCCTGGAGGAGTTGGGCTGCCTGTGCAACCTCTATAGGGTCTAGGAATCACCTTATGCTTCAAGTAGTGACACTGACCCTAGCCAAATGCAAAACTAGTAAAATAACATCCAGAAAAGATGAGTAGGGAAAAAAATTTTGGTGGCCTCCTCCTCTAAAACCATTCCTGTTTTGGAAGTTGTCTCATTGTTGCCCATCTAGTGCACCTGTTGTTAATTTTATTAACACCAAAGCATCTGAAACTGATTAACAACACCCACTGCTACTTAACTGACACCATCAATATCCCAGGAGTTTAATTGACTTGATGCTATACTCTGATTAAAAAGTGTTCTTTTAATTTTTTGGAGCAGTGTATATATAAAGGCAACATCAGGTTCCACAATTAGCTGCATAAAAATGACTATTGATTCAAATGCTTTTTATTTACACATTATAAAAAAATAAAATGCAACATGCAAAAATCACAGCTCTTTCCCAAACTGGAAGGAAGCTACTAATGCAAGTATCAGCGAGCACCCTACCAGATTAAAGTCAGCATAAGGAAAAAAATCAATTCACAAGCGTAGGGGCAAGGATATCTTTCTGAGAAATGGTATAATGGTGACACAGGTCAAGGAAATGCATAAAAATAGATCAATAGCATAACACGCTATGCTGGTATCAAGTTAGACACATCAGGACTGGAATGATCAATTGAGCTCTTGTGTAAATAGGCTGACAGAGTAGAAGGTGATGTGGTGAAATATTGCTATTGAAAATGTAAATATTTTCAGGTATGTACTAATTTATTATTATATAGAGTAACAAATACATAATAAAAAGTATAAAACCACTTCTGACTTATATAGGCATGGCAGCAACTTGGTCATCATTCCTTCTATACAGCACTAAAGCCCCGTACACACGTACCGATCGTCGGCCGAACGATCGGCCGTCTTTTGTCCAGGGCTGTCGTGTCTGTTGAAAACTGCAAAAGACTGCACACGAATTTTGTCGGCCAACAACAGCCGACTGCAGAAGTGATGTCATGTGATGGTTTACTTTCCTTGTCTTTTTTCTTTTCTGAGCATGCCCAGTCTTGCAAATCTGCTGTCTGTCGGCCAAAATCTGTACTGACTGGCGAACAATCGGCCGTTCTGGTGTCGGCCTACAAAAATTTTAATGCTTGCACGACAGATTCTGTTCGGCCGAAAGTGCGCTGTCGGCTGTCGGAAGCATCATACTAACAAGCCTACAATCGGCCGATCGGTTGTCGGCCGAATCTTTACGGCCGACAATCGGTACATGTGTACGGGCCTTTAGCCCTAGTTTTGAATCCACCAAGGATGCTGTTTGCACTGATGTATGTTTTTACTGCCTTTGTGTGGGTTTCCTTCACGTGCACAGGGTTCTTATAAAGCAATAACATATTAATAGGTTAATTGGCTCTCTTCCAAACTATCCCTAATGTGTATGTAATGTAGACAGTCCTATGTATTCTGCACTATTTTAAGCAGGTCAGCTCTTATACTTGTATACCTCTTATAGAGCAATATATATATATATATATATATATAGTCAAAGGTTTTGGGATGCCTGCCTTTACACGCACATGAACTTTAATGGCATCCCTGTCTTGGTCCAAAGGTTAAATATTGAGTTGGTCAACCCTTTGCAGCTATAACAGCTTCAACTCTTCTGGGAAGCCTACCCACAAGGATTAGGAGTGTGTCTATGGGAATGTTTGACCATTCTTCTAGAACCACATTTGTTCCTCCACCCAAACTTGCTCATCCATGTTTTTATGGACCTTGCTTTTTGCACTGGTCCAAAGCAGTTGGTGGAGGGGGGATTATAGTGTGGGGTTGTTTTTCAGGCATTGGGCATGACCCCCTAGTTCCAGTGAAGGAAACTCTTAAATAGTCAGCATACTAAGACATTTTGGACAATTTCATGCTCCCAACTTTAAGGGAACAGTTTGGGGATGGCCTCTTCCTGTTTCAACATGACTGTGCTCCAGTGCAAGGAGCAAGGTCCATAAAGACATGGATGAGCGAGTTTGGGTTGGAGAACCCTGACTGACCTTCACGGAGTCCTGACCTCAACCCAATAGAATGCCTTTGGGATGAATTAGAGCTGAGACTGTGAGCCAAGCCTTCTCATCCAACATCAGTGCCTGACATCACAAATGCACTTCTGAAAGAATGGTCAAACATTCTCAGACACACTCCTAAACCTTGCTGTTATAGCTGAAAAGGGTGAGCCAACCCAATATTGAACCCTACGGACTAATACTGGGATGCCATTAAAGCTCATGTGGTGTGAGGTCAGGCTTCCCAATACTTTTGACAAAATAGTATATATTTTTTTTTTGGGGGGGGGGGTAGCCTGTTGACAATATTGGCTTGCAAAAATTATTTTATTTCTTATGTAAATTATACACAGAAAAAGCACAAAAAAGCATTTCTATTATTTTTAAAGTACAAACATGTTGTGCTGTTCCTTTAAATTGAATTGACAATCAGCACTGAATTGATCCCAACAAAACATATAGCATGTAAAAAACAATAAATTAAAAAATCAAAAAAAAAAAACTATTCCCTTAAATTAAATCAATCGTGATATTCAATTATACATGCACCAAATAATATACAGTTCCATAAATGGGAAGAAAGTGCAAGTGCTTAAATACAATGCAAAGTGCATTGTATACAATGGATAAATATACAGTCCACTTAAAAGTGCCAAGATAAAGTGCTGGATGCTCCAGGACACAATAACACTCCAAAGGTGCTCCACTGTGGTGTAAGGTGCTTCTAATTGAAAGCAGATGGCCTCTTACCACAACACGTTGATCGTGGTTACAGAGATCAAAGACAACAATCTCCAAGGTGATAGTTTCACTGAAAGCATGTCTCTATATCGTAAATCTGATGGAATCAACTCACCAGGGTAACATATATGAAATAGGGAGAAGCCTCAAAGTGTCAATCCATAAAAATATTTATTAAAAGGTAAACAGAATTGCACTTACATTGAGGCAAAAAAATCAAGCATAAAAACAAGCTAGCCATGGTGTCAGCCAGCCGCAATGGCGTCACACGTGGTCTCTATCCGACGCGTTTCCTCAAAAATGGCGTCTTCTGGGATTGGAGGAATAGACTAGTGAAAAAAGAAAGTAAAGTCACTGTAGATAAAAACATGCATTTTTTTCAATAATGTGTCCTATTTAAAATTATGCTAAATTTACGTTTTTATTTTAATTATAAAAAAAATAGAAATAAGAAAAGCAGAGCAAAACTAACTAAGGTAAGAAAGGAAGGAGAAGTTAAATAAGCCTGACAAGTGTTAACCAAGGGTTATATAGGAGTATACCTGTATTTTATTAAAGTCGAACTTCACTCTCACAACAATGACTATTTTTAATCTTACTGCTGCTAGCTGTAGTAAATAGATAGGAAAGTATATCATATTTACTTGTTTTAAAGTTTTTTTCTTACATTTCTTCAGTTATTTTGAGGTTTCCAGTCCTAGGCAAATTATGTCATACATCCTAGGAGTCTTCAGATATCTATCTGTCTGTCTGTCTGTCTGTCTATCTATCTATCTGTCTGTCTGTCTGTCTGTCTGTCTGTCTGTCTGTCTGTCTGTCTGTCTGTCTGTCTGTCTATCTATCTATCTATCTATCTATCTATCTATCTATCTATCTATCTATCTATCTATCTGTCTGTCTGTCTGTCTGTCTGTCTGTCTGTCTGTCTGTCTGTCTGTCTGTCTGTCTGTCTGTCTGTCTGTCTGTCTGTCTATCTGTCTATCTATCTATCTATCTATCTATCTATCTATCTATCTATCTATCTATCTATCTATCTATCTATCTATCTATCTATCTATCTATCTATCTATCTATCTATCTATCTATCTATCTATCTATCTATCTATCTATCTATCTATCTATCTATCTATCTATCTATCTATCTATCTATCTATCTATCTATCTATCTATCTATCTATCTATCTATCTATCTATCTATCTATCTATCTATCTATCTATCTGTCTATCTATCTATCTGTCTATCTATCTATCTGTCTATCTATCTATCTGTCTATCTATCTATCTGTCTATCTATCTATCTGTCTGTCTATCTATCTATCTGTCTGTCTATCTATCTGTCTATCAGTCTATCTACATATAAAAAAGTAAATATATATATATATATTTGTTTACTTTTTATTTATTTTTTGCACTTGTAACATTTCTTTAACTGGGGTCATATGCAGACCGAAGCTCATTCCTTTGATCTACAGTACATAGGAATGAAATTGTAAATGCAATGTAGCCAAGAATAATAATCTTGCCAAACCCTCTTTAGAAAATATAACATCATTGCCATTAGGGTGATTGTAATCTGTGATCTTTGATTGAAGATTCACAAACATTTAAACATCTTCCCCTTGTTACCAAGTGTGCCAGTGAGGTCAATCTTCATTGATTCTGGATCCCCCTAGTCCAGTTGCTCATCTCTCCTAGGACATGTGTCATAATGGTCTCTGCATGCTTATTCGGGAGATGTATATATAAGTTGCACTCTCTTACTGGATGTTTATGTTCATCATCTCTGACACGGCAAAAAGAATAGGATGAATGTTTTTTCCCATGGGGGTGATGATACATTGAGGAAAGAAAGGGGAAACAGTTCTGGCTCATATAACATCAGAAAAATCAATGTCACTAGCCAGTAATCTGGCAGGGTAGTGTGATGTGTTATATCCCTACCAATTTTATGTCATTTTTAAGTAAGTGAAATCTGCTTTTTTTTCTGTATTACAGTGCTGTATTTTTTTTTTCTTTTGCCCAGCGACAAGATATTGATTTCATCTCTCTATTAAGATAATTCAGTATAAGGAACATTTAAATATTAGCCTTACACTGACTCAGCAAGTGTAAAAATGCCAGCACTCCAATCTCACTAAAAAGGTTATTGATTAATATCAGATGACAGCAGGACTATATACTGAAAGAACTTTAGATATTTTGCTTTGCTAATACATCCATTTCACTTTTACTTAAATGAACTTAACAATTATTCATTCGCAGCAAGTCAGCAAAATTAAATATGCAAAAGTACAAACATGATAGGCATGATATCAGTTTTTAACATTACGGCATTGCAACTAACTGTATGCTGTTTGGAGAAGGGCATTTAAGCAAATTCACTCGTACTTTTTAAATTTTGCGCACTGATGAAAATTTTTAATGATAAACTATTAAATAAATTTAAGATCACTAAAATTTGCATTGTGGCTTATTTACATCATCAGATATTTTCATATGCAAGCTTGAAATATCAATAGAATATGTTAAGTAAGGGCCACCAGTCCTAAACTAGAAGCTTGATGATTGTTAACAGGGCATGATGTATAATTTCTTCCCCATAGGACACTTTTATTTTATGCGCCATACCCATGAGGCTGCCATAGCTACATAAGGAACACGGAGGCTATGGCTGAGAGGCTTCATCCTCTTAGTCAATACACCTTGAACAGACAAAAAGGGTAAACTGTCACCCATTTCTGCTAGTAAGTTGGTTCTATGCTTATAAACTTAGTCAACACCATGATATGTGGTTGGCTGTGTGCCACTCCTGGCATGCATGCTGCCCAAGGCTACAACGGTTTTTTAGCAATGCAGAAATCTGGCCCTTGTTCTATGAATTACTGGATTTTATATGAATAAATTCCAGTAAGTTATTTACAAGGTGCAGATTTCTGCATAGCCAACATAGATCATGGCCTTGAGCAGTGATGGCGAACCTTGGCACCCCAGATGTTTTGGAAGTACATTTCCCATGATGCTCACCTACACTGCAGAGTGCATGAGCATCATGGAAAATGTAATTCCAAAACATCTGGGGTGTCAAGGTTTGCCACCACTGGCCTAGAGGAGGAAAGCTTCTCTGCTGATTGAAGCATTCCAGCTCTGACTCAGCAGGGGGCATGTCAGACTTCAGTAGGCAGACCACTGCTTCCACACACAGAGTCCCACTCTTCAATGGCTGACAGTTTTTCTGCTCAAGATAAAGCTGCTTTAGATATAAAAAAAAACTGTAAGACATTGAACAATTTTTGTTTTGACCTGGAATGTATTTAGCTGTTTTAAACCAGAATTACGTTTGGCTTTAACAACTCTAAGCGGCGTCTGTAATTCCACCACTGGAATTCTTCCAATGTAACAGCTTGTACAGGCACTGCTTTTAAAGACAGCTTCATCTCCACCATACATTCCAGTATCAGATTTGTCTGAAAAATGGAACTGGGCTTTAAAGTAAACTTGTTACAAACTGAGCCTATGATGTAGAAAATGTGCCAGCAGAGGTTACATTCAATGAAAACAACATGACAAAACAATGAGTATATTCAGAGATACAAGCATCTAAACCTATATGTATATTATGTTTTTCCTTTATTAAAAAAATACCTATTGGTCAATGTGGCTGTTCACCCCAATAAATGACAAACAAGAAGACCTAGGAGGTGGTGAAGGTCAGTTTACTTTGGCAGGAGATGTTGAGATCTGTTTATAACTTTAACTCTCTCTGGATTTTCAGATTATTTTAACCACTTTATCTCCTGAAGGTTTACCCCCCTTCGTGATCAGGCCATTTTCTGTAATACGGCACTGCGTTACTTGACAATTGCGTGGTTGTGCGATGATGTACCCAAATAAAACTGATGTTTTTTTCTTTCCACAAATAGAGCTTTTTTTTGGTGGTATTTGTTTACCTCTGTGGCTTTTATTTTTTGCACTACGACCAAGGTGACACCGACAATTTTGGGGGAAAAAAAAAAAAAATTTTTACTTTCTGCTATAAAACCCAGTAAAAAAAATGTAAAAAATAAAATGTATTCAACAGTTTAGGCCAATATGTATTCTGCCACATGTTTTTGGTTAAAAAAAAAAAAAAAATCCCAATAAGCATATATTGATTGGTTTGCTCAAAAGTTATAGCGTCTACTAACTATGGGATATTTTTATGAAATGTGTATTTATTTATTTATTTTTACTAGTAATGGTGGTGCTCAGTGACTTATAGTGGGAATGCGACATTGCGGTGGACAAATCAGATGCTAAGTGACACTTTTTGAGGACCAGTGACAATAATACAGTGATCAGTGCTAAAAATATGCGCTGTCACTGTACTAATGACACTGGCAGGGAAGGGGTTAACATCAGGGGGGGTTAACATCAGGGGCGGTCAAAGGGTTAAATGCACTTTCTAACTGTGGGAGATGTGCTTTACCTGTGAGAAGACAGAGATCTATGTTCCTGCTTAGCAGAAACACAGGATCTCTGTCTTCCCTTGTCACAGAGCGGCGATCCGTCTTGTTTACATAGGCAGAACAGCGTTCTGCCTCTGTCAAGAATAATTGGCTCCCATTGTCTCTAATCACAGTGATATCTGGTTGCCGGCGGTGCGAATGCAGAAATCTGGAAGTGCAGAAGGCGTACAGGTACATGATTTTGCCTGTAGGAACCGTTGCCCCGCAGCACATATACATGGGGTGATCGGCAAGCGGGTATTTTTTAATTATTTTTGCAGTGGGCATTGATGTGATTTAAAATACCTGGAGTTTAATTCTCTTCATTGCGTTTTTAGGTATTGGTAAGCTATGCAACTATTTGAATTGTAAAACAAAATACTATATTAGCCTGATTGCTCAAAGAAAAGTTAAACTTTCTGCTTGAGAAACTTTGATACAGCATATGCCGCTTATATAACTATGTTGTTGTTGTTACCTAGTTAATGCATTAACTGTGCAATCTCATTTTAACAAGTATTCCAACTCATTTGGCACTATTTTGCTGAGGTTACCACATACAAGAATTTAAAATAAGTGATTCCTATTTTCTACTTACCTTGGAATAATCTAAATCTGTGTCCAGCATATGTAATCACATATGGTAACTCCAGATAAAACTGACCCTGTCATGATGAAACAGTTGGCAGACTCATTGCTACAATGCAGAGGATTTAAATAGAAAAAAATGAAAGAGTGGTCAGAATAATTTGTATTCAAGCACATTTACATATTTTACCCATCCTTTAAGTGCAACAAGCATTTCTTTAAAAAATGTAACACTACCTGTTAAACAAATTACATAACAATAGTTAAATATGTCAAACTCAAAAAAGTGAGCAATTTTTTGGCACATAAATAATCCGGTTGCCATGCAACAGTGCCAAAATAATTAGTGTCACCTGACAATATGTCTTCATGTATGGACCCTTCTTGCAATGAACCCACTGTCCAAGTTTCTTCTTAAGTTTAAATAAGGCATGAGGACATAACCAAACACAAAGCATCTTAATACTTGAAATAGGTTGTGCTCAAAGAACTAAAAGGCCAAGCAAAAACATGGGACTATGGAACAGAAGGAAGAGGACAAACACACAAAGACATTTTTTGAACATGTTTATTTATGGACATAACAATTGTTCTGTTTTATGGTTAACATCTGCATTTCATCAATGTTGAAAAAAAATCTGAAGGATTGTTAAGAAACATTAAGTAATTTGGCATTTGCAGTGCACTGTGGTGAACAATGCAAAGACCTGTACATTGAAAAGACAAAATAACAGCTCGGTAGATCAGGAGTCCTCTATCTTCCTACAACTTAAAGAGAAGGAACTTTCTTTTGGGGACGGTAGGTTGAAATTTTTGAAAATAAAGGACAGCTAATTTACAAGAAGGAATGACTATATGTAACAGGGGTAGATGCCTTTAACATCAGTTGGAACCTAAATATTACACCATTTAAACATATTTACTCCATTGATTCAACAAGAATTCATACTTTCATCCATTCAACTCAATTGATACAGGGTGGTTTGAACCTCTACTGAATTCCTTTCAACTAATCTAACAGGATTTTTTACTAATAATTACATAGCAGGATCCTCCATGCGCCTTTCACCTTCTGATATTTAAGCAACTGCAGCATTAAGACACATAGCTATTTTAAAATGATAAGATATATATTTAGGCAGAACTATTGATTGCAAGGCGGTATGTAATTGTTTAGGAAAATTTTAAGGAATCGTGAAGTTCCTGGAAGGAAAGTATTAAGAAGGTTCATCTATTAAAGTTAGGCAGGACAAAAAAAGGTAAATTTGGGACTTTCATTGTGTAGCCTTTCAACATAATTACATAGACAAGGAAGTTGTACATGAAATCCAAATTTTTGTTAATACACAGTGCACAAAATTAAATCCATACATTGGAATTCATAACACCCTAGTGGGGCCTGGCCACAGCAAGCATATGTTACTACCAACAGGTGTATATTGATCCACAGGTGGAAAGCAAAATGTATTTGATAAATTAAGGTCAATCTATTGTGAATATGGTCCCTCTTGATACGTTTTACTTCAAATGTCTTCAAGAGTAGGGTGAAAAAATTGATGCTTAAAAATTAATGTCAGATATGCAAGTGTTGGCTCAGAGCACTGGAACCAAAAGTATCCCAAGAGAAACCACCAGTAGAATGAGGGAAATAAGTGACCATTGGTCACACTGGCTAGATGGCCTGAAATAAGCAGATTTTAGAAAACCAGGGATATTCACCACCTGTGCAAAATATTTTACCAACTCGTCCAGGTATTTGAAAACCTCCCAGGGCTATGATCTCCAAACATGAGCATAATGCATGAGCACAATGCATGAAGCAAATTCATCAGTGTTCAGCCAGAAAACAGCAGAGGGGATCCATAGATCACCTTTAATTGTTATTTATTAGAGATGGTTGATACAGCAATATGGGGGGGGGGGGCATTAGAGATGGTTGATATAGAAATATGGGGGGGGGGGCAGGGGGGTGAGTTCTGGCCTTATTTTCCTAAATGAAAGTTGAAAACTGGTTAGTTGTTGTTGTAGTTTTATTCACATTTTTTTAATCCAGTTTTTAGTAATCGGCATATCATATCACTCTCACCGTATCATCTTGAATTTGATGTTGGATTGACTTTTTATCCATTAGAACTTTTATTTTAAATATTTGGACTATTTGATTACATTTTTTGAGTATTTTGTTTTTATTTTTTTTACTATACTTCATTAATACATTGAATACCAGTGCTTTTCATGACCGGTTCTTGAGATTGTTGTTTTTTTTTAATTATAATAAATAATGACTATTCTATACACACAAGTTATGGATTATTTTATAAGAAATGCACACTAATGTAAAGCCACAGTGATTTTAGCTCATTGATGCGGAATGGAAAATGTAGCCTACAGAGACATATCATTGAAATCTGACTGTTAATGTTTTTTTTCAGATGGGGATAATTAGTTGACATAATCATTATTTACTCAGTTTGAAAATACTGAAAGCTGATTAGTAAATAAAAGGATGCACATAATTCCTATCACATAGCTATGAAAAAATACTATTCATACACAATGAATATGTTGTTAACAATTAAACACCACCAACTGATCTTTAAGCGTGAAAAGAATTAAAAGTATTTTTTTTTTTTTGAGCCACAAAATAGTCAAACAATTGGCACAACACATATCTATTTCCTGAAAGGTATGCCGTAATGAAAAACCACAAAAGGCTTCTTGTAATGATGTAATGTTATATGCACATTTGACAGTAAGAACAAAAAGTGTGCAATATTCTGTTAACAAAGGACGTGGTATGTGAAACATATATTTTAATCAATATCCTGTGGTGGCACACTTTTAAAGCAAACAAATGCAGGGCTTTTACAAGGTGTTTTTACATTGTATTTTCAATGAACAATTGATTTCAAGAACCACTGAAAAAAAAAACAATTTTTTTAAATGTTTTAAAAAAAAATCAAATTCTGTAGCTGGAAATCATGAGGAGTGCATTGATGAATTCATTGTGATTGTTATATGGCACATATAATTTCTCTTTTTATTAAGCAGTAAAATATTTACATATGAATTCCTTCTGCTAGAGAAGTTATACATACAGGTGCATCTCAATTTGAATGCCATCAAAATATTTAATTTATTTCGATAATTCAATTCAAAAAGTGAAACATATATTTTATATAGATCTGTTGCACAAACACAGTGATATATTTCAAGCATTTCTTTTTTTTAATTTTGATGAATATGGCCTACAGCTAGTGAATACCCAAAATTCAGTATATCAGAAAATTTGAATATTACATAAGACCAGTAGAAAAAAAAAGAATTTTTATTACAGAAATGTTGGCCCTACTGAAAAGTATGTCCACGTAAACTATAGTATGCACTCAATACTTGATTGGTGTGCCTTTTGCATGAATTACTGCATAAATGCAGTGTGGCATAGAGGGGGTTAGCCTGTGGCACTGCTGAGGTGTTATGGAAGCCCAGGTTGCTTTGATAGCGGCCTTCAGCTTGTCTGCATTGTTGAGTCTAGTGTCTCTCATCTTCCTCTTGACAATACTCCACAGATTTTCTATGGTGTTTAGGTCAGGCGAGTTTGCTGGCCAATCAAGCACAGGGATACCATGATCATTAAACCAGGCATTGGTACCTTTGACAGTGTGGGCAGGTGGCAAGTCCTGCTGGAAAATGAAATCAGCATCTCCATAAAGCTGCTCAGCAGAGGGAAGCATGAAGTTCTCTAGAATTTCCTGGTAGAAGGCTGCGCTGACTTTGGACTTGATAAAACACAGTGGACCAACACCAGCAGATGACATGGCTCCCCAAATGATCACGGACTGTGGGAAATTTTGCATTTCATTTGAAAATGAAGGTCCCATAGTCTGGAGGAAGAGTGGAGAGGCACAGAATCCAAGTTGCATGAAGTCCAGTGTGACGTTTCCACAGTTAATGATGATTTGGGGAGCCATGTCATCTGCTGGTGTTGGTCCACTGTGTTTTATCAAGTTCAAAGTCAGCACAGCCCTCTACCAGGAAATTCTAGAGCATATATATATATATATATATATATATATATATATATATATATATATAATATGCGTGTAAAGCGCTGCATGAATTGTCAGTCCTATGCACCGATTAGCCATAACTTTATGACCACTGGCAGGTAAAGGGAAAATCTCGTTACAATTGCATCTGAAAATTTGTGGGATATATTAGGCAGCAAGTGACCATGTTGTCCATAAAGTTGATGTGGCAAAAGCAGAAAAAAATGGGCATCACAGTTTGTTGTGTATGGGGCTGTAAAGCCCATGGTGACCCGTGTCCACAGCCAAAAGCTTCTACAATGGTCACATGAACTTTAGAACTGGACTACGGAACAATGGAAGAAGGTGGCCTGGTCTGATGAATCATGTTTTCTTTTACATTATGTGGATGGCTGGGTGCCTATGCGCCACTTACCTGGGGAAGGGATGGCACCAGGATGCGGTATAAGAAGGCAAGTCGGCAGAGGCAGTATGATGCTTTGGGCAATGTTCTGCTGGGAACCCGCGGGTCCATTCATGTGGATGTTACTTTTGTATCCATGCCTCAATGGGTCATAGTTGTTTAAGCAAAAGGGGGCCATACTGAATATTAGGTGGGTGGTCATAATGTTATGGCTGATCGATGTAAATACAGTAAACCTTGGATTGTGACCATAATTCGTTATGGAAACATGCTTGTAATCTAAAGTACTCGTATATCAAACGAATTTCCACATAAGAAATAATGGAAATTCAGATGATTCCTTCCATAACCATTTAATCATAAGTCCTTCAGTTTATAGTCCATATAAAAAGATTATAGCAATGTGATTTGTAACCATAAAATGTCCATTCACAAATGGAAACCTCCACAAGGGGATTAGAAGCAAAATCCAGCAGGAGCTACAGAGTATAAAAGAGAAGAGAGGAGCCTCTAAGTGTAGCAAAATGGTTACATTTAATGAAGATTAAACATTTAGCAACTTACATGGTTGATAATTAAAACAGGCACATCTAAATATTCAGGCATCCGGAGTAAAGCTGTCCACATAGACCGTCCTCCGCATCGACGACTCTCACCGCTGTCAGTCTGAAATCGTGACCGGGAAGACTACGCTGCAGTAGAGTAATCTGAAAGCAAGGCTTGCAGCGCTTCTGCAGCGCAGTGTGGAAGGGATGCCGCCGATGGCAGTGGCGGTGCAGAGGATGGTCTATGTGGACAGCTTTACCCCGGATGCCTGCATACTTAGATGTACCGGTTTTATTCATCAACCATGTGAGTTGCTAAATGTTGAACCTTCATTAAATGTAATCATATTGCTAAACTTAGAGGCATCTCTCTTCTCTTTTATCCCAGCTGTGACATGGCGCTACTTGTATATCAAAACATCACTTATTTATCAAGTCAAAATGTATTTTAAAATCTTGCCTGTTGTGCAAAACGCTCTCAAACCAAATTACTCTCAATCCAAGGTTTTACTGTACCTGTAATAAATAATTATAACTATTTCTTCTTGACAGCATTTAATTAACTTCTCTACATCACTATAAAGTATTGAATCGTTTCAGATTTGGTTTTATCAGCGTCTGGTAGCAGAAAAAAAAAAACATTTAAGCATTATTTCTCAAGCTGTTGACACATCGGCAAACCTATATTTGAAAATGTAAACTCAATCATCTTTGCTGTGTTTTTTGTTGATTTTCTCTTGATAGATACAGTTTTATTTTACAGCTTGCACTGTTCGGTGTTACTGCCATTCATTCTTAGCTGATTACAGTACAGAAGGGCATTTCAATATTTTTATGTGTTGAGAGGAAGAAGGTCAAACCGCAGACCTTGATAATGAGCTCCCTTCCCTCACTGTCTTTTTTCATACTTCCATCAACTTGCTTCTCATTAAACATGCAGGTCTTTGACCAGGAATGTAATGGGCCAAAGAACTAAACAAATGGTTTATGCTTACCAGCTGTGGTTTTAATTTAAGTGAATGAGAGGGAGTTGGTGGACCTATGACTCTCAAATTATTCATAATGAATTGCCAAGCTAGGACTACATATGGTGAATGTGTAGCTGTTAAAATCGAAATAGAGACTGTTATTGCAGATAATATATCATACCACTTAATGTTTCAAAAGTACATAAGCAATGAATATCTAACTACACAATTAGATACACTTGAAATATATTGCTTTTATTGTTCTCATAAATACAAATTATATATTCGTCAGGCAGTTCTTTTTTTGTGTGTATTCATTGTAAATGGGTTTTTGTTATTAACCACTTTACCACCGGAGGATTTTGCTGTCTTCCGTCCAGGCCACTTTTTGCGATTCGGCGCTGTGCGACTTCAACTGACAATTGCGCGGTCGTGCGAAGCCGTACCCAAACGAAATTTACGTCCTTTTTTTCCCACAAACAGAGCTTTCTTTTGGTGGTATTTGATCACCTGTGCGATTTTTACTTTTTGCGCTATAAACAAAAAAAGAGCGTTTATTTTGAAAAAATAACAATATTTTTAACATTTTTTTATATGAAATTCCCCCCAAAAAAGATGTAAAAACCAATTTTTTAAAAAATTTTTGGCCAATTTGTTTTCTGCTACCTATGTTTGGTAAAAAAATCACAATAAGCGTATTTTGATTGGTTTGCGCAAAAGTTATTGCGTTTACTAACAAAGGGAAAGATTTCTGTCATTTTTGGTGTTTTTTTTTTTAACGCGTAATGGCGGCGATCTGCGATTTTTTTTGTGGGACTGCGACATTGCGGCGGACAGATTGGACCCTTGACTGACATTTTTGACACTTTTGGGGTTACCAGTGACATTACTGCAGTAATCAGTGCTATATATATGCACTGTTACTGTAAAAATGACACTGGCAGGGAAGGGGTTAATTTTATTGGAGAGGGAGGGGTTAATGTATGCCTGGTGCTTACTGACGTGTAGGGGGGGAGGTGACTGAGTGAGTCATGGACAGATCGGATGTCCAGCTATGCTGAACAGTCCGATCTGTCACTCCCTGTCACTATGGAGATCCGCCCGCTGTGTTTACACACAGCGGGCGGATCTCCACACTAGATCCCCGGCGATCGGGGCAGAGCAGCGGCGATCGCCGCTGCTCCTCCCCTGGCCCGACTCCCGCTGTGAATGAAAACAGCGGGAGCGAGCCTCCGGCGGCGCGCAAGCGCCGCCCAGAAGGGGGAGTGTCTGACGACGTTAATACTACGTCGTCAGACGATAACGAACCACTTTGCCGCAGTACTATTACCGTACTCGGTCGGCAAGTGGTTAATCAGTATATTCTGTGACTGTCATAGCTTTGTATGCATACATGTTGATGGTACACATTGTAGTTTTGTAGTTTTGTTTTTTGTTTTTTATTTTATTGCTGATGCAGTTTTTCCTATTGATTCTACAATTGTAGATAATAATGTACAGTAAACTGTAAGACCTAAAGCAGAACATTGAGAAATCAGCTAAATACCCATTTCAAATACATACATATGCATATTCACTATTTTACCTGCTAAGATATTGTTTACCTGAAAGCCATTCTTGTGACTTATGTACCTCTGACACATGTCGTAGTCATTGGCTTGGTTGAGTCACCTCTACACCTTCTGCCTGCTTACTGAACAAAATCATAATCTCTGATGAGCAGAAATGGGATTCAGGAAAAAGTAGAACCAACAAAGTAATATTCCTGACTGTGCCAGAATTGTTTATACCTCAAGACTGAACTTGTTGCAAATCCCTTAACACAGGGCTTCCCAAACTTTTTTGGGCCGAGACCCACTTCTGAATACAGTTATTTTTCAGGACCCACTTGCTTGTAATTGAATATTGTAAAGCGCTACAGAATTTGTTGGCACTATATAAATGCAAATAATAATAATATTAATAATAAGAATGCGTGTTTTAAAGGGAGGGGGGTGTTAAATTAAAAATATTAATTTACAATTTATTATTGAATACACTTGCCAGATGTTCTAAGTGAGGGGTCAGAAACCTGTGGCATGTGTGGCATATAAGCAGAGTTGTAAGTAATCAGCACCCTCATGGACAGTATAAGGCAGGCAGAGGACAGAAATCAACCACCCCAGGACAATGATCAGCAGGCTATATGGCACTCACCCTCCTTCCTCTCCAAGCGGTCGACAGTGAAGGTGAAGCCCCTGTTTTCCCTCTCCAGGGCCCAGCACACCTCACCCAGAGTCTCCATGATGAGGAGCTCTATGATGGTCTTGGTGTCCTGGCTCTTCTCCTTCAGATCCTCTATTGGGGTCACAGAAGCTGCCATGAACTCCTGACACTGCCAGGCCACCTGGTTCTCCTATGACACTGAGGCTGCCGTCTCTGCATGCTATAGCTGAGAGAATCCTGCCGCCAGTCTAGCCACCACTGCTGCTGCCAGCAGGACTGAGGAGCTGGCTCTGCACCCCATTAACATATCCTACATAACTGCCTGCATACATACTCACTGATGCAAGTATCCTCCTCGTGGGAAATGCAGACCAGCCTCTGTAAACTGCGTGGGCGAGGTCCTGAATCCATCGCGATTTGACTGCTCTGGTTCTCTGTAATTTAAGCGGGTCCGCTCTCAGTGATTTCCGGCTCAGCACGACCCACTCAAACACTGCTCGCGACCCACCAGTGGGTCCAGACCCACAGTTTGGGAACTCCTGCCTTAACAAGTAAAGCAGTATCTGTATATATGTATGTACACTATATTTAGTTGTTTGCTTGGTGCTTTCTCTCTCCTAAAATGTGGTGTTATAGGACAGGGTGTTAAAAGTGATTTAATAAAAAACATTTTTCACCCTTATAGTTGCTTGAACAGACTTTTTCACTCATTGCTGACATTGCCGATGTTTCTAGTTGTCATTGGACATGTGCAGAATAAAAAAAAATGTGTTTTGATTCAGATAGATTAGTTATATTACTAATTTTGTTTCATAGATTTGTTTAGGAATTCATTTTATTTTGTTTTGTTTAACTTCATTTTATTCTAACAAATTCCAAATTTTTGAAATGTTTCGAATTCGGATCAGTTAAAAAATTATGGACTGATTCAAATTCTGTGTGAAGAATAGCTGGTTGTTGAGGAGTGGGCCAGGAAGCTGGTTTCCACATCCTTAAAGCGAAGTTCCGGCCACAAAATCGACATAGTAGATTTTGGGCCATCCGCTTGCTTCTAGACACCTGAAAAAGAAATGGAAAATTATGATTTTTTTTTTACTTACCTTGTTATTGCAGAAAAATATACTCACCTTTCTTCCACTTCCTCCCTCTGCGGCCGCGGCCCGCGTCGTCACTTCCTCTTTGCAGTGATTCCTGGGAGCTGAACGTCATCGCTTCCAGGAATCAATGCGCCCCGCTCGTCACTTCCTAAGCTGTGGAGGGATGACACGCGCACACCGGAAGTGACGAGCGGGGCCGGTGCAGGCACATTCTGGGAGAAGAGGACACGCTGGCTTCAGCTGCCCACATCCGAGATGGCAGCGCTGGAGAAGAAATTTTCAAGATAAGTATTCCTTCTAAAAGGTAAGTGCGAACCGGGACAGATCAGAGGCTATCCATTGTGGAATGTACTAGCCCTGACTGTCCCGGGGGTATTTTCTTTGAAATTTTTTTTTGTGGCCAGAACTCCGCTTTAACAACTAATGACTCATAAGCTGTCAGCGGGCTTCCCCGCTGAAAGCTGAAATGTAAACAAAAGAATGCTAGCAACAGAAAAGTCAGAAAAAAGCAGCGCGGGGTCCCCCCAATCCATACCAGATCCTTCAAGTCTAGTATGGATTTTAAGAGGAACCCCACTCCAACTTTAAAAAAAAAAATCCATAACAGACCCTTATCAGAGCATGCAGCCCAGCAGGTCAGGAAAGGGGGGGAGTGATCACCCTACCTTCTGAACCATAACAAGTCACATGCCCTTAACATGGGGGGTGTCGTGTAACAGTACACAAGTTTTTGACAATTCCTTTATTAAAAAATAAAAAAATAAAAAACAATGCCACTGATGTAGATCTATCCCCAATCATGCCATCCGCTGCACCGCTGGACCAGCCGGACCAAAAAAAAAAAACCTAGCCTCGTCAAAGGCTCCTTTCCAACTGCCTGCTCCTGCATCTGACATTTCTTAAATAGGTAAGGTGGGGAGTCATCTGATGACATCAGGGTATAATCCGTCTCACTTGTGACATCATCGACCCAGCATGCTCTGGTCAGTGACATCAAAAGGGGGCGGTGGGGCCCACTGACAATGCTTACCTATCTAAGCAATTTCAAATGCAGGAGCAGGCAGTTGGTGGGGAGCCTTCATTGAGGCCAAAGGTTTTTTTTTTTTTTTTTGGGTCCGACAGTGTGGTGGGCAGAGTTATATAAACTATAGTACATACAGGAATTTTTTTATTTTTTATTACTAATGATGGTGATTAGTAACTTATAATGGGACTACTATAGTGCGGTGGAGAATCTGACACTAACTGACACTGAGTGGAAACTTACTACCTGCCACTGACATCACCAGTGACACTAATACAGTAATCAGTGTTAAAAATATAAACTGTCACTGTACGCATGACACTGGCTGGGAAGGGGTTAACATCTAAGGTAATAAAGGGGTTAAATGTGTGCCTAACAAGTGTTGATGTGTGCTGATTTTTATTAAAGATCTGTTTGTTTCTTCTCCCTGCTTTGCAGGGAGAAGAAACCGAGAGACCATTCCCTCTGTAGAGAGCCCTATGTTGAATCAACACAGGGCCCTGGGCTGTGATTGGACACAATCAATCAGCAGGTCCTGGCCATGAATCATTGGCTGGGACCTGCTGACAAACTCCCACTCACAGCGGGTGTTGTTGGGGGGGCACACACATGACCCGGAAACAAGCAATGACATACCAGTTCATTGCGGGTGGGCAGTCCAGAAGTGGTAAAAGTACTATTTATGATAGGGGAGGTGACCCTAACACATTTATTGGTCCTCGCAGTAAGCACCTAAATAATTACAATCATTACTAAAAAATAATCCAGTTACATTAAACAATTACAATTAACAGTTACATTGAAACATAACAATTATTATATGAATTTTCATTATTCCTGCTCATCTTCTTCTATGCAGTATTAGTGCTTTTTTTTTTTTTTATATGGCCTTTTGCCATCAGGAAAAAATCCTGGACCTTAGTCAAATCTACAACCTAGGACTCCCTAGAGCAGTGTTTCTCAACTCCGGTCCTCAGGGCCCACTAACAGGCCAGATTTTAGGAATTACCTTGGGGAGATGCAGACTAGAATACTGCAATCACTGAGCAGCAAATAAGATCACCTGTGAAGTATTTCAGTTTTCTTGCAAACCTGGCCTGTTAGTGGGTCCTGATGACCGGAGTTGAGAAACATTGCTCTAGCGGATACACATGCACACTTTACATATGGATCATACGTATGATCAGAATTATGGGAAAGGCTAAGGTATGTTGTATCTAAAATACCATTCTGCAGTCAGTGATGGATGATAATTGATAAAAGATCTAGACAGAACATCCTTGCTGTATAGCAACAGGCACAATTTTAAAGTGGTATTAAACCCAACAACAAAAATGTAATATATTGCATTTTACCAATCCTTAATGTGGTGGCTGCATTTTTTTTCTTTTGTAGGCCTTTTTGTCCTTCATTTCCCCTGGTGGTCAGTCCAGTAACACACTACCTGTATAAGCCCCTTTCACACATGCGGACCGTTCTTTTTTTTCAGTTCAGTCACATCAAAATGGATGAAGTATTCTTCCGTTTTTCATCAGTGGTCATTAGTTTTTTATCCATTTTTGATCAGTGATCATCAGTTTTTCATCCATTTTTAATCAGTGATCATCAGTTTTTCATCCATTTTTCGTCAGTGATCATCAGTTTTTTTATCCATTTTTCATCAGTGATTACCAGTTTTTTATCTGTTTTTCATCAGTGATCATCAGTTTTTTATCAATTTTTCATCAGTGATCACCAGTTTTTTATCCGTTTTTCATCAGTGATCATCAGTTTTTTTATCAATTTTTCATCAGTGATCATCGGTTTTTCATCAGTGCTCATTAGTTTTTCATCAGTGCTCATTCGTTTTTCATCATTGGTCATCAGTTTTTTATCCGTTTTTTCTTTTCACCCACTACCAATGCAAAAGTGGATGGAAAACTGATCATTTGTCAGCTTACATCCATTTTTCATCCGATACGGAAAAAAATAGAGATTTGATTATTTTAAAAAAACAGATGATGACAGATGCAGATGTAAACTGATATAAAAGAATGATCATCCATTTACGTCCGTTTTTCCATAGAGATGCATTGATGTCCATTTTTCATCCATTAACGGATGTCTGAAAAACAGACAAATGGAGAGCATGTGTGAAAGGGGCCTAAGGGTGTCTCCACTCTGGGCAACAGAGACACCTTCAAATAGCAGTATTGTAAATCTGGAAAGAGGGTAGTTTAGATATACTATTCAATTTGGGAAAAAGGTTTTACATACGTAAATAAAAACTGACCATTGTATGCACCTATACCAGTAATGGTTTGTCTCACCCTTTTAGTTCCTAATTTGTCTGCACTGTTTGGTCTGTTAAAGGAAGTTGAAAAGTAATTATTTTACTGGCAGGATTGCCAGGTGAAAATAAAGGTAAAAAAAGAAAAGTAGTGCAGACACTACTAAGAATTGGTAAGCTGCAACAAAATACATTTTGTTTTTGGGTATAATGCCACTTTACATTTTATTTGAGGTACAGGTCATGAAAACAGATTATGAAATTTAGAATGCCCTGGCTTACTGCCCTGGCTTATTAAATTTGTCAGTTAGGCCAAGTAAGAACTTGATGCTTCTTTGTGCTATAAAATGGCAGCCTTCATTACCTTAGTCTGACAGATAGCCTTAACATTTTTTTCTTCAAAATGAAGTATTATTTAAAGCAGTAAATGAGGACACTGTTAGCTATGGTAAAGTATTAAAATACAAAACATTTATTTGGTACCATTCATATTTATATTTCTTTCTGGTAATGTAATACAGTCAATAACAAGACTCTCTTTCCCGCAGAGTATTTTTCCTATCTATGACAGAAACAATGCATATGATTCATTAGTCCCCATGAATATTAGTAGGATGCTCAAGTGCTAAAACTATTCCGTTCACAGGAAGTTTAGTGTTTACAGAGATGTGTTTCAGATAAATTGCTCTTCTCAGATATATAAAGTAGGTTGTTTAAAACTACAGAACATGGGCCAGTCCCAAGTCATTAACCAGTTTCAGCAGCAAGCTGATGCAAGCTCATTTCTGCAATGCTGTCAGTGTCTTAAGGCTCTCTGCACCTGCATTGCAATAACTGTGTTAGCTAAAAATAGCCTTCTTCTTACCTATTTTTAAAATCGTATGCTTGCAGTGACTCCCAGAGTCCAAGAAACAAATAGAAAATTGAAAAAGCAATCTAACTTTATTTAAATGTTTGTTATAGAAATAGAAAACAATGGTATATGCAATATTTCTATTAATAAATCAATAATTAAATTTATTACAGGGGACTCACAGAAGAATTTTAGCCCTGGTATAACACTTGCCTAATAAGGAAGTTGCATACCCATTAGGTTAGCTTACAATTTTCTTATTAGCTCAATATTCATGCTCCATTCTTCCAGGTGATGGGATTCCTGTTTAGGGGGTCCCTCTGTGCACTCTATGTAGAAAAGTAAAGTGATTCTTTGGACCAGTTTATAAGTTCATTAAGCAAACTGGTCCAGGCAATGTTAGGCAGCTTGCCCAAATGTATGCTCACACAAACATCTTTGTTTATCTCTATATGGAAATATTCAGGAGAAAGACAAAGTGATAAATCAGAATTTCTCCTGATACAGTCATCCCTATTTATATGAATACAATAAATTAAGGAATATCATGCCCCCAAACCTCACATGATACCACAGTGCCCAGGGCAGCCGCCCCTTTTCCTGGCCCTGTGTAGGGCAATTGTGCAGTGGCCACATGTGAACACATCTTGGATTCCCCAAGCAGAGGGGTGTTATGCAGCAAAGTATCAGCACAAGTGGGAGCAATTGCTCCTCATCTTAACAGAGAGAAGTTGTTTGGAGGCATGACTATCCATACCATCCACTATATGTTGGATTGAAAATTCACTTATCCTCCTTCAACCCATTTTGTGAAGTGTTTTTGGCCCTAGAACGCTACTCCTTTGGTTCTGACCATAGAGAGATTTTTGAGGTGTGTGTCCCCCCTTCCCAGCTGGGGTTGGTGTGTTTGGGATGCCTCTTTGTGCCACCATACGGTTCCGGGTGCTTCATGCTCTTTCTTCTTTTCTCCCCCCCTGGGGTCCAGTAACAAAGGGATCTCCTGAGGAAGCTATAAGTGAAATGCGTAGCGATCCATTGGCAATAGCAACCTGGGATTCCTGTGAGACCCGGATAACTTCTAGATTATCGCAGATTATGCGTTTACTAATGCAAAATTGGTATTCTTACAGGTCTCCCTGCTATATATGTACCCTGACTGGGGAGATTTTGTTTTGTATTGGGGAGATATTGCTTTGTACTTTCCATACATGCTTTTTCATGATTTGGTTTTTATACATTTTTAATGTCGTCTTAAATTTATATATTTTATCAACTGAGTACTCATGTTCCTTAATGGGATTACCAGTGGCTACATACAAAGTTCTATTCTTCTTATTTTCTTTTTTTGCAACTGTGCAGTGAGTAGAGTAATTGAGTGGATGTTTCCCTGGTTTTTAATATTTGACGGATCATGTGACCTTTCATATAACTTCCTACAATATATGTTTATGCATTCACTGCATATTCATGTCTAGGTCAAGACTTTTTGTGACTTCTGTTCAAAGATTTCTACGTATTTTTTTCTTATTTGAAATACATGCATGGAGCACGGCATTAAATGTATGCTAAATTCTTATCATGTTTGACATTTGAAAAACAGATAAAAGGGCTGTATGAGTTCCCCTATCACAACCAATCATATTTACAACCCTCACAGGAAATGACAGATAATACATTTTAAACACTTTAGCGCATGGGGACCTCTGCATAACTAGGCTGTCATAAAACAGCAGTCTGTGCTAAAAGGCAAAACACATTCTCAGTTTATGAAGTCCAAAAAAATCTAAAAAGAGGGTCAGACTTTGCCATTGCAATAACATAATGCATATGACTGCAGTAAACATTCTAGTAAATTTCATTTCCAATAAAACCTGCAATAAGGATATACAAATCAATGTGTTGATTTGAATGAACAAAGCTAAAGCTGCATTAGCTGAGTTGAATTTTGAAATTTGCATTTCCAAATATCCACAGACATTCATTTACCAATATCCTGAATTCAGCTACGCTGTAAGTAATGTTTTAAGGCAGAGCGTAGTTTCAGTTCTTGGCTTTAGTGGCTGGAATCCATTCTGCATCCCAGTTTGCCTTTATTGAAAATGAAGGCTTTGATTGTAAAGCATGTGTTTAATTGGGCACGGTGGCATATGGCAGAAGTAGTGAATTGTTATTTATTTGCGCTATCAGTTTATGCTTAACAGATAAATAGCTTCTTCAGTTTTGGTCATTTTCTTTGTAGCATGTTTAAATTAAAAAAGAAGGGTTCAATTCTTATTACGTGTATGCAATATGTATTATTTTTTTAAGTGATATTCTAATATAACATCGAGGATGCCTACTATTTACTAGTCCTGGTACTGGTGCAAAATAGGTATCAGAAGTGGACGTAAAAAAGTAGAAACAGATGTTAAATTTTTATGGTTCTTATGCTTTCATTATCAGTTTGGTTACTTATAAACTGGAATGCAGTTATCACTGGTTTATAAACACTTTCTGGATGCAACATAAAAAATAAGTTGAAAAAGTAGTTAAAAATCAATTTTTTTAGTGTGATCATTCAAACATTAAATCGTGTACAGATGGGCCCAGGGCCATTCCAAAATATAACGAGCTGGAGAGAGTAATTCTCTTGAGACAGTCTAACTCACAGTTGATATCCTGAATGGTTATTTTGGAAAATTGCATTATTGAACTATTATTCAAAAAGTTTTTGTTTTGTTTTTTTTTGTTTGTTTTTTTTTTATTAGAAAAAAAGATTAAATGAACTTTGGAATGAAAACACAATAAACTAATTTCTACTAATACAAAAACAGATGCCATGTTAGTATGTACAGCACTGAATTTCTGAATAGCTGTACTTAATTGTGTCTTAAATGGAATCATTGTTAGTGTTTGGCAGTAAACAACAATAGGATATAAACTATATGCAGTAAAAAGGTCTGGTCATTGGTAGCAATTGGCTCAATTCACCAAAGGGGATCACATTGTGTCATGTGACACATTTTTTCTAAATATCACGTGATACTAAAAATGTCAATTCGTTATCCCTCTATGCGGTATTTACCTCAAAAAGCAAAAACACTTGGTAAATACTACATAGTGTGTCTAATTCTAGTTCATTGAAAGGTATCAGAAAACAAACAAAACAGAAGATTCAAAAAATTACCTTATTGGTCTTCAAAATAATCATCATCCTTCACAACACACTTTTGGAAAAGTTCATAAAGCTTCTGGAAACTTTCAGCAAAGGCCTCTTTAGGAATCTATCGCAGAACTGCTGTCACACATTCTTGGATTGCTGTCACATCCGCAAAAGAAGGTGATCAACATTGTCTTGACCTTGGTCTTTTTTACTCTTTTTTGGTCACGGGGAAGATGGTGTACGCCATTCCATCGATTGCCACTTGGATTTCGGCTGGAACAGGTAGCACCGGTTCTCTTCCCATGTGATTATGGTTTGCAAAAAGATGGATCTTGGTCACACAATAATAATGAAATCTCCAGAGGTCTCCATCCTTTTTGCTATCTGTTCATCTGGCAGCTTGTGTGGCACAAATTGGGACGAGATCTTTCGCGTATCCAAATCTTCATTGACGATGGTGCGCGCCATGTCCTTGCTAATGCCTAATTCCTTCGCCATGAATCATAGAGTCAGTCGCTGATCTCGTGCCAGAATTTGTCACAATCACTCGATCATATCTGGGGTTCTGCTTGTAAATGGCTGTCCCAAACATGGCTCATCCCCAGTCATTTCCTTCTCCTCGCAAAAGCTTATGAACCAGTCGTAAGCACATTTTCTGCTCATGGCTTTCATCCTGTACACTAGCACCAACATTTTATGCATCTCTGTCACCATTTTCCTTGATGTTCAGAACTTGATGTTCACTGGTTGCTCCATTCCACTGAATTTCTCCATTGACCAGACCTCTCACACTGATTACATTCGACTTCAACGGCGGGTTTACCCCAATGGTCACGTGTACAACAGACTAGGTGGCGCTTATGGATGTGTCTCCAAATAGCCATGGGCATGTGCACACACCTGGCCCATGTTGCCATTAAAATATCAGACCGTTTACCAAGCTTTTCAGGTACACCTCGTAGGTCCAAAGTTTTACATAACTGCAGTTGCACATTTAGGTAAAACAACATATAAATAGTGCCTGTTCCCATTTTTGCTTTGTAGGATTGTAACTTTAACAAGAAAAGAACACCAATGCTTTAGGTGGTAGGAAATGTTATTGGTCCATTCTTTGGCAATGTAGCATTGTGCAGTGCATATATGGGTGTAGGGGGCTCATCGAAAGATTGCAGGTAGCCACCGCCCAGCATGCCTAGAAAGCACTGGGTCAAAATGTTGAGACACATGAAGGAGGAACTGTAGTAGTAGCGATAGTGTCTAGACTAGGAAAGTAATATTGGGAGAACAAAAGGGGGAAAGATTGTAAAAGGGAAGCAAAATGAGGAGGGGGAGTCTAGTGGAGTAAGGGAAGGGGATATGCCAGCACTAAAATAATGTTACAGTATTTTTGTGAAAAAATATTGATTTTATATAATTGTGCAAATATAGTATGAAATGCCATAATTTTATTCTATAGGTCCTCAGCCTTTTAGACCTGTATTGTTTTGGGAGTTCTAATTACATTTTCATGTTAAAATATACATTTTGGCATGTGTTTGAAAAATGAATAAAATTGGTCGGCTAGTGAAAAGGTAGTATAGTATTTGTTCTGCAATGTGTAGCAAAACACAGCAGGTAATGTCAAATCAATATATCTTACTGAAGGCTTTCAATCATATAGAAATAAATCACACAGCTGAAAGTTAGTGCTGCTTAACCATTCCATCTCTTTGTCCAGGCAAGCATGGTTAGTTGCTCAGTCTGCACTTCACCTTATATAATTTTACAGGCTTCAAGTGCCAGCATTACATAAAACCTGGTTGATGTGTTTTAGCAGTACCTGGCCTAAGTTATGCCTCATTAAGATGGGTGCTGGCACCCGCAACTGCTGGCAAGAAGCGTTTGAATGAGGCCTTAGTGATAACCATAGCTGGGTACTGCTGAAACGCATCAAACAGGTTTTTAATTATTCATACTGTATTTTTCTGCATTTTTAATAAAGACTATTTTGGACAAAAATAATGAGTGCAACATTTCAAGAGGCGCTCACAAATTATAGGGAGTACAGTATATCATCACATATCTCTTTACGTTTATCAGAAAGGAGTGCCACATGTTTCAGGTATATCACCTATTAGGATATTAGGGCAAAATGTGAACTTCAGCAATTGAGCTCTTTTGGTTAGTAAAAATTCAAAAGTTGATGTTTTTGCTTTACCTTAAATGGTAGGAGGAATAGTAATGTTAAGCCCTTAATATCTGAAGCTAAAAGAAATCTTAATGTTTGAATGCAGTTTTACAACTTTGGCCTTCATTAGTAAAACTGTACATATCATGGCAACCACTTAGTGTATACAGGTAAATTATACCTTGCATACCATTGTTTTATCAGGATAAATTGGGCCTTTATTGGGTGGAAAATATTGCTGTTTTTTTTTTTTTTTAAATCAAAGGAAGGGCCAATAAACAATTGTGTGCATTTTTTGGATTTTTTTTTTTATTCTACCAAAAACACACTGACACTAGTTTTTATCCTAAAACATGTTGATTCTGACCTTTGATTTAGACCAGGCATGTCCAACCTGCGGCCCGGGGGCAACATGCGGCCCGGAACCCCAGGTAATGCGACCCACTGCCCCCTGACAATTGTTTTTTTTGCTGCGGAGGTAGGAAGTCGGGTCAGGGGCATGGCCTCAGCGGCTTCCAACTAACAGTAGGCAGAGGCTGCCTCCAGGGGGGGGGGGGGGAGGCGAGCATGTGCAGTGTTTCTGACTCCTACCCACCATGACCACTTCAAATCACTGAAGTGGTCATGGTGGTTAGAGTGTTCCTTTAATATCTCTCAGAAGAAGTAAACCTCTGTATACTGATTCCATTTCATTTAATCATCCTCTAGTTGTGTTAAATTAGTGTGGGGGGTACGGCGGCGTGGGAAGGGTGTAGCGGCATTTTATTACTTATATACCTTAACTATAGTATATATTTTATATGCGGCCCGAGAAAATTTCTCTACACTCAATGTGGCCCAGAGAAGCCAAAAGGTTGGACACCCATGATTTTGACCTTTGAATGGAACCCTGACCTTGAACCAAACACTAACCTAGATCAAGCCCTGACCTAGCTATGTTATCCCTAATTATTATTATTATTATTGTTGTCGTCGTCAATATTATTAATATTTTTTTATTATTTTTAAGTTACATACAGACTTGATCTTTTGGTTTACATTCTGCTCCTCCGACTAGGAGAAAAATGTGCAAAGTATCTTTTTCTCCATTCAGAAGGATAAAGAAAATATAGGGGTAGGTTTTACTGAGTGATCACTGTGATAACCAATCACAGGCTATCACAGTGATCACATGATTGTGATATCATTAGTATGAGACCTGACAGTGACAGCCTGGTCTCTGTGTAGGAGTGCACTTTCAGCATGGAGGTCCACCTCTGAGATGCCTCAAATATGTGGGATGCTGGCATTAACATTATTCAATAGGTCTTGGACTAAAAAAATATTTATTGTTTCGGGGGTTTTAATTAAATGTTCATGTAAAAACTGTGCCTTTTGGCATGTATTTGAAAAATTAAAGACCTGGTCTGCTAGTGAAAGGGTTCATAAATTTACGTTGGCAATACATAGTAAAACACAGTAGGTAATACTTAACAAAAGCTTTCAATGATATAGAATGATAACCACACAGCTGACTTTGAAGTTAGTGTTGCTCAACGATTCCACCTCTTTTCCTGGCAAGCATAGTTGGGTGCTCAGGAGTATACAAATTTCTAATACCATTGTATTACACTCAATTGGTATTTCTGTTCATTCAAAGGATTTGATGAAAGTGACATTAAACATTAAATTAATTTTGCTGCTATGACCTGACTGTTAAAGGGTCACTACATACATTCTTGATTGTCCCACTGTATGTAGAAATGTAGCCACCCTCTCTTGCTTGCTCCCAAGATGGACTAGGGACTATGGGATTTGTGGGATAGACATTGCAGATGGCACTGCCTATTCCAAACAAGTGAGTGGGAAAAAAAGACATTTGGAAGACAAAAAACACAGTAAGAAATTTCTTGAAAAATAGATTACAAGGCAATTAGGTAGTGAATGTGTATTGATTATTTTTTGGGAATAAGGATATCACTTAGTGTCACTTTACCAATTGTCAGTATCGAGCATAAACAGTCAATAAAAGAATTGGCTTACAGTTAGACATGTAAAATGATCTTACTGGCAGGGCGTAATTTTGAACCTACAAAAAAAGCTTAACATATGTTAAACCATAACCATGAACCTCTCTTGTTTGTTTTCTTTTAGTCTGTTAAATATACCATTGGAAGTGTTATATCTCCTTGAAATTCAGAGTTGTCCTCTGCACACTCGCTAGTTCTTATCTTGGACTACAGATTATTTAGACTTTATGTTGTAGATTGTGTGTGGATGGGTAGTTTGTCAAGAGAAAACTGAACTAAAACTATCTATTAAAAGGTCTCTAGGTACTAAATATGTTTCAAAAAATGAAAAAAAAAACACTAAACGAAATGGCCTAACTACTTACCTAAATCCACACTGTGTACAGTCTTCTGTTTTTGCATTGAATAGTGGTAGTGTCCTTTTTTCAAGCTGCCACAGCCCTTACTAGTAATGTGGAGGCCTTTTATTGGCTGTCTATCACTGGGACCCTCTCAGGGATCCAAAACCTGCAGTGGTGGCAATATGACATCACAACGAGAAGTGGTCAACAGCAGGCCCTGAGTGTGGCAGTTAATTGTTGCTTTTCACTTATGGAAGAGAATCTTTGGTGGGTCAAGTGAGTAAGAAAAGTGAGTAAAATAAAGGTTTTTAGAAGATTTTTGAATTGTAAATGGAAGATAGAGTGGGATGGATTGTGGGAGACTATGTTTGCCTGAAGGTAGGCATAAGGTAGGTATAAGATATACATGTTACTGAATTGCGAAATAAAATGCTCACATTTATTATTAGCACTTAGGGCTGGTTCACATTAGTGTGATGAGTTTTCAATGAGATTTGAGGTCTTATATGTAGTACAGGTGCTATGCACTTGTTATGCCTGTGCTTTGTGATTCTTATGTGATTTTAGTGCTGTACACATGTACATGAGCTTTTGATACATTTCCATTCAAGTCTATGGCCCACAAAGTCATCACAGTCATGCTGCATTGATGTGAATGGCAGCCATTGAAAACAATTATATTTTCATTGTCAAGCAAGTCTGTGCGACTCCAGTCACAACAGAAATCTTACCAGTGTGAACTGAGCCTTAAATTGTTATTGCACCAGGTAGCTCCCACCTCCAGTTTGTACTTGGAATAGGAATAAATAGTAGTGAAAATCACATGTGTGAGCCTAGTCAGGCAGTAACAAGCAGCTGTGCAATCTAGTGAGTGATATCTCAATGGATTGGGTACAGGTGAGTATAATGTAAAATGCCTCCAGCATTGCTCCTGTTTCTTCTTGCTGGATGCCACCATTTTGTTGAAGGCCAGATCAGCTACTTCCTGGTTGGAAACTTTCCGCCTCACCTTGGTCTCAAAAACTGTATGTCACTTTCTGTAAATAAAATATGCAATTTTCAAGCATTGATTGTGTTTTTTGGCTCAGATAGAAACACATGTTGATAGAAGCTTTATAGTGCTGAAGTTCACAGGAGGCTGCTGAGGGAGAGAATATCAGAGAGATAAGATAAGACACTATCCTTGTTTGTTTTACATCTTTTGTGTCTCCCTGGCAGCAGAGAATGTTCAGTCACCTATCCTGTTTTTCTTAACTCCCTCCCTAATCTTTGTTCCCTCCTGCATAGTCTGTGTCATTCCCAGGGCTTATTTTCAGCGGGAACGCGGGGGAACGCAGTTGCGGCACCTCCAGCATTGACTGTATTTAATGGTAAGGGGTTCAAAGACTATTGATGCTGTGTGCTGGGGGTATCTATTGTTGCTGGAGATCTACTTTTGTGGGGTGGGGAGGGGTGTGTACTGTTGCTTAGGAGGTCTATTGGTGTTGGCGGGGGATCTACTGTTGTTGGGGGGTCCTATGTTGCTGGGGGTCAGTTGTTGCTGGGAGGGATCTAGTGATGCTGGCTGCAGGAAAATCTGTTGTTGCTGCTGGGGGTCTATTGTTGCTAGGGGAGGGGGTATTTTGTTGCTGGGGGAGGGTCTATTGTTGCTGGCTGTTGGAGAGTCTATTGGTGCTGGCTGCAGGGAGATCTGTTATTGCTGTTGGGGATCTTTTGTTGCTGGGGGAGGGGGTATTTTGTTCCGGGTGGTTCATTGTTGCTGAGGGGGTCTATTGTTGCTGGCTGCATGTGCTCTAGTTTACTGTTTTTCTTGTTATTATTAACAAATTCCATACAAATTATGTAGTACCACAATTGTTATATGGTTCTGTATTCTCTAAAAGGAGCAGTACTTGGGAGGTAGGTAGGGGGTGGAACCAAGGAATGGTGCAGGAGGTGGGAAGGGGGCGGAGACAAGTGGTGACTCAGAAAGGGGAGTTCCTGCACCTATTGTCCGAGAAAAAAAGCTCTGGTCATTCCTATTGCTTTCTTCCCCCTTCAGCAGCAGTAAATTCTAAAGCCTCTTGGCTGATAAGCCTCTAGTGCAGGGATCTTCAAACTACAGCCCTCCAGCTGTTGCGGAACTACACATCCCATGAGGCATTGTAAAACTCTGACATTCACAGACATGACTAGGCATGATGGGAATTGTAGTTCCTGTACAACTGGGGGGGCCATAGTTTGAAGACCCCTGATCGAGTGGGTCTGATTTTAGGCACAGTGCTGAGAATAGAGAGCAACTGAGCATGTGAATAGCAGGGTGAGAATGGGCCTTACTAGATTTTGCACAGCATAGGTACTTACTTGTAATATTTTACATAGCCATGCCTGAAAATGGTAAAGAGGGTAATGACTATTCTTTTTGTCACCTACAGTCTGACCTCACAGGGTTTTACACATGCAATCCCTCCATTATTGCTCCCGCAGAAAACACACTCTGTAAAATTTATGTATGAAAAAACTGAGAGGAACAAAGATGTCTGTGTTTCCATAACAACCAGATGCCTTCTGTATGTTTTTATTGCATACAGAAAAATGAAAGGTCTGGTTGCTATAGGCAATATAAACATTTTTCTGCAATGGTATAAATAAGGTGATGTATATTCTCTTTCAACCTATTTAGATAGTTTTACTGTCCTTTAATTATCAAGATTACATCCTTTGTATCCGCTTAGTAAAAACAACTTGTTATATTTATCTTTGTCTCTGTTTTTCTGCACATCTTGTATCTGCTCTGATATTTCTCTAGTTTCTATTTTTAGAAGATATTGTACTGTGTACTTTAACAATAACATTGCAAGCATGTATGTCTTCAAGATCTACAATGATTTATTGTATGATAAAGGAAACATCATCACAATTTTACACAGCTGATGGAAGAAATTATGACCCCCATACATAGAACTTATTTTCACTAAAAATAATTATCTCCCATATTCTCAGACCAACTATAGCTAGTAGAATAGTAAATGAACCTTGTATTTTAGATAATTAATTAAGCTTCACATAATATAGGCCCCTTTCACACTTGTGCGACTTGTCCTGCGATTTGGGACTGCAAAGTCGCATGACAAGTCGTACTCCGTGATTCCCAATGAGTACCATTAGTATCTGCGCGACTTCAAGTTGCAACGACTTCAAAGTAATCCCTGCACTAATTTTTTCTGACTTTGATGCGTTTTGAGTTCCAAAGACATAGGCAATGCTTTAAGTCCAGTCAAAATTGTGGGACTTTTAGATCGCACAAGTGTGAAAAGGGGCCTTACTAACATATGCATGTAGGAACAAGGATCAATGCTGCACAGATGTGCATATTTGCACACAGGCTACAATGAACATATACTGAATATTCCAACAAGTGTGGTCTACTATCCACTTGCTGGAAGCAATACATATATATACATTGTGGCCTGTGAGTAGTTTACTGGGGTTATGGCTTAAACTATTTGCCATAACCCTTGTATCTTTTTTTTTCTTGGACTTACTACTCATCTCTGATCGCCTCTAAGATCTTGGAGGACCGGAGCGACATCATGAGGTCACTTACGGTCTAGGGCAGAAGTAAACTATTTTTCTTTTTAAAGAAATAGCTTACATTTTTTTTGATATTTGAAATTAGCCACTGAAATGCTTTAAGAAGCAGTAGGACTTCAGAAGTAGGACTTCAGAAGACCCCCCCCCCCGTTGCTTGTCTGTGTTTCTTGGACTTACTACTCATCTCTGATCGCCTCTATAATTTCGGAGGACCGGAGCGACATCATGATGTCACTTCCGGTCTAGGGCAGAAGTGAACTATTTTTCTTTTTAAAGAAATACCCCCCTTTTTTTTTGATATTTGAAATTAGCCACTGAAATGCTTTCAGAAACAGTAGGACTTCAGAAGTAGAACTTCAAAAGACCCCCCCCTCCCCGCCCCCGTTGCTTGTCTGTGTTTCTTGGGCTTACTACTCATCTCTGATTGCCTCTATAATTTCGGAGGACTGGAGCGACATTGTGATGTCACTTCCAGTCTAGGGCAGAAGTGAACTATTTTTCTTTTTAAAGAAATACCCCCCTTTTATTTGATATTTGAAATTAGCCCCTGAAATGCTTTCAGAAGCAGTAAGACTTCAGAAGTAGGGCTTCAGAAGACCCCCCCCCCCCCCCGTTGCTTGTCTGTTTTTCTTGGGGTTACTACTCATCTCTGATTGCCTCTAATGGCGCTTTTCCACTGCATGGAACCGTACCGGTTCGGCACGCTTTTGTGCTTTTCCACTGCGGTACCGCATGGTATAGGGTCGGAACGGTTCGGTACGGTACGGTATAGGTTTGCTTTTCCACTGCATGGAACCGAACGGTACGGTACGGCTCTGAAAAAACAGTACCTACTCAATTGTGGTTCCAACAGGTACCAAACTGGTACCATATCCCACAATCCTTTGCATGCAGTCACTACTAGCCACTGATTGGTCAGAGAATCACACCCACCCCGTTGTTATCCCACCAACTTAAGTTTAGTACTACTTTAGTGGAAAAGCAAACCTATACCATACCGTACCGAACCGTTCCGACACTATACCATGCGCTACCGCAGTGGAAAAGCAAACCGGGCCAAGCAGGGCCGAGTAGAGCCGAGCCGGTACTAGCCGGTACTTGCAATGGAAAAGTGCCATATGATCTTGGAGATTCGGATCAACGTCATAATGTCCCCAGATCTCTCTATAAACATGACCTGTCATCTCCTATTTCTAGTACAAGAAATGTAAGTAACAGTGTGAAAATACAAAATAGAAAAGATAAGAAAAAACATTTTTAAAGTGCCCTATCCCTCCATGTTCGCACGCAAAAGCAAATCCATAATTGCGTCTTGCACCCGTAAGTAGACAGTGTTTGCATCACACATGTGAGGTATTGCCGTGAACATTAGAGTGAGAGAGATAATTCTAGTGCTATACCCCCTCTGTAGCTCTAAACAGGTAACCTGTAAAAAATTTTAAAGCGTCGCCTATGGAGATTTTAAAGTATCGTAGTTTGTCGCCATTCCAAGAGAGTGCGCAATTTTAAAGCATGACATTTTAGGTATCAGTTTACTTGGCATAACATAATCTTTTATATTTTACCCAAAAAACTGGGTTTATATATTGTGTTTTTTGCATTAAAATTCATTAAAGCTTATTTTTTTTTTAAAAAAAGTGCGTTTGAAAAACCACTGCCCAAATACCATGTGACATAAAAAATTGCAACGATCGCCATTTTATTTTCTAGGGTCTCTGCTAAAAAAATAACATAATGTTTGGGGGTTCTAAGTCATTTTCTAGCATAAAATACAGATTTTTACTTGTAAACAAAAAGTGCCAGAAAAAGGCCTGGTCTTCAAGCGGCTATGGAATGTATGCTTTAGTGAATAAATAAATGTACACCAGCTAATCCATAGCATGCCTACAATTAAAGTGTAATGTGTTGCTAAGCCCTTTCTAGATGTGCATATCAAAATTTTACTCCAAATCTAATCAGATCTACTGTATCTATCCAAAACTAAAACTGAAAGTTTTGGTTACACAAACACCTAAAAGGTTACCTGCAATGAGAGAAATATGGAGGCTACTATTGTTGACTTTGCCTTCTAAAAATACTAGTTACCTAGATGTCATCCTGTATTTATTCTACTTTTATTCTACTTTCTGTGGTTCATGAGCCAATTAACTTCTAACTTCAGTTTGTTGAGTTAAGTTTTGACAAAAAAAAAACTTGGAAACGGATTGGTTCCTTTTCAGAGCTGTACCAGATTTTGCACTCCAGTTTTAGTAAATCAAACCCATTGTGTGTATGGTGTTATCATGTCCCTTATTTATAGTATAAAAGTTGTTGATTTAAAGACACATTCTTTCAATCTGCTATTATCTATATCCACTTAAAGAAGCTATCTTGGCAAAAAAGTATACACATCTACTGTATCTCTTGTATACGAGATTGGGCCATCTGCATTATATTTTCATCTGCAGACTGATGACAGTGTTTGTAGGAATTACTTGGATACATATTTCCACATTTTTACACACCTTCCCACATGATCTCTATATGAAGCGAAGATAATGAGCATATTTTTATATGGATAATACCTATTGACATTAAATGAACCCACAATATGCATCTTAACTTTGATGGTCTTTTATACAGGAAACACATACTCACAAGCCAAGTGTGTTCTGGTTTGCCCTTTACTATTCTTCCCCTCTTCCACTGTACAATTTCACGCTACCACCTTTGTTTATTTTGTCATCAGCTGCTGGCTGTCTTCTCTGGGTTTTTTTGCAACTGGCCCCCTGATGATACTGCACCAGATGAAGGATTATTCATCTAACATTGTTTGGAAGCCTCCTGCGGCCTCTTGAGATATGTGGTATGCCAGCAGATTGCAGGAGGAGGCTTCATTTCATTCTTGCCCATGTAAGAAGGGTAAAGGGTGGGGGTGGCAGATCAACTATGAAAAATGTAGCAAGGGTGAATAACAACGTTTTTTCTGTGGCCATATACATTTTCTCTTGTGGATGACTGCTGATTTTAGGATTCTTTCACTGCTATAAATTCTAACCCAATATCAAGATTATACATTTTTTTGCTCATGTTTATAGAGCTGAGCAACCATAATATAATATGAGATATGTAGGTGTAACCTATCATGTGCATATGCTATTTTTTGTGATTTCTAGAGACTAGCATTGATGGTGCAGGATGTTATTCAGTAGCTATTTTACATGTGTGATACATTTATTTTCTTGTTGGTTATAGCCACCCCTTCCTTTTTCTTTATTAATAGGTTCTATGGATGTCAAATAAAGATGGTAAACATTTTTCTGTTTTTGCATTTTTATACTTACCCAGTGACTCCAAACCTAGGTAGGGAGTGTTGTAATGTAGTAGAAAACACCTGTAGTAATTCCCCAAGGTGGTGAGCAGTCATTGCACTGGCTTGAGGTGTCCTACTAGCACTCATGTAGATAAAGGAAAGCTGACAGCTCGATCTTCCGGATTGAATACATTTATTAATTCAGGCGTGGTACAAAATAATACAGGGCTTACGCATTTTGTCATGTAGCTTTAGTCATAGCCAATGGCTAAACGCGTAAGCCCTGTATCATTTTGTACCACACCTGGATTAATAAATGTATTTATTGTGCAAGATCGAGCTGCTGGCTTTCCTTTATCTGCAGGGAGTGTTGTAATCTCTCTTTTTTGTTTGTTTAAAACATTCACTGTGCTAATTACACAGTCTTTACTCCTATGGGATATCAACCTCATAGTCTCTTAACATTGAAAAATGATGTCTATGAATTTCACTATTAACCCAAATAGTTTGTGTTTGGGCTTTTATTTGCCTCTAAATTGGTATCATTGTATATATTAATAACGAGGATTATCACAACTGGTTGAGCCGATCGGGTTAAAAGGTAAATGGGCCTGTTATAGTTCAATATGTAGACTGAAAAAAGCATTTTTGATAAATATTGTAAAAGTACTACAATTATAAAAATGTTGATGTATTAAAAAAAAACCCTGCATACTAGCTCATTATGAAATACTTACCTTAGAATGAATCCCCCGCAGTGCTACCCACTCACCAGTGACACAGCCGACATGTTCAGCCACCCTGCTTCCTGGTTCGCGTCCTCCGGCCATCTGATTGGCGGGAGCCGCTGTTCATGGCACAGGGCTCTGAAGGAACGGCACGGGTGGCCATTCCTTCAGAGCGCATGCACCAATGATGTCATCGGCTGCATGAAAAGTAAATATCTCCTAAACGGTTCAAGTTTAGGAGATATTTACAGTACCTATAGGTAAGCCTTATTATTATTATAAGAGTGGGTTTACAACCTCTTTAAATCCAATACATCAGTAACAGCTGCAGGTATTGTATGTAATGTGCCATGTTATTTTGTATACATCCAGGACTTTCATATTGCATACATCCAGGACTTTCCTACATACATTATCTATTTCTGAACAGATCACATTGATGGCCCTACCCACACTTGATTTTGGCTCTTACATCTGTGACTATTAAAGAACATGTTGGAAAAGGAACCAGGGCACTTGGCTGGCAGAAATGAATGTGTGTGTTACGTCTGATTACTTATGGGTATTTGTGTACATGTAATACTAACTAAGATGAATCACCTTTATATTATAAGCCATGCCTATTTCATTTGTCTAGACAACACTTTGCAATTAAATAGTATTTACTTAAAGACTCCGTGAGCAGATTGCTTATATGTTTCTATAGAAATGGCTTTTATATACATGGTCACATCCTTTCACCATGTAATAAATCAAAACACACAACAGAGATAAACAGATGTTAAAGAGTGACTTGCCATACCAGTTTAATTATTCTCAGGTGAATTACATGTCATTAATAATGCAAACAAAATGCCAATTAACATGCAAATGGGATTGCATATGTTTAAGATGGCACTAGAGTATTATTATGTATGGCTGACCTGGAGATGTAATTTTATATTTAGATGAGCAACAATTTGTATGAAGGGCTACAGACCAGTTGACTATTCTTAACTGTAGATGTGTTTCTCTGGGATCTGGAATCCCTGACATAGGTGAATAGCAGACACTACAGTGTCCCTTGACGTAGAAGAAAAATGATTGTGTCATTCATGTAGGTGAAGAAATATTACCAGCCTTCTAATGCGGCAGAAGAAGGATTAAAGTACACACAACAAAAGACAGATTACTTTGGCCACAACTAGTGGGAAGAATGCAAACAGGGCAGTTTTCCCTTTTAGATAATGGGACATCAACAGAAAAGTAAAGTAAATATAGTACAATTATATGACTGTTGACCACAGATCAAAAAAGGTAACATAAATCCAGGGTATATGTTTCAGTATTGTTAAAAAAAGCAGTTTTTTTTGCCTGTTTACGGCTGTATTTTTAATATACAATTACTGATGAAAAAAAAGCAAGGATTCTATCATTTAAAAAACAAAAAGCTCTCTAAGAAAACATCTACTGTTCTTGCTGTCACAGTGTTTGTTGCAGTTTATGATACCACCATTTATACTGAGCTACATTTGTAAAATACACAGGAGTCAAAGTGACACTTTAAGTGCAGCAAATTAATACTTCGATATGAAAGTGATTAAATGAAATGTAGTATATTCAATTGGAGAGACTTTGATTAGTCTGCCTCCCTGAGAGATAAGGAGATTCCTGTTAGTAATTAAGATCCAGATGATATTGGATTGCTCCTCTTACCAGTATATGTAGTGCACAGGATCTATATTATAACACTTAATCACATTTGTTTTGCATTCTCTGTACTGTTTTATATGTGTCTAAGAGAATGGTATTTAACTTTGCATTTAACAACATGGGAAATTTTCACTTACCTATATAACTTTGTTTTGCAAATACTCAAACGTGCCTGGAAAATAAAAAATGGAATAATGTGACATTGTGCTGATTTCATCTAAGGTGCCATGCACACGGGGCGTTAGAAAAAAACGTGCGTCAAAGCTAGTTCTGACGCCGGAAAAAGCAGCTGTAAAAACGTGCTTTCAGTAGCTTTTTCTATTTGCGTTATTGCACGTTTTGCCACGTTGCTTTTAGCAGCGTTTTTTTCTGCCTCCATTCAAAATCAATGGTTCCCTATTGGAGCCTATTGATTTGAATGGAAGTCGCACCGCAGATCAGGATGATCCGACTTGCGGGGCGACTTGCGCTGTGAGAATCTTGAGGGGGAACTCCACGCCAAAATGGGAAAAAACGGCGTGGGGGTCCCCCCCAGATTCCATACCAGGCCCTTCGGGTCTGGTTGAATTTGAGGGTAGCCCCACGCCAAAAAAATGGCGTGGGGTCCCCCCCAAAATCCATACCAGACCCTTATCCGAGCATGCAGCCCGGCAGGCCAGGAAAGGTGAGGGCACGAGCGAGCGGCCCCATAGGGAACCATTGATTTTAAATGGAAGAAAAAAAAACGTATAATGTGGTTTAACGCATGTTAAGCAACGTTATAGCAACGTTATTCAGCCTTTAGTAGCATCAGACGTTTTTACAGCTGTAACGCTGGTCCTCAGAATGCGCAGGCCATGGGTTTTTGTTGCAGCTTAAAAACGCCTAGGCCACTTACAGCTCAAAAACGTCTGTGTGTGCATGAGGCCATAGAATAACATGGAGGTGCATTTTTAGGCTGCAAAAAGAAAATGCCTGACTCTACTTACAGCGGCGTTAAAAACGCCCCGTGTGGGGGCGTGGCCTGGAGCGGCATGTGAGAGGACGCATCTCACCGAGCTCCCGCTAGTATCCTGCGTATTGATCCTTTCCCCGGTCTCCACAGTCACTTACCGGGTCACCGCCGCATCCTCACACATCGGGGCGCACGCCGGGACTCTCCTTTAATTGTGTCCGGGTGATGCTCCGCCGTCAGACACGCGGGGACACGAGGATGCCTGGAACCCAAGATGGCGCCGTTCCCGGCCTCCCGCAGCGTCCTTCCAAGGGCTCTGAGAGGCCAGCCTCCTCCTCAAGCAAGCCGCCCAAGCACCCGAAGCACCCGCCGAAGGAGCCACAGCGCGACATGCGCTTCTATGCCCAAAAATCCCCTGGCCCAGCAGGGAAGGGGAAGGAGAAGGACTTGAGCGCTGCTGCCAGCTCGGCTGACCCTGGGCCGCCCATCCCGGCAGGGATCGAGCCTGGAGCTGAGGCCTCTGCAGATGAGCTCCCGGATGGCATTGAGGAGGGTGCTGGGGATGAGGATGTGCAGCCCACACTTGCGGACATACTGCGGGCCATAAACCGCTGCAATGCCTCGGTGGACCATCTTAAAAAGCAGTTCGGGGGCCTGACTGAAGCGGTGTCCCTTCTTCGGCAGGACCTTCAGAAGGTGAGAGAGCGCACCACTGCCGTGGAGGGGAGAGTCAGCGACATGGAGGATCAGCTTCCCCCCCTGTCCAGGGAGTCCAGACAGACGGCAGGTCTGGCCAGAGCCCTGGAGCAGAGGGCTGAGGATGTGGAGAACCGGCTCCGGCGGAACAATGTTAGAATTGTTGGTCTCCCGGAGAAGGTGGAAGGTAGAGACCCCACGGAGTTTGTGGAATCCTGGCTGAAAGACATTTTTGGTGGGGACGCCTTTTCCGCTCTGTATGCGGTGGAACGAGCCCATAGAGTTCCCCCCCGACCCCTGCAGCCGGGACGCCCGCCGAGAACCATGCTGGCCCGCCTGCTTAACTACCGTGACAAGGAGACTATCCTGAGGCTGGCACGGGAGCGGCGAGATGTTCAATATAACGGGGTGCGTGTCTCGTTTTATCCGGACTTTTCCGCAGAGGTGCAGAGGAGCAGGGCGAAATTCTTCGCTGTCAAGCAACGATTGCAGAAACTAAAGGCCTCGTACGCCATGCTGTACCCGGCGAAACTTCGTGTCATTGCTGGAGGTCAACACCACTTTTTTGAGGATCCGTCCAAGGCATCATCCTGGATCGACCGCAATGAGCACCTTCTACGCCCACGTCAACCACCTCCGAATGATGGTGCGGATTGAGCTTGGGGCCTGCGCCCTGGTTCCTGTTGTTTTGTGGGGCGGTGACCCCCTAATTCCTTATAGTACTATTATCCTGGAGATCTGTTGGGATGCGTGATTCTTCCTATGGTCTGTTTTTGGAGCTTCAAGGATCTGTCCATACCGCAGAACTTTGGTTCCACTGCCTGATTGTTCTTGTCCCTTCCCCCGCTCCCCCTCCCCCCCCCTTTATGCTTTTTTTTTTCCTCTTCCCCTGTTTTTTCTTTTATATCTGCACAGCAGCGGAAGGTCTGCTTTTTTCTTGGTACTGCTGGGACCTGTTGTTCTGGACGAGGGTGGGGAGGAAGATGTCTTTTCGGGGACACTGACTACTGCTCTGGTGACTGTGGACCCAGTTCCTGGAAGCGTGTGTACTGGGTCGGGGTCCTCACGGCCCGGAGTACTGTTATCTTGTTTTTTTTTCTACCAGTTGGAGGGTCATGTTGGCCTTCCTGTTTTGGAGTCTGGAGCCGGCTTGCACATCCCGCTGTACTGCAGCGGCCGGGAGTGCCTCTGCCGCTGGTGGCCCCTCGGGGCCTGCCCTGATATGTATCCTGCTATATTGATGTACTGCCACCCACCATGACTGCGGTTCCTATTGTCTCCTGGAATGTCCGGGGGTTGAGGGACCCTCTTAAGAGGTCTATGGTTTCCACGGTCCTGCGCGGGCATTTTCCAGCCATTTGCTGCTTACAGGAGACACACTTGGATGTGGACTCACGATCCTGGCTGCATTATGTCTGGGCGGGCTGGGAATACCATTCTACCCACACCTCATACTCCCGAGGGGTGAGTGTGTTGGTCCATCGGTCCCTTGACTTTCAGGAGCTTCACAGCCTGCTTGACAGTGAGGGGCGATTCGTATTTATTCATTGTAGACTGTATACTGTGCACTGTGTTTTGGCCTTTGTCTATATACCGCCACCGTTCCACTGCGAGGTTCTGAGAAAGCTGGTGGTATATCTGGTGAACCGCCCGGAAGTCCCGGTATATATTGTGGGTGACTTTAACTGTGTGTTTGATGCTCAGATGGATCGGCACTCTGTGGCGGTGGGGAGTGGAGGGATGGGGCGCTCGGCTCTGGCGAAATTTGCTGGTGAGCTGGGTTGGATTGACCTCTGGCGGCTCCGTAATATAGGAGCCAGAGTCTTTTCATGTTTCTCGAAGACCCATACCTCCTTATCGCGCATTGACCTATGCCTCTGCTCTTCCCCCGCCATCAGATTTGTCGAGGATGTCCGCTACGCTCCTCGGGGCGTCTCGGGCCACTCTCCACTGGTGGTGTGCCTTGCGGTGCGCCCCAGTGCCACGTTGCAAAGGGCTCCATGGAAGTTAAATGCTTTTTGGATGCACCTGTTTCCTTCACATGACCGTCTCAGGGTGGCTATGCGTGAGTTTTGGGTGGTGCATGACGCTGTAGGGGAGCGGGGCATTCAGTGGGAAGCCTTTAAGGCCTATCTACGGGGCTTGTTCATCCGAGAGGTTCGGGCCATCAAGCAAAACACGGCTGCTCAGGGGACGTTGGCGGAGGGACTGGTGACTCAGCTGGAGGCCCGCTATGTGGCGGACCCCTCGGAGGCCAACAGGGAGGGATGGCTGGCGGCCCAGGAGGCTCTTCTCCGTATCAATACTTCTGGGGCTGAGCGGCGGAGATTTTTTCAAAGGCAGGCATACTATGAGGAGGGGGAATCCACCGGTCGCCTTCTGGCCAGGATTGCCCGCTCTCATCAACTGACGCCGCCAATAGGTGCTCTTAAAAACAGTGAGGGTAGGGTAGTTAATGCCCCTGATCAGGTCATGGATGTGCTGCTGGAATATTATGAATCCCTGTATAGATCCCGTTCGGGGCACTCGGCCACGGAGCTTTTGGAGTATGTGGGAGCTATCCCCCTGCCTTCCTTGTCGGACCCGGAGAGGGCCTTACTCGAGGCTCCTCTTACCCTGGAGGAACTGCAGTGTGCGTCGGCGTCTTTTCCCAATTCCAAGGCGCCGGGGGAGGATGGGATACCGATGGAGGTGTATAAGGAATATGCAGAAGAGACGTTACCCCATCTTCTGGAGGTCTTTGCGGAGGCTAAACGGAACATGCGGTTGCCTCTTTCCATGACCAAGGCTAATATTATCCTTTTGTTGAAGCCGGGGAAGGATGGTCTGGACCCAGGGTCCTACCGCCCTATCTCGCTTTTACAGAGTGATATTAAAATTTTGGCTAAGGCCTTGGCGTTACGGCTTAATCAGGTGGTTGCGTCTATTGTCCACTCCGATCAGTCGGGGTTTATGCCGCAAAAGTCGACATCCATTAATCTCCGTCGCTTGTTTCTGAATTTGCAGTCCCAGGCGGATAATGGGGGTGGTAGGGCTCTGCTTTCCCTCGACGCACAAAAAGCGTTTGATAGTGTAGAATGGGAGTACCTGTGGGCAGTCATGTCCCGGTTTGGGTTTGGCGAGAATTTTATTTCCTGGGTGCAGCTCCTCTACCATGACCCGATGGCCGCTATTAGGGAGGGGGGCAGGGTATCTCGCCCCTTCTCCCTTTTCAGGGGTACACGTCAAGGGTGCCCCTTGTCGCCTTTAATTTTTGCCCTTGCCATAGAGCCCCTCGCTGCTCTTGTTAGATCTAATCGGTCAATAGTGGGTTTCCGCTATGGCACTGTGGAGGAAAAAATTATGTTGTACGCCGATGACACCATGCTGCTGCTGGGCGATACGTCGGGCTCCCTGGCGGAGGCTATGACAGTCATTACGACTTTTGGCTCCTACTCCGGCCTACTCATTAATTGGACCAAGTCCTCCTTGATGTTATTAGATGATGCCCAGGGCTCGCAGGCGGTCGGGGTGGCTGGGATCCCGCTGTCCTCTGGATTCCGCTATTTGGGGCTGAGGGTGACTCCACAGCCGTTAGATTATGCTCGCCTTAATATAGCCCCCCTTCTCGCTCGGTTCAGGGATAAAGTCAAGGTGTGGTCCAGGCTGCGCATGTCTTTGGCGGGCCGGGCCAATCTTATAAAAATGATACTTATGCCCCAGCTACTGTATGCTCTTCACAATTCGCCGGTGGTTGTCCCTCTGCGAGTGTTTAGAATTGTCAATACCATTTTTCGATCTCTCCTGTGGCTCTCTAAAAACCCCAGAATCAAGTTGGAACACCTTCAGCGTCCCAAGGAGTTGGGGGGTCTGGCGGTGCCCAATCCCTGGCTGTACTATTTAGCTTCGCAACTCCAACATATTGCCCGGGCCATGAGTGAGGGGGAGGAGGGGTCCGTGGCGGGTCTTTTGACCCATACAGTGGGGCCGGGGGGAGTTGGCGTCTCATTTAGAATCGCTCAGACTGGGAAAATCTAGCAAACGGTTTCCGACGTATGTCCTCATGCAAAAAATCTGGAACAAGGCTCGCCAGCTACAGCAGGTGGTGGGTTATACGGCCTTTAGCCCTATTTGGGCAAATGCCAGATACCCAGAGCTGGCTGCGTTGCCGTACGGCGCTAAATGGCTGGGGTTTGGCGTTTCCCATTTGAAACATGTGTTCCGCGATGGGGTGCTCCGTTCTTTTGATGCACTGAGGGAGGCTTTTCATCTACCTCGGTCCATGCAGTTCTATTACTTCCAGCTATCTCATGCTGTCAGGGCCCAGGTGGGGGAGGATATATGGGTTCAGTCACCTGCACCGATATTTCACTTTATGTCTACGGTCAGTGAATTTAAGGGATTTATCTCACACTGTTACTCCCTGTTGATGGGGTCCTTTATGGATCGTCATCCGCTCCGCATGGTTCCCCATTGGGAGAGGGACGTGGGAGTTTTTGAGGATGAGCAGTGGGAGGAGGCCCTGCAGGCTATACAGCTTAGCTCCCTTAACGTGGCTCAGCGACTGTCACAACTGTATATTGTTTACAGAACTCATTACACTCCGGTCAGGCTACATAGGATGGGTAGGAGGGATTCTCCTCTGTGTGGTAGGTGCATAAGAGATCATGGGGACTTGGTACATCTCCTGTGGCGGTGCCCCAAGCTTCACATGTATTGGAGGGAGGTGCTTGAGACAATATCGGGGGCCTTCGGGGTTCGGGTGCCGGAGGATCCCAAAGTGTGCTTGCTGGGCATCCTGAGTGGTGTCCAGGCCCCGCCGCTGGCTCTGCAGGCCATTGGCCGGGCGCTGTTTCAGGCGAGAAAGCTGATTTTGCGGCACTGGATTTCCCCGAGGGCACCTCTGGTTAAAGAGTGGATTGCCGCAATGGGTGACACGCTACGTTTAGAAAAATATATATACCAACATAGGGGTAACCCTGGAAAATTTGAAGCACTATGGGCCCCGTGGTTGGCTGTCCCGGGCCTGGCCCCGGTGGACCTGGTCCTTAATAATCTTATAGCTGGGGTGGTCTGAGTTTTGGAGGGCCGGTCACGCTGAATTCTGTTTCCATTCGAACCTCCGCATTTGTGCTCATTGAGGGGGGGTGGAGCGGTGTGGGTGGCTAAACGCCTGGAAAAAAAAAAAAAAACGCCCCGTGTGCATGGGGCCTAATAGAGTACAAGCACCTGATTGTTTTTTTTTTGTTTTTTTTTTTTTTTTATTTGTTGCTCCTTATGCACTTTGTGAAATTTTTCTTTGAAGGTGAACATGTCCTGCTCCTTTAGTATACCAGGATCAGTTCTTTTTTGGGGGGGCTCTTCCATGCTGCTTTTAGTGCAATGCACGCCCTCCCATTTATACCTGTACTTTTATCTCCCACAGCCAATCCTCCCTCACAAAATACTATACCTGGATAGAAGCACTACAAAAGTGAAGCAACCACCATTTTCTGAATTTAATTGTGCTGGGTTTTCCTCCTAGTGCTGCTCCCTGTTTTCATTGGTCACATTCTAAATTAATTGAAAACTGCTTCCTCTCAGTATGATAATGTTATCATTCCTCACAGAATGCAAATTACCAACATCTAGATGCCAGTAATTCCCACGACCTTAATAAAGCATGCTGTTGGCCTGTGGCACAGTTATAGGATATTACAGTAATTTGTTTGAAAGATTGATTTTCTTGATTGGACTGGTATTTAAAGGATAACTCTTCCCCTTCAGCTGTCACTTTTGAAATTTGCTCGGTTGCGCAGGGCTATGCCTGTACAACTGTGTTACTTATTACCATTCTGTGAATGAATAAACTACAGTTCTTATCTGCCCCTGTAGATTTGTAGTTCTGAATGGAATAAAAGTGTGCTAATCACTGCACTCATTGTCTATTGACACTTCGCCCACCTCTGTAAATGAAAGTGTGTATTTTGGTACCGACAGAAACTAGGGGAGGAGTTTACATGAACCTGGCATTGCACCCATGATGCAATGCTTTGTAGGCTCATGTAAAAAAAAAACTAAAATAAACACACATTTTTTTTTCTACATTTATTATTTTTTCTAATGGTGAACTAAGTCTGAGCACCATAAAACCATGTTTTTAGTAAAGAAATGTGCCAAGATATACAGTAAATGCTTCCTATATTTTAAATCACTTGGGTTCCTGTTGTATGCACTTTATCTGTTGGTTAAAATAGAATGAGGAGTGTGGCTTTGACTTTCTTTCTTCTAATCAAAGCCCAGTGTCACAGACTTAGATGAATTATTTGCATCACCAATAAATGGCACTCACAGAAGTGCAGGTTCTAAAAAAAACATTAGTAAATTTCCTAAAAGTATGACCAGAATTTGGCTACAAAGTGCAAGCTTCAGGAGTCCCTGGCTGTTGACAGCTGATAATACAGCCAACATCAATACAAAGTATCAGATCATTAGGAACCCAGATCTGTTTAATGAGAGCAGAGAAAGGATCCCAGTACAGTCGGTTCCCGGGTTACAAACATTCAACTTACAAACGACTCCTACTACAAACGGAGGGAGACAAGTGAGAGGAAATCCCCCCTAGGAAGGGAAATTCACTCCTGTAAAAGTTATCATGGGAAAAAGGTGTCTCCACTGAAGCTTTATCACCAATCCTGGTTTCCACAACAACCTAAAATATTCAAAAGTCAACCGGCATAGGGACAGAACGTGGAGGTGAAATCTTCTGAACAGGGACACAGACAGCAAAACAAATGTCACAGGGGTGTTAGCCCTTCCCTATGCTATCGAAAAAATGTAAACATTTTTTTTGGCTGGAGCTACACTTAAAAAATGTACCTGTTCCGACTTGCAAACAAATTTAACTAGAGTATTCTACTCTATAATTGCAATACAAAATGTTTTCTGAATGGACAAGGTGAGAAGCAAGCAACCCACTATCTTCACTGTACGAGAGGCAGAACTCACAGCCGCTGAACCTGATGGTCAAAGCTGACAGTGTTATCCAGCATAATACAACTACCTTTTGTAACATACCCAGTAGCTCTCTGGACATAGTATATTAATAATTAGAGTTAGCTAAGCTAAGTCTAGCAGTATAGAAAGTGTGTACTGATAATGCTATTGCAATAAATGTATTACATAAATTATTGGCAATGGGACATTTAAACGTTCTGTGATTTATCTTCTTGGGCTGTGAATTACTTTATTAGTGTGAATATTGTAATCGATTGTCAAAATGTAGCAATTTAAATTGCAGATTTAAGAAACTAGTAATGTACATGATTACCATTTAAAACTGTTTATATAGCCTGAGACATGCTTTTATGCTGCCTCTCCCACTCTGTGCAGCTACCCTTGGCTTTTTTTTCTCTTTCCTGGCCTGAGCATTGGTTGCTGGGGAAAGGATCCTGTGTTGCTGGAATTACCTTCTCCATTTCCATTGGCACTCCTCTCATGTGCCATCCTCATTGTTAGACAGTGACCCAGCTCTATCTGTTCAGCCTCCTCTGTTCACATTGGCCAGTGGTGCTGTGGCACTTTTTTAAATGTCACAAGCCCAGTTCTTTATCTTGCCTCTAGCTCTAACCTCCAACCTCCAACCTTTCCTGTTTGCTTGACACTTGCCTAGAAAATGAATAAGCTACTACATGCCTCCTGCCTTGACTGTTGCCTGGATAACATACTCTGCTGATTGCAGTCTGCCCTTGCCTGAATGATCATTTACATTACTGATCATAACCTACCCTAAACCTTGCTTGGGTAAAAGATTCTGCCACTTTCTACTGCCTGCCCTGACCACTGCAAACTTTGCATCTAGCAATAATAGTCTTAGTCATTCCTGCAGACTGCACCTACCTTGATTCATTCTGCATCCTGAAGCCATGTGACAAGATAAATGAACTCTCTCTCTCTCTCTCTCTCTAAGGAACACTCTGCTTCTGCCTACTTTGCCTACTTCTGCCTACTTTGTTAGGCATACTTGCCTTAATGGAAATGGGGCTGCCATAGGAGAAACTGTACAAAAGCCTCCCTAGTTTTGCAGAACTGGACATGATCTGGTAAACCTTACAAAAACGCAATCACTGAGCTTTATACACTTTATTTTCCCTGCATCTTTTAAACTCTCTCTTCTCCAGTAGTCATGTAAATTTCATTCATTGTAAAATATTGAGCGAGTAAGTAATTACAGAATAATGTTAAAATATCTCAGGAGGGCTTGTAAATGGTAATTTGTCCAAAGTTGATCAGAAAACATCCATAATTCATGTGAATCATATCACTTAACGCAATGTGGTGAACTGAGGCTAATGGCTGAATGAGGGATTGTGATTTTATAAGGATTATTGGACTGATACATATTAATATTATTGCATCAAGCACTGAATACAAAGATACAAAGAGTAGAAGCAGAATGAGATAGCAAGGAACACTAAGCAGTGCAATATTCTACACAGATATCTGGAGATTTAGAAGCATCTGCTCTGGGATGCTAAGCCCATGATGATCTAAGGCATTTTATATAAAGTTATACAATGTAATAAAGTGTATACTTATCACATGTGCTGAAAGAAAAAAAATGAAAACACAAAAAAATATATATATATGAATTTGTTTTGTGTAATGCCTTCGAAAAGTATTCCCAGCAATAGGCATTTGTAAAAAAAAAATGTTAAGAATATGCTGAAAATATTTGTACAATATAGACAAAATGAATTATGCATCTCAAATAAACTTACCATTTAACATATTTCGCAATGGATATATAGTTTCAATAACTGAATATAATAATAATAGTGTGAAATTTACTATTGCCAGCAATAAAATGCTTTTTAATACATTCTTCATTTAAAAAATTGTCTACTTTCTGATTTGGTAAATTTGGTGGAGGAAGATTTTTTCAGATTATGTATGTAAGCCTACACATTCACATCCCTATCCAGCACATATCATTATGGTAAAAACATGTTTAGGCTTTACATCCACTTTAACTTTGTGGAGGTGACGGGCACTATAGTAGATGAGAAATGTACTGCATTCTTTAACAATACCCACCCTAAATTTCTCTCTGTCTCCATGGCTGGATTATAACCACCATATACATTTGGATCAAACTCTTCTCTTGCTCTGAGTATACCCTTCACAAATCAACATTGCTGTGTTCCTGGTCATGTCCCATTGGACTCTTCCTGACCCCCTTTTACCCTACCTTAACCCACCCCTCAACTTCTTTTTGTTTTCTTTCCTTTACATTTCCCTTCCCCACCCCATTTTTATGCTTATCCTCAAGTCTATGATCAACAGTGTATATAACCCTAACATTATAAAAAATCTTGTGCAAACTACAGTTGCCAGTTGCCCTTCCTAACTGACAGCCTATACCTACTTTGCAATATACTGGCCCTTTTTGTGGCACCTGGCCTACCTTCCCATTCTCCACTTCCTCACTGTTTTTCTTGTTGCATCTTATTTTTCTCTCCCTGTACTCTTAGCACACTAGACAGTTGGAAAAATGCCAGCATCTCTGGCAGAAAAAGCAGGATAAAAATGCTCAGTGGCTCATATTGCACAAGAATGTATGAGCTTTTATGGGCATTTGGTTTTATAAGCTTTTTTCCCCAACACATTTCCATTTTCTAATTTTTCACTGCAATCAAAGTAAACTTGAAAACTTTGAATGCTCCTAAACACCACCTTTATGGGCATAAAGCATTTTTTCTACCCAAAAGCACCTCTCAAAAATGTGATTCTGCTGTTTTTTTTTGTCCACCTAAAAAGACACTTCTCTGCATATATGCCTTTAAACTCCCTAATGTACATAGACAAATAGAAGAACATAGAGCTTACAGGCTGAAGAAAAAAAATGCTGAAAAACTGTATAAGCAGCATTTGTTATGCCCAGTGTGCATAGACCAGACTGTTTTGCACATTTTGTGTACATTTTTGAAACTTAAAACCTAATAAACTCTTCCTAAAAGAAAATAATTGGTCACATTTCTATGTTGTAAAGTGGTAAAACAAAATTACTTGTTTGCAAATATGTAAAAGCATATTATATTTTAGGCATCCTGAAGTGCTTTAAAATTCAGGGATGTATTTCCCAAACAGGAATACATTCATCAGTTAGCCCAAACTTGAATTTGATTGGAGATATTTATTGTGTGGTTGCATGACATAACAGGCAATGCAATTAAAAAGCTGCAAAGGAGTCCAAACAAAGTGTGTTAAAGTGGCAGAGAATAGCCTCCCTTAGGTCCCTTTCACACATACGGACCGTTTGTCTATTTTTCATCCATCTGTTGACGGATAAAAAATGGACATCAATGGATCCCTTTGGAAAAACGGATGACAACGGATGATCATCCATTAACATTCGTTTTCATCCGCTTCTGTCAATATCCGTTTTTTTTTGAATGGATGAAAGCCCTATTTTTCTACCGTTAAAAAAACGGATTGACAAAAAACAGATGTAAACTGACAAACGGCCCATTTTTTCATCTGTTTTTGCATTGGTAGTGGATGTAAAAAAATGGATGAAAAACGGATGAAAAATGAATGAAAAATGGATGAATACTTTGACGTGACTAAACTGTTCAAATGAATAGTCCATATGTGTGAAAGGGGCCTCAGTGTGTCAGTCTAGAAGACCCCTTAGTTGTATGCTGGAATTAAAATTTCCGCCTGGTGGAGCAAATTTAAACCTGCCCTCCAGCAAACTCCAACAAATTACCAATGGCATACATTTTCCTATTATTACTCATACTATCGACATGTCAGTTAAGTAAATATAACACATTAGCTCAAAATAATATACAAATAAACTAAAAATGCCTGCTAACATGTGAGATTAGGGACTGTACTTTGGAAATGTTCTTCTATAAGTGTGCAGGTGCTTGCTTCATTTAGTAAACCAATGGCACTTTTCCACTGCAAGTACCGGCTAGTACTGGCTCGGCTCTACTCAGCCCTGCTTGGCCCGGTTTGCTTTTCCACTGCGGTACCGCATGGTATAGTGTTCGAACGGTTCGGTACGGTACGGTATAGGTTTGCTTTTCCACTAAAGTAGTACTAAAGTTAAGTGGGTGGGATAACAACGGGGTGGGTGTGATTCTCTGACCAATCAGTGGCTAGTAGTGACTGCATGCAAAGGATTGTGGGATATGGTACCAGTTTGGTACCTGTTGGAACCACAATCGAGTAGGTACTGTTTTTTCAGAGCCGTACCGTACCGTACCGTTCGGTTCCTTTCAGTGGAAAAGCAAACCTATACCGTACCTGACCGAACCGTTCCGACCCTATACCATGCGGTACCACAGTGGAAAAGCACAAAAGCGGGCCGAACCGGTACGGTTCCATGCAGTGGAAAAGCGCCATTACAATGGCAGTAGAAGCATTTCTTCTGTAAGGTGCCTGGACATAACCTGTCAGCATAGGGCTGAGTTATTCAGAATGTATATGCAGGTAATTAGCTACTAGTAGAAAGATTCCAGTAACCCTTTAACGTAAAAGGGGAATTTAAGCTTCTGTTGTCCTGAATCTTGGGTCTGAAGTGCATAGGAATTATTTAAAATTCAAAGTGAACATGCGTGCAAATATTTACAAATGTAGAATTTACAGATCTTGTTTTTGTTATGTTTTTAATATATGTAAGGAAAATAAAAAGCTATGTTATTTGCTTTACAAAGTACAACTGTGAGTAAGGGCCCTATGACATCATGTTTACAAGGGCCCTTGGTGGCAGCACCATATGTCAGTTATACATGTGCATTTCACCCACAGAGTATGGAAACTCAAGCATGTGAAATGTGAAAAACTTAACAAAAGTGACCTTCAGGCAAACTTTTTAATAGTAATTAAAAATGTGTCCTTGCTAAAAATATAATATTGTTTCACTTTCAAACATATTATCTTGCTGCTGAGGTAGGCAAGCTTAACCATTGTTTTCTGAATATGCGTTTACATGAGTCTGTTATTCTTTTGTTCACCAGGTGCAGGCTAGAAACAAAAGAAGACACTAACTAAGCATGCATAACAAATAAATGGACAAGGTTTATATAAATAAGTCCTTTTTGTTTATGCCGCAGTGTATATATCTTAATAAAAAGATGCTCTTTCGCAGCAAAATATATTATACACTAAAAAAAATAGCAGTTCATCTGTGCATTTCTGGTGGCAGTAGCTAAAGCCATCAATGAAAGGAACTGAAAATGAAAATGATGCCCAAAGCAATCAATCAAATGCAAAAATGTGTAAAACATTCTGTGGGTGAACTGTAATTAATATTCATACTAATTATTCTCAGTCTGCTTGTTTTCTGTCTTTTTTACTATACATTTACCATATTATAGAAAAGCTCATAGTTCATACTGACACAATATAGTAACCATTTTAGTTTTGGTAAATGCTGACAAGTTAAAGTAATTGTAAACCTAATTTTAAAAAAACAATAAAATGTTATAGTTGCTAGCTCGGTGCAATGGTTCTGAACAGAGCAGCCCTGATCCTTCTCTTCTTGGGTCCCCTTCCGTCGCTTCTGGCTCCTTCTCTTTTTAGTGTGCCACCATAGGAATCACTTCCTATGATGACACACCTGTGGGCTCAACCCCAAACTGTGCTGTCTGTGTCTAGAGACACAGACAATACAGCTTGACCCTGCCCCCCCCCCCACTCCCTCATGGCAGGACTTGATGGACAGTAGTAAAAGCCAATGACTCCCGATGCCCTGTGAGAAGACAGAAGTGAAGAGCAGAGAGAGATGCTGCTCTAGAGCACAGCACTGGATAGAGAATAGGCAGAGGTAAATATAAGGGGAGAAGGCATAGAATGCATCAGGGTCCTTTCACACAGGCTTTCCACCCGACGGACTCAGTTTTGCTCAGCGGGGATTGATCCGCCAATCCCCACTGAGCAGGCGGATGACAGGTTCATCTCCGCTTACTTTGCAGAGACAGAGCTGTCAGAGCCCCGCTCTCCTCTATGGGAGATCAGGTGAAAGTGGAAATAGGGTTACCATCCGTCTGGATTTCACAGACAGGATCAGATCGGATAGCAGCGGGTGTCAGGGGACATGTCACCGCTGACATCCGCCGTTCCATAGTTGTGCATAGAGCATCCGATCAGGTCCACCTGAAAAACTGACAGGTGGACCGGATCAGAAAGCTCGTGTGAAAGGGTCCTTACAGTAAAAAACCTTCTACCTTTGCAAAACCATAAAAGGTATCCAAATCGAAAAACATAAATGTAATACAGTATACTGCAACTTACCAGTCCTTCAATGCATGCCTCTTTTACTGTCCAGTCACAGGCTGGGGGAAGGATGTGGTAGACAGAGCTGTTCCCTCGGACAGCTGTGCAAATCCTAAATACCGAATGACAAAATACAAGTCCTTTTTCAGGTAAATGTCCTATATTGCTGTTTCATACAGTAAATGTATTTAGCTGCTTGACTGGAGTTCAGAGTTACCACTAGCAGACTGGTCAGTAGTAATTTTTACTGCTGGCCAGTGGCTTCCCTGGGCACTGTGACATACCCATAAATTATGCCAAACTTCCTGCTTTACAGGGGTGTGCGCCCTCTGCCTCTCTTGCTGTGGTTGGACACAGCACAAGTTCACCAGCAGGCTTGCAGCCATTGATTTTGACTATGAACCTACTGATTACTGTGGCCAATCACAGCTCAGATCTTTGTGTGTTAGTAAAGTTTTTCACTTACCATTCAGAGCTGAAATTAGTAAGAAAAGAATATGTAAGTGAGTAAAATCATCACACATACACTTGTTAGGCACACTGTTAACCATTTGATTACCCTCCTGATCACCCCTATCATCTAGCCAGTGTCATTAGTACAGCTACAGTATACCATATTATCACTGATCACTGTATTAGTGTCACTGGCGACGTCAGATAGTGCCAGGTAAAGTCAGTTAGCATCTCTCCCAGCCAGCATTAGTTAGCACCAGTCCCTGATTGCCCACCACACTATCGCAGCTGCCCCAGATTTTGTACTCGAACAGTACCAGTAAATCAACCCAGAAAAGTCACTGATCATCGCCATTACTAGTATAGTTTCTGTCTGGGTCCATATCCTGGTCACAGTTAGAACTCTACTAGTGTCCCCAATAGTATAGCGTCCCCAAAAATGCAGTGTTAGCAGGATCAGCCCCGATTACTGCCAATATGGGTGACATGTAGCAGAATACATGTTGACCTAAATTATTGAAGAAATTTGATTTTATTGGATACACAGAAAGTAGAAAATATTGGGGTTTTTTTTTTTCAAAATTTTTAGATTTTTTAGTTTTTATCCACTTGCCGACCGCCTGCTGCCTTTTTACGGAGCAGGGTGGCTCGGCTGCATCCAGTCACGTAGTAATACGTGACTGGAGTGCATGTGGTTTCGGTGACGCGCCGAAATGTCGCCGAAACTGTCCTCCCCAATGTCGCAGTTGCGCTAAAAAATGCAGATCGCCGCCATTACTAATTAAAAAAAATAATAAATAAAAAGTCCAAAAATCTATCCCGTTGTTTGTAAACGCTATAACTTTTGTGCAAACCAATTAAAATACGCTTTTTGGGATTTTTTTTTACCAAAAATATGTAGCAGAATACAAATTGGCCTAAACTGATAAAAAATTAAATTTTTAAAAAATTTTTATTAGGACTGTTTTATAGCGTAAAGTAAAACATATGGTGTTTCTTTCAAAACTGTCGCTCTTTTTTTACCACCAAAAGAAATCTCTATTTGTAGGGAAAAAAAAGGACATCAAATGTATTTGGGTACACGTCGCACGACCGCGCAATTGTCCATTCAAGTAACGCAGTCTTGAATCGCAAAAAAACGGTCTGGTCATTAAGGGGGCAATTCCTTCTGGTCCAGAAGTTGTTAAAGGAAAAAATAAAAAAAACAGTGGTCATCAAATACCGAAGGAAAATCTCTGGTTGTGTAAAAAAAAAACAGTGTTGCATGAACGCGCAATTGCCAGTTAAAGTAGCGCAGTGCAATAGCAAAAAAATGGTCTGGTCATTGAGGGGGGTAAAACCTTTGGGAGGTTAAGTGGTTAAACAAGATGTCAGTCTAAATTAGTAAATATATATAGCATAGGAATTACCTCCACAATTTGATGATGCTCCTCCTCCATTGCCCAATCACTGCATAGGGCAGTGATGGCTAACCTTGGCACCCCATATGTTTTGGAACTACATTTCCCATGATGCTCAACTACACTGCAGAGTGCATAAGCCTCGTGGGAAATGTAGTTCCAAAACATCTGGGGTGCCATGGTTTGCTATCACTGGCATTGGGCATGCTCGGGCCAGGTTGGAACATGTGCTGCAATATTGTCTGGAAGAAATGGGTATGCTATCCAGTATGGGTGTCTGGATAACAAGAATTTGTCATGTTAAAAACCAGGAGATAAATGTGGGCCAGATAAGGAGTGAAAATGATCTAATGAATGATGGCAGATAGAGTCTCAAAAGTAAGAATGGTCATAGCCGATTTAGAAAACTGGAATTGATTTTAAAGCTGTTCATGTGAATTAGAATTGTCATTATTAGTTGACAATTTTTCATTTTCCTGAACAGTTTAGAAATTCCCTTTAGAAGAAATGTATCATTGGAATTATATGCAGGCTGTACTTACTGATTTCTCCTTCTCAAACTGCCAGTTGTTAGGACATTCTGCTGTGACATTTCTATAAGCACTGACCTAAAACAAGTATACAAGGAGTTCAAACTTTTCTCTGACTTTCACTTGCTGCATACTTTTTGAGGGCCTGTGACTCAAACCTTTTGGAGCCAAATACAGACAAGCATTTTCAGAGAGAGACCAGTAAAGGCAAATCTAATATTTCTCTTGTGACATCTATAGATCTTGTCCTCTGACAGTGACCTGATTGTGAGAAATAATGTCCCATAGACATGCAAAAGCTATCCTAATTTTGTCCTGTAATTATAAATCTTTGGTGGCAGCGGGTCATCATATAGTTTCTATTTTATTTAATTTTTTACTCATGTAGCATCCCTGGCTGCATTTATTACATGGTATGATACATGATCACAATGACATAAAGAAGTGGATATGCCGACCCTTCAGAGTGCATGCGGCAGTGACGTCACCGGGTGCATGCAGTTTGAATATCTCAAACACCACAAGTTTAGAAGATATTCACTGTACCTACAGGTAAGCCTTATTATAGGCTTACCTGTAAGTACAATTTTTAAAAAGGCATCACTCACAGGCATCACAGCTGAGGCACAGAGCACTGAAGGGACGGCATGGGTATGCCGACCCTTCAGGGCGCATGCGGCGGTGACGTCATCGGCTGCATGCAGTTTGAATATCTCCTAAACACCACACTTTTAGAAGATATTCACTGTACCTACAGGTAAGCCTATAATAAGGCTTACCTGTAGGTACAATTTAAAAAAAGGCTTTACTAGCACTTTAAATATTCCTAAGTAATGTGTGACACTTGTTGATAGAGTAATGCAATTACACAGTTTTCTCTATGCTGGTCTGATACAACTCAATAGATAGAGGCCAGCAGCACTTTTCTATTAAGAAAACGATTATACTTAAATCTGTCCTTCTGACTTCACCCAAAAAATGCCTGATGTCCTCCATATTGGCAAAACTGCCTTACTGCAGAATTTTGTATAAATAGAAGAAGGTACTATATATTACACTGAGCTTTATTCATTTATTAACCACTTGCCGACCGCCGCAAGTACATATACTGCGGCTGTCCGCCCCTCACAAGCAAAGTGACGTATGGGTACGTCACTAGCCTGTGAGGCTCTGGGGAGCGAGCCCGCGCTGCCGGAGGCGCGCTCCTGCTCCCGCTCGGTCACGGACCCCCCCGCGCGTGTGCCCGGCGGACCCGATGGTCCGTGACAGCGGGAGAAAGGCAGGCGGCTGATGTAAACAAGCCGCCTGTCATTCTCCCCTGTGTAAGAACAGAGATCATACGGTTCTACTATGTAGGACCGTTGATCACTGTTCCTACACTTCAAGCCACAGCCAATCACAGTAAGAATCACGCCCCTAGGGACACACACCACCCCTCCCTCTCAAATAAAGTTTACCCCTTCACTACCAGTGTCATTTTACAGTAACAGTGCATATGTATAGCACTGATTACTGTAGTAATGTCACTGGTAACCCCAAAAGTGTAAAAAATGTCAGTCAAGGGTCCGATCTGTCCGCCGCAATGTCGCAGTCCCGCAAAAAAAATCGCAGATCGACGCCATTACGCGTTAAAAAAAAGACAAAAATGACAAAAATCTTTCCCTTAGTTAGTAAACGCAATAACTTTTGCGCAAACCAATCAAAATACACTTTTTGCGATTTTTTTTTTACCAAAAATATGTAGCATAAAACAAATTGGCCTAAAATGTTAAAAAATTTTGATTTTTACATTTTTTTGGGGAATTTCATATAAAAAAATTTGAAAAATATTGTTATTTTTGCTAAAGTGACGCTCTTTTGTTTGTTTATAGCGCATGATCAAAAAATCGCACAGGTGATCAAATACCACCAAAAGAAAGCTCTGTTTGTGGGAAAAAAAGGACATCAAATTCATTTAGGTACAGCGTCGCAAGACCACGCAATTGTCCGTTAAAGTCACACAGTGCCGAATCGCAAAATACCCCCTGGTCAGGAAGGGGGTAAAATCTTCTGGGGCTTAAGTGGTTAAGTGGCATTCCAATTCTGTTTCTTTTTATATTTGGTGAGCTTTTTCATTTTTACTCTAACATCAAGGGCAGTTGGAAATTTTGTTCCCCAGGTAAGTAATCTAAATGCTCTTATTTGCAATATTTTAAAACATACATCTTTCTAATGGTTTTACTGGCACAAATGTGTCTATGCTGAGAAGTACACGGAGCTGGTGACTTAAATTCCCTGTACTAAAGACTATAATTTTGGGTCCCTAGGCCCAGGAGTGCTTGGCAGGCTGAATGCCTCCCTTGCCCCCTCATTATTTTTCTTTTTTCCTTATACTGTTGTTCTTCTGTGAGGCCCCTTGGGTCATTCTTGCTCTTCTTCTTTGAAAACGGTCTCTACTATGCAAAATGCCATGCAGGGTACAGAGACTTCCTAGACCCTAGTGTTCCGAGCCGTATTTTCACTTACATGCTTGCCTCTTTTATGCGCAATGGCTTTTGTTGTGAAGACTTGTTTTTTTTTAAATATACTATTTAAGACTTAACAAAGCTGTCGTTTCTGTACCACTTCTGGACCGGAAGATTTTCCCCCTTAAAGCATAACTCCACTTTTGTTGAGAAAAAAACATTCCCCTCTGGGTGATCTCTGTACATTACAGGGATTGTAACAAGCTTTTTGCAAATTCCTACCTTTTGTTATTCTGAAGAAATCATTGTTTGTTCCTCTGTGCCTCTGTGCTTCTGTGAGGAGTGGGTCTAATGGGAGTGGTTTGATAATTATCTATCAGCTGTGGCAGCTGCAGGGCTCTAATGAGGAAATCTGCTGGGCCTGCATCCCTTTAGACGTGTTCCTATTGGGAGTATCTCACCAAAAATGACATTTATGTTGCAGGGGATGCATGAAATCTGACTTGTATCTTAGGCAGACTTCTGGGAAAATTGGTGAGCCAATCACACAAGCAGGAAATTATGTTTCTGGGGTGAGGTCAGCACACATTCGGTGTACAGAACAACTCCAGGTAGCCATATTGCATTGCATTTTCAGAAAATTACAACATCTGCAGATTGAAAATAAAAGGTAATTTTATTAACATTCAATTACAATATGATTTGTGTCGCAATTGTATACGCTATATTGTTTTTTCTTTATATGCTGACTTTTATTCTTTAACCATTTTAGCCCTAGAAGGATTTGCCCCCTTCCTGACCAGGCCCTATTTTGCGATTCGGCACTGCGTTACTTAATGGACAATTGCGACACTGTATCAAACTGAAATTTACATCCTTTTTTTCCCATAAATAGAGCTTTCTTTTGATGGTATTTGATCACCTGTGCGATTTTTATTTTTTGCGCTATAAACAAAAAAAGAGCGACAATTTTGAAAAAAAAAATGATATTTTTTACATTCTTTTATATGACATTCTCAAAAAAAAAATAAAAATCAAAATTTTTTAACATTTTAGGCCAATTTGTTTTCTGCTACATATTTTTGGTAAAAAAAAATCCCACAAGCATATTTTGATTGGTTTGCGCTAAAGTTATTGTGTCTACTATATGCAAAAAATTAAGATACATATAGCAGGGGGGGGAGTACCGCGCTTCAAAGGTGCTGCTGTGTTAAATAAATACTGAGTTCTAAATTAGGAGTTGTGTGGGGGACCTTTAGATCTCCAAAATAAATGGGCCAATATAGTGAAGTATAGCCAGTACTTTATTAAAGTTATACAGAGTAACACTCACATTGATTCCGTCTTTTTCATAGCATAGCAGATATGGGTCAAAGGATGCCGATACGTCACTTCCGGTGCTCTATCCTACGCGTTACGCTGTGTGCCGACGCAGCTTCTTCCAGGTATCCCTGGAAGAAGCTGCGTCGACACGCAGCGTAACGCGTAGGATAGAGCACCGGAAGTGACGTATCGGCATCCTTTGACCCATATCTGCTATGCTATGAAAAAGACGGAATCAATGTGAGTGTTACTCTGCTATGAAAAAGACAGAATCAATGTGAGTGTTACTCTGTATAACTTTAATAAAGTACTGGCTATACTTCACTATATTGGCCCATTTATTTTGGAGATCTAAAGGTCCCCCACACAACTCCTGGCAAACCGATCCCTAAATAAGGAGGAAACCCGGTAATCAGCAGCTGTTTCAAGCATCATAGAGGAGTAAGGAACACATCTCTGACACAAATATTATAAGGTGTATTATGAAAGGAATGGAGGTGAGAGCTTAGGACACCTAGTGGTCACTGCACTGAAGAGCACCTGCATGCAATTTTGAGAGGAAGATTTGTTTGATCACAGTTTACTATTTTAAAGGACACTTTGGCACTTTAATATATTTATATTTATACCACTTATTATTCAGATTTTATTGTGGATTTAAGAGCACAATTATTTATTATATACCACCTATTATTGAGTATCTATTGTGAATTTAAGAGCACATTTATTTATTTATTAATATTTTTGATGTACACATGAATGATATATATATGTACTAGAGTTATTACATACACTATATGAGATATTGAAGCACTCAGGCACTTTATATATTAGATTTACACGATTTATTTAATTTAGAACTCTGTATTTATTTAACACAGAAGCACCTTTGAAGCGCGGTACTCCCCCCCTGCTATATTGTGTCTACTAACTACGGGAAAGTTTTATGTCATTTTTATTGTTTTGGGGGTTTTTTTTACTAGTAATTGCTTCAATTTTTTGCGGAACTGTGACATTGCGGCGGACAGATCGGACCCCTAACTGACATTTTTGACACTTATGGGGGGACTAATGACACTGGCAGGGAAGGGGATAACACCAGGGGCGAGCAAATGGTTAAATGTATGCCTAAGGGGTGTTTTATAACTGTGGGAGGGGTGGGCTTATGGAATCATCACAGGCACCTGTGATCCGAAATAGGAGGAACACAGGAGCTCTGTGATGATTGCTGAGAGAACAACGGTCTGCTGTGTTTACAACAGCAGACCGCCATTCTCTCTCCATGGGGAGCGATCGTGCGTGCCCAGCGGCATTGAAAAAAAAACATACATCTTTCTTTCCCCAGTCTGCTGCTGACATGGTTCCTTCATTTATTCTGAAGTGTTTCTTGACTACAAGGAAAGAAGGCATCACATATGCTGAAAGACTGGGCAGGGGTCAAGTGTACAAAATATACTCCATTGTTGTATTTTGCATTTTTAACCTCTCACAGATACTCAATAGATGAGTTTTTTTTTTTTTTTTAACACCAATCATGAAGCAATGAAATACTTACCAGTAGCACTACACTACACAGATAAAATGAATAGCATTGATTATCTAGTGACAATAGCATCTGAAAGTGGGTGGCCTAGGGTGGGATATATTCAGCAGCAAGTGTATAAATTGTCCCTGAGGTTGATGTGTTGAAAGCAGGATGGGCAAGCGTAAGGATTTGAGCGATTTTGACAAGATCCAAATTGTAATAGCTAGATAAATGAATCACAGTAACTCCAAAACTGCAGGTCTTGTGTGGTGTTCCCAGCCTAAAATGGTTGGAACCTACCAAAACTGGTCCCAGGAAGGAAAACCCGAAAATCGGTGACAGGGTCATGAGGTCCAAGATACATGTGCGGAGCAAAGGCTGGTTTGTTTAGTCTGATCTGATAGAAGAGCTACTGTAGCTTAAATTTTCTAAAAAAAAAAAAATTATACTGGTTCTGATGGAAAGGTGTTGGAACAGTGCTTTGCCATTTGTTGCGTATGTGGCTGCACAGCCGGAAACCAGTCAGGGTGCTCATGCTGACCTGTGTCCGCAGCCCAATGCATCTACAGTGGACACATGAGCATCAGAACTGGACCACAGAGCAATGGAAGAAGACAACCTGAATTCAAGTATGGCTTGAGGAACACAACAACAAGTTTGAGGTGTTGACTTGGCCTCCAAATTCTCCAGATCTCAATCCAACCAAGCATCTCTGGGATATGCTGGAAAAACAAATTTAATCCATAGAGGCTCCCATTTTGCCACTTACAGGACTTAAAAGATCTGCTACTGACAGCTTGGTGCCAGATACCACTGCGTGCTTTAAGAGGTATAGTGGAGTCCATGCCCCGATGGGTTATGGTGGGTGGCTGATTGGTGTACAAAGTATCAAATGCTGAAGTATATATTTAGAGTTCCTGAATCCTGACATTATGAAACACTTTTTAATAGGTTAGCCTCTAGTAAGGACAAAGTCAACAATAAACTAAATATGGTATCCTTATTCAGAGTCAATAAGGGTTCCGTAATGCATGCTAGGAACTTTCTCCAATGATAACTGCTAACTGTGACCGACATAACATAGCTCTTCCAAGAAATTTCCAAGTCTTCAAGCGCCTAAGAGCTATCTGATGTAGGTCACATTTAGAAGGTGAGGGCACTATTTGCACAGTTGTGGTGAAGCACTTGTAGAATGGTGGTCATTGGAGTTTGGTCACTAAGAAGAAGCTAACACCAGTGTATTGATTTCGAGTGACACCATCACTTTTATACTTGATTATATGAAAGACACTTTTGGATATTGTTTTTTATTCACAACCTATGAAGATATCTTATGTTTGCCTGTGATCACATATGCACTGTGTGTTTTAGATTTATGATTTTTGATTTATGAGAGTTTTTATTAGTGAGACACTAGTTTGTATTTATTGATTCATTGTGTAGGAACACATATTGGTGTCAGAAGCGATTAAGCAAAAATAATATTTAGCATTTTTATCATTTATATATACTTTTATTTATAAGTTGATAGATTGGCTGTGCAGCAGGAAAAATAGTTTTTTCATAGACCTAATAGGAATTCTACTTTAGTATAGTTACTTCCCCTGTGTGATATCACTGCCCTAGTAAGGAACTACTTATATTCATTAGGACATTTCACACTGAATGTTTCCATTGTGGACAAGTATTAAAGCGATTGTAAAGGTAAGGCCCCTTTCACGCATGCGAACCGTTCATTTCATCAGTTCAGTCACATCAAAATGGATGAAGTGTAAGACCCCTTTCACACTGGCTTACTGATCCAATCCCCCTGTCAGTTTTTCAGGCGGACCTGATCGGATGCTCCATGCACCCCTATGGAGCAGCAGATGTAAGTGGAGACATCTCCGCTGACACCCGCTGCTATCCGATCCGATCCTGTCCGTGAAATCCAGCTGGATGGAAACCCTATTTTTCATCCATCTGGAGGATCGGAACGGATAGGATCAGATGAGAACAGACTGGCGGTCAGTTCTCATCCTATCACCCCATAGAGGACAGTGGTGCTCTGACACCTCCATCCCTGCACAGAGAGCGTAGATGGAGCTGTCATCCACCTGCTCAGCAGGGATCGGCAGATCAATTTCCCGCTGAGCAGAACGAACTCCGTCGGGCACACCACCCATGTGAAAGGAGCCTAAGGCCCCTTTCACACAAGCTGTCCGTTTGTCAATTTTTCATCCATCGGTTGACGGATGAAAAACAAACATCAATGCATCTCTATGGAAAAACGGATGTAAATGGATGATCATCCATTTACATCAGTTTACATCCACATCCGTCATCATCCTATTTCTTTTAACTGATCAAAGTTTTTGCTTTCTAACTGTGTTAGGGATGGACTTGCTGCATGGACACAGAGACCTGTGTTCCTAAATAAGGGGAACACCGGATCCCTGTGTTCATAACTGACAGAACAGCAGTCTGCCATGTTTACAAAGGCAGACCGCCGTTTTGTCTCCACGGGTAGTGATCGTGGGTCCCTGTCGGCAATCATGCCCGCCAGACTCGCAAATTGGCTTCCCCTGTGGTGAATGGGCGCGCGTGCCCCCAATGGCGGTCCCGCGAAGCCATGTACAGGTACTGAGCTGACCTTCCGCCGTATATGTATGGCGGCTGGTCGGCAAGTGCTTAAGCTGCATGTGCATGTAATGCCCTGAACACACGATCTGAAGATTCGATGACAGATCGTTCGACTTTTTTTTGCTTGCTAAGTTGCATAACTGAAGCCAATTGGAAAAAATATGCCCACATACCTAAATGAAACAATAACACACAGAAATTCCCTCTGATTGGGATTTTAAGGGGCAGGAGAGGATGAAGTATATAGATATAGGAAGTGGAATCTACAGTATATACGTGTCACAATACCTCCTTGATCTATACTCATGCCCCTTAAAATCCCAATCAGAGGGAATTTCTGTATATTAATTATTTTGCTTGCTAGTCGCATTTTGAAACTGAATAGGCTACTAAAGTTGCAAAAATTCTCATACGGCAGAATAAAAAATCGGAAGTGATGTCATGTATTGTATTGTATTTGTATTGTATTTTTGGATGAATACTGTGCTGATTAAATAAAAATCGCACGATCTGGTATTGTTACTAGCAACATTTTTGTGTTTGTCCCTTCAGATATTATCGGATGATCATGATCAGGTCTCAAAAGCAGTGTACTAACGATCAGATTATCGTATGATGGCTTCCAAAGCGGTATTTGTCGTCCGATTTTCAGATCGCGTGTACGAGGCAGAAGGCCTAATAGAGGGGTTTTTTTTTGTTTTTTTTTTAGGCAAGGCTCCCTAGATTGCTTCATGTCCTTGTCCATATTTTAATGTCATTGCTGGAGCCTCTGAATGATCTGATCTCACTTTGCGAAATACCATGTAAGATTTTGGTGCTATATATAATAATAAAAATGGGAAAAGAGAAACCCCCAAGTTTGTGGGACTATGAATGCGACTGATCACTTAGAAAAGTACTGACCTATATAAAATTTAAATACTTTATTGTTTGTGATAAAATGACAAAAAAACAGAAACAAAAACAATAATTGTTGCTAAAAAGTGGCATGCAAGTTACAGCTCATACAGGGTACAGAAGGCTCAGGGGTACATATGGTGCAGAAAAAAAAGAGACCCTACGCGTTTCGGTTAAGAACCCTTCTTCAGGGGTCATACAGAATTCAGACCATGTAGTATCACCACTTGGGTCTTCAATATACCGAGAGGAGCTGTGTATAGCTAAAATCTGGTGGAACACACCAGAGAAGGAGAGGATGCCTGGTTTCAGGTCTACATGTGTTGTAGGCAGGAGTACTTGAAAAATGTAGAAGCAAGCCGTAGTGGAGCAAATCAGTGGGCGCCACAGTGATCAATACTGGTCCATGTAGAACCCCAAAGGGGGAATCGCTCAGGTAAATAATGTGTAATAAGGTAAGGACCTGAAATATATAAAGGTTGCCACCTGGCGAGGGGTTATATAGATGAAGATTTGCGTAGTCAGTGTCAATACCATATGATAAGTATATATATATATACTTTGTAGTATGATCATCTGTGTGTAGGTGTAATCCGCGGCACCCTCTGCACACACTGCAGGGACTCGCCAGTCGTGATCAGATCTCAAAAGCAGTGTACTAACGATCAAATTATCGTATGATGAGTTCGAAATCGGTATTTGTCATCTGATTTTTTGATCGTGTGTACGAGGCATAAGGCCTAATAGAGGGTTTTTTTTTTTTTTTTTTTTAGGCAAGACTCCCTAGATTGCTTCATGTCCTTGTCCATATTTTAATGTCATTGCTGGAGCCTCTGAATGATCTCACTTTGCGAAATACCATGTAAGATTTTGGTGCTATATATAACAATAAAAATGATAATGATGATAGTAATAAGATAATATTCTGGCTTCTTATAACACATAGATCAGCTTCTTTTAAATACAGAGCATTGAGCAGCGATAATGCACCTGTATATAAGTTTTGGCAGGCATTGATCTGGGAAAGGTAATCTCTAGAGTGCACCTGTCTCTTCCTACAACTAAAGCTGGACATAGAGATTCATAGATAGCGCTAAGTAGAACAAAGGTCACTGACTCTCAAAGGATACACCAATCTTGATTGACACACCTGTTAAATTCTGCTCTACTCACTAACTTATCCAGATGTCTGTAAAATGACAGTTTTACTTTCTGCCTGCTTGGAGGTAATGACCTTTTGTAAAGCAAATGTATTTATTATCCTTTCTCCTTTCATTTTCATCTATTTTAGGAGTAATTAGTGTTCATGCTTTAAAGAAGTATTAGAAAATTTAGCATACCTATCAAATTTTTTTTTACAAAGTTTGCAACTCAAAAAAGTCCATATTCCACTTAGTACTGTACATATGAACACATGCTTCGTCTGTCCTCAAATAAGACGAGAGTTTGAAATGAATTCCTTATTTATATAGTTATTTATTCATATTAAACTTAATAATTATGCTCATAATCACACAATTGTTATGTGCACCGAAGCATACATTTACAATGCAAAATATAATTGCTAAAGTGTGAGTATATACCCTACTGGGCTTATTTCAAAGGCAAGGAGGAATGTGTAAAAGGGAGTAAACTGTATAAGCTAAGCAGAATTCCTCTATCATGATCTGTTTTAGTAATCGGGTGGCAGTAAATGGCCACATTATTCACACCACTGCTCTTTTCTTTGTCCTATTCAGTAAGCTGTGTCAGTAACGTTTTCCAGAACATGTAGCATAAGACATGTTTGAAGTACACAAAAAGTTAAAAAAATGTTTTACATTAAATGAATCTGAAGTTTACAATAAACTATGACCAAAATGTTAACCTGACTAATTCTCAACCCAATTAAATATAGTAAGTGTATACTGTATAGTAAGTGTATACTGTACAGTATGTTAGAGAAAAATGTTATATCAGCAATGAAGAAAACTAGAATTTCTGGCATGTAGAGAAGCTAGCAATTCTTCAAAACTTAGGCAACAGCACAGACTAGTGGACAAAAAAGATATATCACTCCTGCAGTATATAAACTTGAAAAAAATTTAGTTAGCACTGAAGCTAGTGATGATATATGCATTCATTTTCTTTTCTTTTTTTTTCTTTTAGTCTAGTTTTTATGTTCTTATCCGGGGTCCCTTTTGACTTCTCAGCCATATACATCTTTACACTGAAAATAGTGATATATGCATTCATTTTCTTTTTTTTTTTTTTCTTTTATAGTGTAGATTTTATGTTCTTATCTGGGGTTCCTTTCGACTTCTCAGCCATATACATGTTTACACTGAAACTAGTGATAGATGCATTCATTTTCTTTTTTTTTTCTTTTTTTTAGTCTAGTTTTTATGTTCTTATCTGGGGTCCCTTTTGTCATCTCAGCCATATACATGTTTACACTGAAACTAGTGATACATGCATTCATTTTCTTTTTTTTTTTTTTTTTATAGTGTAGATTTTATGTTCTTATCTGGGGTTCCTTTTGACTTCTCAGTCATATACATGTTTACACTGAAACTAGTGATATATGCATTCATTTTCTTTTTTTATAGTGTAGATTTTATGTTCTTATCTGGGGTCCCTTTTGACATCTCACCCATATGCATGTTTACATTGAAACTAGTGATACATGCATTAGTTTTCTTTTTTTTTCTTTTTTTTTTTTAGTCTAGTTTTTATGTTCTTATCTGGGGTCCCTTTTGACATCTCAGCCATATACATGTTTACACTGAAACTAGTGATACGTGCATTAATTTTCTTTTATGTCTAGTTTTTATGTTCTGATCTGAGGTCCCTTTTGACTTCTCAGCCACATACATGTTCCTTTTTTTAATTTTAATAAACAATAAATAAAATACTGGGAAAGAACAGACAATAAATTGAAATGGAAATGGAAAACAGAATGACTGGATAATAATAAAATATTATTAATATTACAACTTTTTAAAAAAAATTCTCTATTTTGCTATATTGTAAAAAAAAAAAAAACCTTTACAAAAATTGTTTGTAATGAAGAAAATGTATTATGCCTACTTTTTTGTAGACTTTAATATTAGGTCGTTAGGTCGGAATGCTGAACAACCATTTAGACTGAACAATTGATTGTAGCGTTTAATGTATGGTCACTTGGTCACTTTAAGTTTGATGTTAGAATAGCAATTTTTTAGGCACAAACTGAAAATGTATCTACAATAATTGAGAATGCATAAATTAGATGTGGGGGTTATATTTAAATGACAAAATTACAAAACTGCTTGTATAAACATTTTAAAACAACTCTTTTCTCTACACATAGCTGGACACTTGTTTTAAGTATTCTAAGATCTGCTGGTATCACATTGCAGTATTTAAATACAAATTATATAACAAATACAATTGTAAATACAATAATAAAATACAATATAATATAAATACAATGTGTAACAAAACAAATTATATAAGGAATGCACTGAAGGAAAAAAAAATCTAATTTTAGTAAAAAAAAAAAATATTTACATGTTGAAATAAATTTTACATTTAAAATACATATCTTAAGCACTACTTACTTTTTTAAAGATGTTTCCAATTTATTAGTCAGGTGGCACAATATAAACAATATGTTTTTTTAAGCTAACAGCTTGATGATTAGTTGCTGGTGCCTGAGCTTTTTAAATTGTTAACAAATACAGTATATAGTAAAAATCAGCACATTAATTAGAATGAAGTATAATGCATACATAACATTCTGTATCAGAGATGTACATAGATATACAGAACAGATCAGTCTATAAAACAAGAAATTAGCTTTTGTGTCTTACCAGTTTTAGAAATATCACACCTGGGAAGTGACCACTGTAAGGCTTCATAAATGATACCCAGTGTATCAAAAACATAGACGTAATTTTTTTTTTTGTGCATAGCCTTTTTTTAGCTACTGTATGGACTGTTTTTTTCTTACAGTATGCATATGAAGCTACAGAATATCCCTTTATTACTTGCAAATATGTCACTTAAAATTTTTCTAAAAATGGCCATATCATACATTAAGATATTATGCCTATCCAGATATATACAAATTGTATTTTATTTCCAACTAGCTTTAAATTGTTGCAACATTTTTCAATAATCAGTAAAAAACATGTTATAAATGATTCAAGGTTTGATACATTAAATGCTTTAGTAAACGCTCTGTTAAAAAAAAAAAAAAAGGTCCCCCCTAGAGGTTTAACAAGTACAGCCAAAGCTCAATTGGCTGACTTATCCTGTGTATTACAGGAGTGCAATTCGTTTTGCACTGATGTGACCCGTTTTTAGCAGGCAGCAGGCTGAAGCCCGTTGTCGGCTGATGTCACAGAGCAGGTCCAGGCTCGGGCAAGATCATGACAATGAAGTCGGGATCCTGCCCACATGCCTTAACCGACACCCCACTCAAGCTCTCAGCGAGCTGCTGAGAGCATGAGTCAGCAGCTCCCACCCCCTCTGCAGCCCCACGCTTCAGTGAGCGAGGGGGGCAGAGCAGAGGGCGGTGACTGACAGTCAGCAGCTCTCTGCTCAGGAAGCTGTGAGAAATTAGTGATTGGCGGTGTTCAATCACATGGTTCTCAGTGTTAGAAGCACCTGGGGACAGATGCAGCACTGGACCAATGTTGTACCCACCTAGGTAAGTATGATTCTTAAAAAAAAGCCATACATCTCTTTTAATGTTATAATGTGCTAGTATGCATCACTGCACTGATCTGCACTGTTGGGCACTGACTGACACTGACGGAGCTGCACCAGGGGTACTGATGATCAGTGCCCTGATTATCAGTGCAAACAATATACTTTCACCTTGCCAGTTATCCGAACTCCTTTCCTCACACAGGCAGCGTGTGAGGAAATAACTGACTTTAACTGGCAAGACTAAAGCAAAGGTGCTCACAATATAAAAAAAAACATGATAACAATAAAGTGCATGAAAACCACCTGATATGTGGTCACAAATGTGCTAAAATACAAAAAACATAAATGTATAATGGAAGTCCAATGTGACAATCCCAACACCAAAAAATAATATGCTTCTAGATATTCTTCTCTGCTCCTTCACCACGAGTGCTCAACAAATGGATGGCAACTCACCAGAAGTTTATGACCTCTTTTTACAGAAGGTCAGGCCAAGCGTTATTGGAAAACCCGATTATTCCTAGGATAACACCACTCCACTTCTAGATTCCTCAGGATTAGTCTAGGGTGTAGATATACTCCACAGGAAACATAAAGAAGTACTTCATGGTGTAGGAGGTTTTAATTATTGTTTAAAAACAAATACATAAAAAATGTGCACTCACATGTGTGCCTGTTCCCTGCACTAGGTTCATACAGCATGTGCAGATGGGCCTGTCAGTCTGACTCTGGCGTGCGATTCAGGCCTTGCTCTCAATACTGGGCCTGGTGGATAGTCACATGGGACCCGGATGTGACGAGTCGACGACTCCGATGTACGTTTCACCGTGTAGGCGTCTATGCGGTGAAACGTACATGAGAGCAGGGGACTGCCTACTACAGCAAGTACTTCTTTATTTCTCCTGTGGAGTATTTCTACACCCTAGACTTATCCTGAGGGATCTAGAAGTGGAGTGGTGTTATCCTAGGAATAATCTGATTTTCCAATAACGCTTTTCCTGCCCTTTGTAAAAAGATAGACAATGTGGGCTATGTGGGACTTTAAGTGAGACACCAGCAGGTATGCCCAGCGTCTCCATCCCTGTATCGGAAAAAATGAATTGAAAAGGATTAAGAGAGGTGCATGGAAGCCAGCCAGCCCCCAGTCTGATGTTCTCACCCTCCAGTCTGCCACCAACCAAGTAGACCTGTCTCATGATATAAATAAAGAACAGGGGTTTAGTTGACACGCATTTGCAAACACATGTGTAAGCTGCAGAGCCACTACACGGCACCCTGTTTTATCTGCAGTAAAACAGGGTGCCGTGTCGTGGCTCTGCAGCTTACACATGCATTTGCAAATGCGTGTCAACTAAATCCCTGTTCTTTATTTATATCGAGACAGGTCTACTTGGTTGGTGGCAGACTGGAGGGTGAGTACATCAGACTGGGGGCTGGCTGGCTTCCATGCGCCTCTCTTAATCCTTTTCAATTCACTTTGTAAAAAGAGGTCATACACTTCTGGTGAGTTGCCATCCATTTGTTTAGCACTCGTGCTGAAGGAATCAGCAGACAAGAATATCTAGAAGCATATCATTTTTGGTGTGGGGATTGTCACATTGGACTTTCATTATACATTTATGTTTTTTGTATTTTAGCACATTTGTGACCACATATCAAGTGGTTTTCATGCACTTTATTGTTATCATGTTTTTTATATTGTGAGCACCTTTCCTTTACACTTGGTTTATATGTCACTAGAGGAGTTTTCACTCACTCATTTAAAGGGGCAGCTACATATGTCACAATACCCTTAGAGGCACCATCATTTCCACTTGTATTATAACTGGTAAGTCTATTTATATGTGACCAGCTGTTAATATGGCAAAGGGCCACTGTAATTGGTCCTTTACCATGATCTGTGATCAGTTGTGTCTAAGGGACACAGAGGTCACAGAGCACTACCAATGCATGCCTAAGGGGATACACAGGAGGCACGGTTCTTGGAGGTTGTAATGATTTCCATAATTGCAAGAAACACTATTTGCATTTGCAAATAAGATGGCTGCAGTATGAAATAGAAAGGTCATTTTTAAGACCATTTCATTACAAACAATTGATGTAGCAAACATACAGGTTTTGTCAATCTTGTAATATAATTGTATTTTTTTTTTTTATAACCACTTGCTGACCAGCCACCACATACATGTGGCAGGCCGGGTCTAATAAGTGAAAAGATGTACCTGTACGTCGTTTCGTGCAATAGCCAGTGGGGGCAGGCCAATCATAGAGACAGAACAGCGGTCTGATTATGTAAACTGCCTATGCTATTCAGAAACAGAGATCTCTAGGTCATCTTGTGAGTCCATCCCCCACACAGTTAGTAAGCACCACTTAACCCTTTGATCGTCACTGGTGTTAACCCCTTCCCTGCCAGTGTCATTAGTACAGTAACAGTGCATATTTTTAGGACTGATTACTATAGAAATGTCACTGGTCCCCTCAAAAGTGTCAAAAGTGTCAGTTAGATGTCCGATCTGTCCACCTTAATGTCGCAGTCCCACTAAAAATCGCTGATCGCCACCATTACTAGTAAAAATAAATAGAAATGCCATAAATCTATCCCCTAGTTTGTAGACACAATAACTTTTGCCCAAACCAATCAATATGCACGTATTGGGATTTTTTTGTTACCAGAAATATGTAGCAGAATACATATTGGCCTAAAATGATGAAAAAAAACAGATTTTCTTTTTTTATTGGGTGTGTTTTATAGCAGAAAGTAAAAAACATATTTTTTTTTTCAGAATTATGGCTTATAGCACAAAAAATAAAAACCGCAGAGGTGATCAAATACCACCACAAGAAAGCTCTTGAGAAATTTAGCTGTACCTAAATTTTATTTAGGTACAGCGTCGCATGACCGTGCAATTGTCAATTAAAGTAACGCAGTGCCGTATCGCAAAAATATGGCCTGGTCATTAAGGGGTAAAACCTTCCGGTCAAGAAGTGGTTAAAGACATACCATAGGCAGCTCAAGCAAGTTAGATACCTCTGAGTTGCATACTCAATGCACATTTTTTCTGAGCTACATAATGCATGCAGATAATTAGTAGACCTTGAAACACTGACACGGCCATATCACCTTTCTCACTAGGTTATATAATCTCCTTTTGACTGTTTAAATGCTCATGAAACACTGCGCGGTTCAGATGGAACATCAAATGCTTCTTTTTATCTGGCATTATCAGACTTATCACTGAACTAAGCCAGGCAGCCAGCACTCAATCTGTGCTTAGTCTGTCAACAGAAAAGCATATCAGTATCATATGTCAGAGGGATGTATCCAAATGGGTTTGAAATAACCCAAGTGCCATAAATGTTTACATCATGTCAAATATAATCATCAGTTTTATCACAAGAAATCAATGAGAGATGTACTTTTTCCTGTGCAAAGGCTGATTGTCTAGATGCACAGTTTATGCTTCATAAAGATTATCTATAATCGGAGACATACTTTGTTAGCTATTTTTTCAAATAAAATTAAATTCTTATTCCTGTTATTCCCCAAAATATAGACATACAGGCTTAAATCACTATACCAATAGGGTCATAAGCATACAAGCTGGTCATATGCTGTACAGCCAGGATTCAATTTATACTTTCCATGTCTTTATTCCACCGGTCTTGTTACCTCCACCCACTGCCCCCTCTCCATTTTTTATGGCCAGGTAAAGGCACACATTTAAGTTGTAATTCATTTGGATCCAGATCATGATTGTGCATACAGAGATTTAACCACTTCAATATAGAGCACTTTCACCCCCTTCCTGCCCAGGCCAATTTCGAGCTTTTAGCGCTGTTGCATTTTGAATGACAATTGCGCGGTCATGAAACACTGTACCTAAACCAAATTTATGTCATTTTTTCCCCACAAATAGAGCTTTCTTTTGGTGGTATTTAATCACTGCAAGTTTTTTTACTTTTTTGCTACACAAATAAAAAAAGACCGAAAAGTTTGAAAAAAAAAAGTTTTTTTGTTTATGTTATCAAATTTTGTAAATAGATAGTTTTTTCCTGCACTGATTAGCACTGATGAGGCCGCACTGACAGACACTGATGAGGAGGCACTGATGGGGTGGCATTTATGGGGTGGCACTGATGATGAGGCACGAATATGCAGCACTGATGGGCACTGATAGGCGGCACTGATATGAAACACTGATGAGCACTGATATGTGGCACTGATATGCAGCATTGGTGGGCACTGATAGGGGGCACTGATAGGTGACACTCATGGGCACTGATAGGCGGCACTGATGGGCACTGACATGTGGCACTGATGGGCACTGATGGGTACTTATAGGCGGCACTGATGGACACTGATAGGCAGCACTGATGGGCACTGATAGACACTGATAGGCGTCACTGATGGGCACTGATAGGCGGCATTGATGGGTACTAAGGGGCACTGGTGGGCAGCACTGATAGATGGCAATGATGGGCATTGATAGGCGGCACTAATAGATTGCAATCATGGGCAGCTCTCATGAGGAGGGCACTGAAAGGGTCCCTGAGCCCTGATTGGCATCCATGGTGGCCATGGGTGGGTATCTCTGGTGGTCATGGGTGGGCAATCCCTGGTGGCTCTAGTGGCATCCCTCCAAGGGTCTACACTGGTAATCAATGCTCTGATTACCAGCACAGACCACCACCTGTCAGGAGAGCCGCCGATCGGTTCTCCTCTACTCGTGCCTGTCAGGCACATACTGAGGAAAGCCAATCAATGGCACTTCCTATTTACTATGTGACCAGCTGTGATTGGACACAGCTGGTCACATGGTAAAGAGCTCTTTACCGGTATTGGAGATGTAGTGTGTCAGAGTGACACACCGCACCACCGATAGCCACTCTGCGTGCCCCCCCCCCCCCCCCGGTCTATCCTGCTGGACGTCATATGATGGCGAGTCAGGATAGAGCAACCACTTCTCGGCCATCATTTTGATATATGTCAGATGGGAAGTGGTTAAATAATACCCCATGGATAGAGCAAATGTATGGACATCAGAAAATCTGACTGTATCTGTTCCAACCAATAGATTGCATTGGAGGTAATTAGAATACACTCCAACAAACTGCATTATGGGTGGCTTAAAGTGATTGTAAAGCTTTTTTTTAAATAACAAACATGTCATACTTACCTTCTATGTGCAATTTTTTTGTACAGAGCAGCCCCACTCCTCCTCTTCTAGGGTCTCCCACCAGCGCTCCTTCCTCCTCCCCTCGTTCTATGGGGGCACTCATGTGGTCTACACCCAAGCTGGGCTGTTTGTGTATTCAGACACACAGCCCGGCTCGGCCCCGCCCACACTCTCTGCTGACAGGTTTCCATTGACAGCAGCAGGAGCTGCTCGAAGACAAGGCTGAGAGAGAGGGGAGAAGAGCTGTTGCAGATGTATACAGCACTGGATCTCCAGATCGGTTTCAGGTGAGTTTTTAGAGGGGGGGGGGGTGCTACTAATGCAGAGGATGCATTAAGTTAAAGAATACCTTTACAACCACTTTAATCTTAAATTTGCCATTAAAACCAATTTGGATGACATCTATTAACCAGTTCTGGAGTGGAAGGATTTGACCCCTTAATGACCAGGCCATTTTTTGTGATCCCGCACTGCGTTACTTTAACGGTCCTGTGACACTGTACCGAAATAACATTGATGTCCTTTTTTTCCCACAAATAGAGCTTTCTTTTGGTAGTATTTGATCACCTCTGAGATTTTTATTTTTTGTGATATAAACAAAAAAAAGCGCAATTTTGACAATTCTGAAAAAAATAAAACAATATTTTTCACACTCTGCTATATAACATCCCCCCCCCCCAAAAAAAAAAAATAAATAAAAATTCAATTTTTTCATCCTCTTAGGCCAATTTGTGTTCTGCTACATATTTTTGGTAAAAAAATTTGCAATAAGTGTATTTTGATTGATTTGCGCAAAAATTATCGCGTCTACAAACTAGGGAAAAGATTTATGTCAATTCTATTTGTTTCTTTTGTTACTAGTAATGGCGGTGATCTGCGATTTTTAGCGGGACTACAACATTGCGGCGGACAAATCAGACCCCTAAATTACATTTTTGACACTTTTGGGAGGACCAGTGACATTACTACAGTAATCACTGCTAAAAATATGTACTGTTACTGTAATAATGACATTGGCAGGGAAGGGGTTAACACGGGTGATCAAAGGGTTGCCTGGGGGAGTGTTTTCTAACTGTATGGGGGTTGGTCTTGTTTACAACAGCTGACCTTCCTTCTTGTTCAGAGAGGAGCGATTGAGGGTGCCCGGTGGCAATCAGGGTCGCCTGTCCCATACATCGGCATCCCTGCTGCGTAGCAGGGGCAGGAGTGTGCCGCTGGCAGCGCGCGCTCGCCCCAGTACCATGCATGCGACCGACATAGGGCTACATCATTACGTGCAGCCGAGCCAGCCTGCCGCAGTAAAACTGCGGCCGGTGGTCGGTAAGTGGTTAAAAAGCAATGAAAAGTTTATCAACACATTGCAATGCACATTAATGTAACATGCATTAAACTTCTATGTCAAAGTGGGAACACCCCCTTAGCAGCATGAAGAACATGCAGCCTATTGCTACAACTAACAGCTCAGCACTGAGTGGGTATTTAAAGGGGAGGTGGAAGGGATGAAAATGTCTCCCTCTCTTTCTCTCTCCCCCCTCTCTCCTCCTCTCCCTCTCTCCTCTCTCTCTACCTCTCTCCCTCTCTCCCCTCTCTCTCTCCCTCTCTCTTTCTCTTTCTCTCTCTCCCTCTCTCTCCTCTCTCTCTCTTTCTCTCTCTCTCTCTCTCCCTCTCTCTCCTCCTCTCTCTTTCTCTCTCTCTCTCTCTCTCTCTCTCTCCCTCTCTCTCCTCCTCTCTCTTTCTCTCTCTCTCTCTTTCTCTCTCTCTCTCCCTCTCTCCTCCTCTCTCTCTCTCTCCCTCACTCTCTCTCCCCCTCCCCTCTCTCTCCCCCTCTCTCTTCTCCCTCTCCCTCTCTCTCTACCTCTCTCCCTCTCTCCCTCTCTCTCTCCCTCTCTCTTTCTCTCTCTCTCTCTCTCCCTCTCTCTCTCTCTCCTCTCTCTCTCTCTCTCTCTCTCTCTCTCTCTCTCTCCCTCCTCTCTCCTCCTCTCTCTCTCTCTCTCTCTCTCTCTCTCTCTCTCTCTCTCTCTCTCTCTCTCTCTCTCTCTCTCCTCTCTCTCCTCTCTCTCTCTCTCTCTCTCTCTTCTCTCTCTCTCTCTCCCTCTCTCCTCCTCTCTCTCTCTCCCTCACTCTCTCTCCCTCTCTCCTCTCTCTCCCCCTCTCTCTCTCTCTCTCTTTCTCTCTCTCTCTCTCTCTCTCTCTCTCTCTCTCTCTCTCCCTCTCTCTCTCCCTCTCTCCAAACACCATCATGATGCTGATGGATTGGAGGATATTCAGAATTTAATTGTGTTAGGCGTCTGCACCTTAACCACGCTATGGTAATTATAGTGTAAGACACAGACATAATTTATTAAGCAAACAAATATGTGTCTGTGAATTTATTTTAAGTAAAACAATAGTTCCCAGTTTCACCAATGTGTTTCAAATTAACATAATCCAAAAGGATTTTTCATATTTCCATCTCTTCTTTAAAAACTTCCCTATTTCATCATTCCTCAAAGAATAAATGGAATTTATTTATATTCACTATTACAGTATATTGCAATATGGCATTCTAGGACATTCCCTAAGTTTCAGCCGTATGCTTTACGCAACTGTAACAAGAAATACAATATGTTACATAAATCAGAAATTTAAAGTAGAACTATGGTCAAGCTATCAAATACCATATGTCATGTAGACTGCCAAAACATTAAGGCTGAGATTTCTGATTTTTTAAATACAGACTAGAACAGTTTGTAAATATCTATTTATTCTGCCCAAAGGTAGGTGTATCTAGGTGCTGTATGTGAAAGGGTCAAGGATAGTTATTTTTTTGAATATGAATGGGACTTAGGCAGTCATAGTCACTGGAGGCACCATAAATAAAACATCTAGCAACAATGGAAATTTTTCACTTACTCTACCGACTCTTGCACCTTGCTGTTTGCTGACCCATATGATCATCAACTTTATTGACCAAAACCTAGGTATAGTAGGTGGTAGAGGAATGATCCAAACTACCAAATTCCAAACTTAAAGTGATACTAAAGTCTCTGTTTTTTTTTCTTTAAAAATAACATGTCATACTTACCTGCTCTGTGAAGTGATTTTGCATAGAGCAGCCTGGATCCTCTTCCTTCTCAGGTTTCTCTTTGGTGCTCCCGGCCCCTCCCAGCTGTTGAGTGACCCCAGAGCAAGAAGCTTGCTATGGGGGCACCCGAGCCAAGCCGTAGCTTTGTGTGTCCATTCAGACAGAGAGCTGCGACCCAGCCCTGCCCCCTCCCGTTGGCTTACTGACTTTGATTGACAACAGTGGGAGCCAATGGCACTGCACTGCTGTCTCAGCCAATCAGGAGTGGGAGTCTTGGGCATCTGAGACAATCCTGATGTAAGTAATGCGGGGGGGGCTGAGGGGGGGAGAATCTGAACACAGAAGGCTTTTTATCCTAATACGTAGAAAGCATTAAGATAAAAAACCTTCTGACTTTAGAACCACTTTAAGTCAGTATTTAAATAGACTCTGGGGGTCCTGCAGAACTGAGAAAAGCATTGGCACTGGGGGGGATTGTGTTAACACTCTGCTGTCACTTTATAGTGTTTTGCAGCAGTACATTAAGCTTTCAAATGTACTAGTTTAAAAAAATTTTAAATAACATTTATGTATTGATTTTACCATTTATTAACTATTATATCTTTACTAACAAAAATGTGATTACATCCCCCAAAAAAAGATTTAATGGTATGTAGGCAACTGTAAAATGAAACCTTAATGAGTTTACCTGCTCATGAGCTAAAACTCACAAATGAACAAATAAACATCTACAATCTTGTTAAAAGTATTGGTTTGTCAGTGGAAAAGTAGTTCTAAACAGAAAAAAAAGCTGTTAAACAGAAAATTTGCTACATTATTTTCTTTAATTAGCTTCAAGAAAACAGTGACAGTATGGTGAAATAACTTAAGTCAGTGCTTCATTTACACCCAAGAGGCATGCCAGAGGCAATGTAATGCTGTCTCTTAATATATTATACTTTTTCTATGTATTGTCATGTGTTTTTGGATTTTAACTGCTTTTCTTTTCAGCAATCATTTGTTCTAATCAATAAAATGTATCCTTTAGTTACCTGTGCATTTGCAACCATTTCAAACATGGAAATAATTATCGTAAACTATTGATTATAATCTGTTTATTATTGCTAGGATGTCATAAGTATTTATGTAACTAGGTATGGAAGAAATTATATATTGTGTCTTATTTTATATTTTTCCAGGAAATCTTCAGAGCGGCGATCAATATTTAGCCTCCCAGACTTTGGCATCATTTCTTGGTACGTTTTTTTTAATATTTCCTCTTAGTTACAGTAGCAAATTTAGTAGAGCTGATTTAGAAGCTATTCACTTATTAACTAGGCTATGCGAACACTAAACATCCCTTTGCAAAATGAAAAGTATCTAACTCTATCTTGATTTACTAAAGGAGTTGAGACTGTTCACTTAGGAAAGTGAATGTTCACTTTTTCCAAAGCAATGTTTATTGAGCTTAGTGAAAAAGGTAAAGATTTGGTCACATCAATCATCCAATAACGTGCAAGAAAGAATCATATTTTATATTGCCCACACACATGATTGTATTCAAAATACACTAATTGTAATTACTAATATTTTCTTTATAAACAATCTGAGCTCCGTAATTGCAACTCCTAGTGTGTTTGTCACTCCATAAATACTAACTTGGTAGATAAAAATATATGAAGAGTTTTACATATATGGAAAGAAAAAAATATGATCTGTAGAATGTCCATGCATTCTGGGCAGAATATATGTTTTATTTATTCATATTTCATATTCATGTAACAGCAGATACACTTGTGGTACTATATACACTGGCTCCAATGTCCTGGACTATAAAATGGCTAGTCTTAAGACCAGATATTTTAAGATCAGTCACATAATCTTTCTAACTCTAGTGTGCCTTTATGTGTATAGTTAGAATGCTCTTGTTCTTTGGTTTCGGATTTGCATATTCCACAAAGATAATGAGTTTCTTATCTTTTTAGAATATAGTCTGTGTTTTGATCAAAGTCATTAAATGAATACTGAATTAGTAATTCTGATTGTTTTGCTAATGACTTGTATTAAAGATTTTGTTTAATGATAGCAACAGCAGTAGGCAAGTTCATCTTTCTAATCATGCTGGCTCAGAGTCATTATTCAACCTCTCTCACTTGACCTACATATAATATCAATTATTTTTAATAGTAACACAGTATGCTGAATAGGATAGATTTTATGCAGCCACCTGACAGTTTTTGATGAGGTGTCAAAATCTGCCCAGGTGTTCTGTTTTTTTGCTTCTTCTTTCAGGAAGCATCTATGTATGGCATTTGCAATGCTTTTCAAATGCAGCTGATGTCATTTAATCCTTGAATCTTTCTATAAGCCTTTTTTATGCTATTAAAATACAAATAGTTAAAATGAAAGTATGAAACAAACCGGCACAATCAGCTGGTCATTGCTTTTGTTGCTAATTACTACACAGGAATAAAGAGTGGCTTACTAAAGGGCATTGCTACAGATATCAGGAAGAGGTGAATCAATAGCTAGAAATCTTCATGATTAGGAAAGATTTCACCCACAAGATTATGCATTACTTGAGTTACTGCCTGTCAGTGATAAATAAATGTGGCACACCGGCTGATTCTGAACCAGATATTTAAGGGTCCGTGCACACTGGGTATAAAACATGCTGCTTACACAGGCTTTTGGTGTTTTTTTTTCTTTAGCCTGTATAAGCATTTCTATATTAGACTATTTTCCCATGCACATTAGTTCATATACAGGCATATTTGCAGGGGAGTGTTTTTAGGCAGAAAAAAACAGACAGAATCGCATTTTTGAGAGGAGCTTTTGGGCAGAAAAAAGCTTGAGGCCTATAAATGCTCATAAATGCTTGTAAATGTGCATAAACGCAGCATTTCAAGTGTACATTGTTTATAGTGAAAAATGACCAGAGGGGAATGCTTTGGGGGGGGGGGGGATTATAAAAGCAAAACCCATAAACTCTCATAAACGCTTGTTTCAACACAATCCACTATGATCATTTTCATGCTGCTTTTTCTGCCAGAGGTGTTGGTATTTTTTTCAGCTTTCTAGTGTGTATGTACGCTTAAAATTTTTGTTTCTTGTTTAACATTTTTAAAAACAATCTTTATTTTTTACAGCCCACAGCACTGGTTTCCCAGTGCATTATAGATGTTCTAGAGAGTATGGATAAGGTTCAAGTTCAAATCAAACCAAAAATCAGTATAAACTTTATCTATTTGACATTTAGCAAAAGTCCAAATTAAATGAGATGTTGAACCTCTGGCTGCAGTGTGAAAACTTACATTGAGCACCAGTAATGCTACCATTACCATTAGAAACAGTTTGAAACAAGTGGAGATCACTGAAATAGTGGTATCTTTTTCTGTGATTTCCAGTTTTCAGAGGCATCAGCCAGGTAAAGTATAAATATACCTGGCTGGTATAAATATTATACCAGCGAGGGAAACAGTGAGCACCTCAGAAGTGACTTCACCAAATTGAATTCCAAATCTTCGAAGACTAGCAGTCAAAGGCAACATTGCCTTAGAGTCACACTGCAGATATACAGCTAATAGACTGTAGGGATAAGAGTGCTTTGGTGAACTCACATATAAAGAAGTACACTGCTGTGCTTTAGAACGAATTCCAAACAAAAGATATAATTGTCAAGGTGTTACTTAGCCACAGTAATACTACTAAATATTTCCTCTTATATATAGGTCTTTAAGTGGTGCTAATAAATGGAAAAACTTCAGCTTCATGAAAGTGGCTATATGGCATTGTTTGATTGGACAAAGGGTGAGGAAAGTGGAAACATGACACTAGGACTTGCAGTTCTCACGTCAGTGAGCTGGAAGTACAGCTTTTCACTTCAACAGACAAATGTTGATTTTCTTAATCAATATTTTTTATAGGGTTTTAAGTGCATTCAGTAACTGAACAACAAACAAACTCATAGTCCTAAAAAAAAAAAGGGATTCATAGGTGTAGGAGATATAAGAATATTTTAGCCAGAGTACAAGTTGTGTAAAGACAATGCTTACAAAACTCTAGGTGGAAGAATGAGGATGTCAAGAGCAGATACGTGGGTAATACACTTCTATGAAGATAATGATATGAAGTACTGTTGTGCATTTTCCCACTAGCAGTGCAGGGGACATAAGGAACAGTCTAGAGGGGAGGTGAAAAGGAGCAGTAAGGCATAGGAGTTTCTCAACGAATCTACTTCCACTAGAATCCTCACTCACAAATAGGTTAAACTTGCAGAGAGTGAGGGATGTGCATACTGAATCCAGAAACTTTAAGAAACATTTATGTGAATTGAGTATACTTGTTAACTTTTCAATGATAAAAAATAACCCTCTGTCCCACTTCTGAGAATGGAGTCAACTGCATTTTCCAAGCATGTGCATTGTTTGTTTAGTGGCTAACATAAAATAGCTAATTTATGTTGAGATTTAGGGAGAGAAAATTGAAAATGGAGTAGTGCGGCCAAGGATCCTTGGAGACAAGGGTATGAGATAAGTTGTACAAGAACTTGAGTATATTGGACTAAAATCTGTAAAGCATTAGGCAGGTCCACCATATGTGTAGAACCTACCCACTGATGTCACAGCCTAAAAACATTTGTTTGTTTGTGTGTTTGTGAAAAATAAAGGTGAACTAATTTAGAGAGACATTTACACTACTAAAAGCATATTCTAAAGATGTAATATGGATAGTACCTGTGGTTATTCTGGCCCAAATTTGTGACCAATTCTCCTCAGATTAGGAGATACATAGGTCCCTCAACCACTTTGTGACATCATTATTATCAGGGTTGTTGGATAGAGAATTACATTCTGAGTAGACAATGAAAATTCATTTAGGAGAGTGTAGTGAGTAAAAAAAAAAAAAATGTACAAAAACAATCAATTAGACATCCCAGGATTTATCATGTATAAGTGACATGACCAAGTGTCTGATCTGTAGGTGTCTGTAGGTAAAAGGCTACATTTGGCACTTTATGTTTGTCCTAATGTCAGTTTGGCTATGTATAGATTCATTATCTAAAACTGAGAGCTAGTTCAAGTAAGGGGGGATTGGAGGATTCTTAAGTAAAGGGCGCATCAATAGGTGTAGGAAGATTAACTTGCTGGCTTATTTGGTGCTATCCCAGATCTTAAGGTTTGGGAGAGGAATGCATGCAACAATGTAGGGATAGATGAGCTTGGAACCAGGGTAAAGCTTGAATATTAAGGGATGGGCAATATTGGGCTTCTAAGTCCATCCAATTGGGTGCTTAGAAAGATAAATAAAGGCTTGTTAGTATAGCAATTTGTGTCACCCTAAAGTATTTGTAAAGGTTCGGGAGACATAGGCAAACAGACTGTTCACTTTCCAAATGCAGTTACACTCTGCAAGGGAATTATCCCCAGAGCTTAGTGAATGAGTTTAAGCTCTGCTGACATCCATAATCAAATCATGTGTAAGCAAAAATCGCAGAGTCAGACATCCATCTCTGAGCCCGCACAAACCACGCCCCAAACCTGGCCTGTTAGTGTGCACTGAGGACCGGAGTTGAGAAACACTGGACTAGCTTATGGGTCTTAGTTCTTACTTGAACTCCACATATTTGAGTTCGGCCTGATCAGCCTGTGTGAGCTGACAATAGTTAGGACAAACAAAATAGGAGAGAGGGGACAGCCTTAGCTAGTTTCCCATTCTATGGGAAATAGTTGATATACTGTAAGAAATTATGATAATGGTCAGTAGCAAATGAGTTGTGATAAAAGGCCTTCAGTCTGGACAGAAAGTTTCCTTACACCCTCATTTAAGAATATAGTCCCATAAATCGGGTTGATTACTTTTAGATAAAAACAAAACAGATGGGTTTTTTTGGTGCATGAAATAAGTTAGGATACATCTACAGGTATTATCTGAAGCCCGCCTGTGTGACATAAAACCTACTTTGTCTTTGTGAATCAGGAATTCTAAAATTGTGTTAAGGTGAGTGATGAGAATATTAGAAGAAAGTTTGTTGTCCATGTCCAGAGATAGTTAGAGATGTGCAATTTGTTTTGGTCCGAATACAAATTTTTAGTTATTCGAAGATTCGGATGTATCCAAATCTTCTAATAAAATAGTTATGAATAGCAATGAATTTCATTAAAATTTGTTTAGTTTATTCATTTTCTAACTAATTCCAAATTTTCAGAACAATTAGAGTTCGGATCGGTCGAAAAACAATTGACAGATTTGAATTATGTGTGAAGAATAGCTGGGTGTTAAGCCGTGGGCCAGGGAGCCGGCCACCACGTCCTTAACTTCCAATAAGTCCTCAGCTGTCAACTGGCTTCCCCACTGACAGTTGAAATGTAAACAAAACAATTGCGGCAATATAAAATTCTGAAAAAAACAGCGTGGAGTCCCCTGCAATGTATACCAGGCCCTTCAGGTCTGGTATGAATTCTAAGGGGAACCCCACGCCAAAATAAAAAAAAGACGACGTGCGGCCCCCTTACAAATCCATACCAGACCCTTATCCGAGCATGGCAAGGGCAGGCAAGGTAAGGGGGGGGGGGCATGCAAGCATCCCCCTCCTGAGCTATACCTGACCATGTCACCTGAACATGGGTGGGTTTGGGGCACCCTGGGCAGTGGTTGTGAGGGTCCCTTTAATAAGGAGCCCCCAGATCCAACCCTCCATTTGAATGAGTATGGGGTACATATCTCTACCCATTCACCAAAAATGTGTAAAAAGTGAATAAAGACAGTAAACCAGTTTTTGACAGTTCCTTTATTTAAAAAATAAAAAACAATGTCCTTTGATGTAGATCCATCTCATGCCACCTGCCGCACCACCGAACCTGAAATAAAGACAAAAGAAAATCTCCGGCTTCGTCTAACACTTCATGCGGGCCAGGAGACACAGGCACACAGAGCTGACAGGCAGGGAGGAGAGCAGAGAGGAGAGCTACGGATAACAGGGGCACACAGGCTGATCATGGTGGTCAGGGCTCATTAGCCATGATTATTGCAGTCAGCACACAAAGGGGGGACACAGGAAGTGGCAGGATCAGCCAGTTTTTTTACAGTTTCCAGAGGGGCAGGTTAGACAGCACAAGCACTGTGCTGTTTAACCTGCTATAAGGAAACAGGATCTCTATTTTTTTTTCTTTAGGGTAACAAACACTTTAAGCATCATATTGCAACAGGAGTGTTAAATGGTCAGGTCAAGAAACAAATATTTTTGTCTTGGTATTAGAGGGGAGATACTATTGATGCACAGCCCTTTGGTAAATACCGAAAAAAACAATAATCTGGGAAGGAGTATAGTATATGTATGTATAGTATCTTTACTAGGCTGTGAAATCGAGGCATTGTGGGCCATAAGAGTAGGAGGCTGTCGATCAGGGTGGCATTTCAAATTATTAAATGTTAGCTGATCAATATATATGCTCCAAATCATCTAGTTCCGACAGTGCTTCAGATAGTAAAATGATGAACACTTCATTAAAAACATACACACATACAATGTCACATTCGTCAAATAAGCAAACATTTTGGGGCTGCGCAGGGTCCCTTCCTCAAGGCAACATAGTGACCACTCACAATGCAATAAAGCATGTAAACTGGGGTCAGCAACCTGTTAATTGTGATCTGCCTGTCGACCGCAGGCAGGTGACAGATAGATCACAAATAAGTCCCTGCTTTGCTGACCCCTGCCACGCTGGTGCGGCTCCTTTGCCCCAGTCTCCACCGATCTCATCCTCTTGGCAGAACAGAGAGTGGGAAGCAGTAGAGCTCAGGACAGAGGGTGGGAGTGGGAGCTGGCCAAGATAACTTTTCAAGCCAAACATTGGAAAATTTGACTAATGTAAGATTGCACTAATAAATAAATGTATATGTCTGCAATTGAGTGCTGGTGAGGTCTCAACATTTTACTGTGAATTGCTACAGTCACTATGAGCACCTATCTATTACCAGGGCCAAACGTTAAAAGAAGTGCAATCCTCATCCTTTAATTGAGTGATGCGAATAGGTTAGATTTGAGGGAGACTATGAGGTTAATTTAATAAAGACCAATAGGCTGTCTCTTTGCAAGGGTTTCCCCAGAGCTTAATGAAAGTGGGGAAAATGCACTTTGCAAAGAATACTCAATCACATGCAAAGAAAATAAAATATAGCGTGTTTCTTGCACATGATTTGATGATGAAAGTCAGCAGAGCTTCTCCTCATTCACTAAGTTTTGGGGAAAATTCTCTCTACAAAGTGTAAATTCCCATGCAAAAGTGAAAGATTTTCCCCATGTGCTGCTTATGTGAGCCTACTACTGAGATTATATCATCCATCTTGTGTTCCACAGCATCTACACAGGCACCGAGCTCTCTCATTTCCTTGGATAAGTCATCATCCAGTTTTTTAGTATCTGCTGCAAGCTCCTTTTGTAAAAGCAGTATGAATTTCCCCAGTAGGCCAGCATATTTGTCTGCTCAACTGACAGAAAAGTGCTGTTGTTGGAGAAACAATCCAAGTTGTATGGAGGCTCTTGTGAAGAGATCAGGTCCTCCAAAGGATGTGGTGAAATCACAATCTTGCTTCTTTGGTGTGTGACTATAGAGGCAATTGGGGTCCATGGGTTTTTGTGTAAGGTGGTGACATTTCTCTCCACGTGTCCTGTCTTTTGTTTGCTGGTGCTGTAAAGTGATCTGGACATTTATCACAACTTATCAGAAGTAACATTCTTTACACATCGGAATTTGTAAAAAACTCTGTTACCAAAGTTCCACTTTAAGAACAACAAATATACAGCAACAAAATAGCTTAATGAGCTGCTTAAACACTTTCAGGGGCACTTGTGCCAACATAAAAATCATCTCCTGGTAACCGGCATAATTTAAAGCAATGCAACTTATTTATAAAGCAAAATAATTGCTTATATTTCTGATGTGCAGCCACTTTCAACACAAAATTACACCTACATTATATCCACTGTATAAAAACTTGACAAAGAAAGAAAAAATTAAAAAAACAGCTGGAGAAAGAGTGATTGTAAACATCTTAAATATGTTTTCTCTTTTTACACAGATCTACTTTATAATTATGTTCTTGATGATCCACAAGTTTAAAAAAATCTAAATTCTTAGCAAGTTTTCTGTAAAAAAATTACAACAGTATAACTTTAGCAAAGTATGTAGATATGCTTTTTCAATAAGATTATAATTGTCAAAGTGCAATTTTTCCTAAATAAAATTATGCAGTGCAATAAAACAAATAAAAGATGACAGGGGTAAGAATGTTACATCGGAATCCTTTACACCACAGCTATCCTATGTTAGTGGGACTTGACCTGGAAACCTGCTAACATGGATGACATTACAACAAGCACTACTGTATTTTATAAAGCTTGTACCACAAATCTTTGTAGTGTACCACACAAAAAGTTTCCTGTCTCAAAGGTTATCGTGAAGAACAAAATAATTTGTTTGTGGTTATATTCACCTTATAATAAATAATAATAAATAATTTGTCAAGCCATTTGTTTTCATCAGGTTTAGCTATTACTTTTTGTCACCTGGATGATTCTGATCTACAAATAATATGGTCGGAGGGAGATATAAATAAATAGAATGTGTATGAAATAAAAAAATAAAAAAAATTAGGATACATCCATTCAAAAGTGTGAAACATTTACAATCATGTGAAAAATTAAATACACCCCACTGAAATTGTTAACTTTTTCAACATTTTTGAATAGGCATATATTATACGTTTATTCAAGCAGTTCCTACAGAGAAAGGTGATATACTTCAAAAGAACCCAAGAAAACATGTGCCTTTTCATTCATTTATTGAACAAAAATATTAACATTAATATTAATATTAATAATATAACATATTAAAAATATTATAACATATTAACAGATGTAATGGTGTACTGTCAAAGAAAATAATTACACCCATCAAATTTAATATTGGCCCAATAGAAGAAATGACTTACTTACTACTTCTCTATGCAAAGTTCTATAATTTTTTTCATGTGCAAGTTGTTTGTAGGTTTCTTTAAATTCATTTTTAAAGCCCCCCTACAAAATTTCAATGGGAATGAAATTAGGGCTTTAACTAGGACAGCCCTCTATTTCTTCTTTTCTAGCCATTCCTTGGTGGATTTGATAGAGTGCATCAGATCTTTGCCATGTTGAAAAACTCATTTCTGGTTAAACTTCGCCTATTGAACAGATGGCTGCATATTCTTTTTTTTTTTTTTTTTTCATTGAAAAAATTTCACAGTACAAAGAATAAAATAATACTATATGACAGCAAAGTACAACCAAAGGGAGAAAATCCTCTTCCAGTGTGATCAAGAACAGTGTATAATCAAAATGTACGGATTATACTAGCACAGGCAAGATTAAGCTATTATTATTATTATTATTATTATACAGGATTTATATAGCGCCAACAGTTTGCGCAGCGCTTTACAATGTGAAGGAAGACAATACAGTTACAATACAGTTCAAAACAGGAGGAACTAGAGGGCCCTGCTCGTTAGAGCTTACAATCTAGAAGGGAGGGTCAAGTGAAACAAAAGGCTATTGCAGACAAAAACAAATACATCCTGTACCATTCTTCCCATATTCGCCATAAAGTAGAAAATTTAGCCAAAGTACTGGAGTGTAGTGAGAGCAGTCTTTCAAGGGTGTAGTGCTGCTGTACCAAAGCTACAACCTTTGATGGCTTTGGGGCCAAGTTAGGTTTCCAGTGCCTTGCTATGATGTCGCATGCTGCCAATAAAATATGTGAAAATACTAATCTATGACTGGGGGGAAATCTATCAATTCCTAAGCTCAAGACTGCCAAGGCTGGATTAAAGGTGACAAGAATCCCCGTCTCCTCTGCTATTACAGAGAAAATTTTACGCCAAAAGCTTCTGAGATTGGGGCATGACCACAGCATGTGCAGAATGTTACCTAATTGCCCACAATCACACCAACATAATGGGGAATTGGAAGGGGAGAATTTAGCAGCCCTGTGAGGGGTAAGATATCATCTGCTAGTAATTTTGAAAGCTAGTTCCCAGTTATCAATGCAATGAGTAGATTTCTGAATAAAACTAACTATTGAGTAGATACTTCAGTATGGAAGAGTATTTAGTGAACAATGTTTTGGCCTGTAGAAGGCTGTAGAACAGTAGAACAGATCAAATATGACAGAGCAAATCTGTCACTGTTAGAAAAATGTCATGCTTTGAAATGAATATTGACCTTGAGTACAGGGTAACGTCTCAGGAAATTCATAATGCAAATACAAATGAAATGGACAGACACTGGTAATGTAAATTATTTTCATATTTTTCCTGGAGATATGAGGTGACCGCATTGGAAGAAATCTACTAGTGCTCATAGGCCACAACGAAGCAAGGGTCAAGGCCTCAAAGATTGAAATAGAAATTGACACTTCAGTATTGTGTGAATCACAAACAGATGGGCTGAGGATGTTCCTCCATGCCTGTAGAGATGCCTGAATCGTCAAAGGTAACAACTTTGTTTCGCCTTGCTTCCACAAATTAGCCAACAGCAATATACTTAGGTCAGACCTTCTGGATAAAACAAACTCTATTTTCACTCGAAGTACATCAGACGTGCCTGAATACCAACATCTCAACTAATCCAGGAGAGCTGCAATAAAATAGTTATTATGTCTACCATTCCCATACCCCCCGACCCTCCTGTGTTTAACTAGTTGGACATGAGAGCATCTGGCACTATTACCCTTCCATACAAATGTTTTAAGAAGTTTGGATAAGAATCCAGATATGAGGGTTTGATAGGGATTGGGATGGTATGGAACAAATACAGATATTGTGGGAGAATTGTCATCTTGAAAGAAGCTAATCTCCCTGCCCTCAACATTTAAAATTGGGATAAGTGTTTAAGCTCACTGTACACTTAGCTATCAGGGGGGGAAAATTGGCAGTAGCTAGTGACCTTAAAATAGGACAACTGGCTGAAGCGATTTAAAACATTATATGCTTAAGAAAGAGAGCCTGAAGGGTCTGTCAATATAAGAACAATGTTGTCTGCAAACAAATTAATTTTGTAGGGACGGGAGCCAAAGGAGAAACCCGAGATGACAGGGTCGGAGCTGAGTACTTCAGCCAGTGCTTCTATCATTAAATTGAAGATAGAGGGGTAAAGTAGGCTACCCTGTCTTGTGCCTTTGGAAATAGAGAAGATTTTTGACAGCATCTTGGAGGTGTACACCTGGGCCGAAGGGTTGGAATACAGTGCCATAATGGCCAACAGGGAGGTACCTTGAAACACAGATTTTTCAAGAACTCGGGACATATAAGTCCTATGGACTTTGCAGCACGGAAGGTGTAGGAGTTTTCACTACATGATGTATAATATTAATGAGCCACATGGTGGCATCAGCTTCTTGCCTCCTCCTAGTAAAGTCCAATTTATCTGGCTGTACCAGGGTTGGCATAACATCCATCAATCTCAAGGCCAGTCATTTTGCATACATGTTTACATCTGAATTTAGGAGCGAGATAGGCTGAAAGTTAGATGGAGTGGTCAGCTCCGTGCCTGGTTTTGGCAAAGTTACAATGTAAGCTTTTAGCATCTCTGGGGGGAATGAGGCAGATGAGACTGCATACATGAATGGCTTGAGAAAATGAGGGGGCAAGACATCTTTGAAAGTTCTATAATAATCATTTGAGAACCCATCCAGGCCCGGGGCTTTGCCAGTTGGCAGGGAACCGATGACTCTGACAATTTCCTCTGAAGTAAAGAGAGCATTCAGAATGGAAAAATGAGAGACTGTTGGAATATTAATGCTATATAAAAATGCATTGATCTCTGGGGGCTGAGGGGTTTGGTCGTCTTCCTTAAGAATATATAATGAGCCATAATGGTCTGCAAAGGAATTTGCAATGTCTTGCCGAATAATAATTTTGTGTTTAGAACTGGGATTTAGTAAATGGGAAATTCTAGTTTTAGCTCTTTGGACTTTAACCATGCGTGCTATGAATTTACCTGTCCTATTAGCATTAGCGTAAAAGTGTAGTTTCAGGTTACCAAGATACCTGTCATATTGCTCGAATAGGAGCATCTTCAGCTCATTTCTCAGTTTAAAAAGGGCTGCAGTGATTTTTGTTTTGGGGATTGATTTATTCTGAAGTTCCAAACCATGAATTTCTGAGAGCAAAGTATTAAGTACCATTGCATTGCTTTTTAGCTCCGGAACACAGCTGGATGAAAATACCTCGCATAAAGGCTTTGTGGGCATTTCAAACAATACAGGGGTCTGCTACAGAATTGTCATTATGTTGGAAGAAATCCCGCAGATGCTAAGAGAGTAATTTGAAAATAACACCTGTTGCAGGTCCTTGTTCTAGAACTTTGTGTTATAGGGTGGCAACACACGGCCCCTTTATGAAAATAACACATGTAACAGGTTCTTGTTTTGGAACTTTGTGTTATAGGGTGGCAACACTCTGCCCCTGTCTCTCACAGTCTCCTGATTGTAAATCACCTTTTCACATTGCTTACCTAAATGCAACTATAAGCTTCTGGGCTGATGTGCATTGCCCAGGCACATCCCACTCTCCCCATTTAAAGTGGACCTTCTATGAAAACAGAAATTCAGCTCTACTAAAAGCTACCATGCTCCCCAAAATAGTCAAATCATCTGCAAAAGTAATTTTGAAAAAAAAAAAAAGATGTAAAAAAAATACCTTGAACTCAGCTTCCAACACTTCTGGGAGGCTTGGGTAATGTCACAATTTCTTGTTGCTGCCTTCTGGGATAGCTGGGCAGTGGGCACTTGAAATCCCATAAAGTTGCAGTCTAGCCCATAGCAGGGGTATTTACTCATGGGATTTGGAGTATTAGCTATCCCAGGAGGCAATGGTCAAGCACCCTGCACCTCCCGGAACCATTGGATTTTTGGGTCAAGGTTTTTTTTAAATTATTGCGCACTTGTCATACGTGAATAATGAAGGTGGCCATTGCTAGCATCTCCACTTGAAGTTCCATGATTGTCATATTGATGCTTTGGTTTTAATACATTGTCATATAATGAACAGAAATGTATACAGAGATGAGTAATTCCCATATTTTGCTGATGTTCACTTACAATATTATTGTTTTGACTCCATGACTCAAAAGTTTTGAAGGCAACTGAAATTTTCAGATAGTGAGCAGTTTCCATACTCCCCAGATAGCAAATGTACTTCAATATATATAATTTTTTCCTTGCAGCCACTAAGACCCATAAGACTTTAGTTGAATTGAAACAATAAAAAGGCATTCATTAAATAAAAAATGGTCTAAGGGTAAAAAAAGATAGAATTGTGCAGTCATTTAGACAGTAAAATGTGTGTAAAATGTTATCATATAGTGTAAAAATACAACACAAAGGAGAAATAAGTGCCATTTCCTTTATTCATCACTTATTACCATTACTCACCAAGTCTTTCATACCAAGTCAAACATTATGTCTTACTGTTTTTCCCTTACATACTGCACGTATCAAGGACATGAAAATTGGAAATGGCTTAGCTGTTCTCAATTCAACCAAGCAATTCCTTGCAATTATATGCCACTATGGTGATTTGTACTGCTACCTTCAGGATGTGAAATCAAAGCTAACAGCTTGAAACATTGCAGCTGATCAGTCATTCGTCTGCTGAAAGAAAGCTCTGTTGACATTCCATTTGTACTTTTGCAAACTTTGTAGAAAGCTTCTAAAATGTAAGATCTAAAAAGATTTTGTGAATGCGGTTTATTTGCCTCTGTTCATTATGATTTATGTGTTCCAACAGCATAATCGGAATGGTAATTGCATATTTATGATGCTGAGATGTAATGTACTAGATGTTTCTATAGTGAATTTAAGTGGATAGACATTTAAATAAATATATAAATAAATATATATATATATCTTTATATATATATATATATATATATATATATATTTTTTTTTTTTTTTTTTTTATTTATATATAGATATATACAGTGCCTTGCGAAAGTATTCAGCCCCCTTGAACTTTGCAACCTTTTGCCACATTTCAGGCTTCAAACATAAAGATATAAAACTGTCATTTTTTGTGAAGAATCAACAACAAGTGGGACACAATCATGAAGTGGAACACAATTTATTGGATATTTCAAACTTTGCTAACAAATAAAAAACTGAAAAATTGGGCGTGCAAAATTATTCAACCCCTTTACTTTCATTGCAGCAAACTCTCTCTAGATGTTCAGCGAGGATCTCTGAATGATCCAATGTTGACCTAAATGACTAATGATGATAAATAGAATCCACCTGTGTGTAATCAAGTCTCCGTATAAATGCACCTGCACTGTGATAGTCTCAGAGGTCTGTTTAAAGCGCAGAGAGCATCATGAAGAACAAGGAACACACCAGGCAGGTCCAAGATACTGTTGTGGAGAAGTTTAAAGCCAGATTTGGATACAAAAAGATTTCCCAAGCTTTAAACACCCAAGGAGCACTGTGCAAGCGATAATATTGAAATTGAAGGAGTATCAGACCACTGCAAATCTACGAAGACCTGGCCGTCCCTCTAAACTTTCAGCTCATACAAGGAGAAGACTGATCAGAGATGCAGCCAAGAGGGCATGGTCACTCTGGATGAACTGCAGAGATCTACAGCTGAGGTGGGAGACTCTGTCCATAGGACAACAATCAGTCGTATACTGCACAAATCTGGCCTTTAAGGAAGAGTGGCAAGAAGAATGCCATTTCCTAAAGATATCCATAAAAAGTGTCGTTTCAAGTTTGCCACAAGCCACCTGGGAGACACACCAAACATGTGGAAGAAGGTGCTCTGGTCAGATGAAACCAAAATCAAACTTTTTGGCAACAATGCAAAACGTTATGTTTGGCGTAAAAGCACACAGCTCATCACCCTGAACACACCATCCCCACTGTCAAACATGGTGGTAGCAGCATCATGGTTTGGGCCTGCTTTTCTTCAGCAGGGACAGGGAAGATGGATGGAGCCAAATACAGGACCATTCTAGAAGAAAACCTGATGGAGTCTGCAAAAGACCTGAGACTGGGACGGAGATTTGTCTTCCAACAAGAAAATGATCCAAAACATAAAGCAAAATCTACAATGGAATAGTTCACAAATAAACATATCCAGGTGAGAATGGCCAAGTCAAAGTCCAGACCTGAATCCAATCGAGAATCTGTGGAAAGAACTGAAAACTGCTGTTCACAAACGCTCTCCATCCAACCTCACTGAGCTCGAGCTGTTTTGCAAGGAGGAATGGGCAAAAATTTCAGTCTCTCGATGTGCAAAACTGATAGAGACATACCCCAAGCAACTTACAGCTGTAATCGCAGTAAAAGGTGGCGCTACAAGGTATTAACTTAAGGGGGCTTAATAATTTTGCACGCCCAATTTTCAGTTTTTTATTTGTTAAAAAAGTTTGAAATATCCAATAAATTTCATTCCACTTCATGATTATGTCCCACTTGTTGTTGATTCTTCACAAAAAAATACACTTTTATATCTTTATGTTTTTAAGCCTGAAATGTGGCAAAAGGTTGCAGAGCTCAAGTTGGCCGAATAAGTTTGCAAGGCACTGTATATATATATATATATATATATATATATACTATATACAGGCATACATATATATATATATATATATATATATATATATATATATATATATATATATATATATATATATATATATGTATATATATATATATATATATATATATAATTCTGACCAATCTTCAATAAAAAGATTACTAAAACTCATGTAAGCCTAAATTCCAATCCAAAATACATAATTTTAATATCCCTAGTAACAAAAAAAAAAGGGGGATAATACAAATATAAATCAAAAAACAAACAAATATCAAATACTTGAGATCATTTTTTTATCCATAAATTGAAAGTATAATGTATTTTGAGGTAGCACATATTTTGAGGTACTATTTATCAAACACTAAAAGTTCTAAACATCTTAAAGGTCTGCCGGTATTTAAAGCAGACTGCCAAGTCTGATACTTAGAAGACAAAAAGCCTTGGCCCCCTAAAATAAAACAATGGAAAGACAAAAAAAAAGAAAGATATAATAGTAGTTTACACTTTGTGTTCTACCTGCCGTGCCATGGTCAGGGTGATGTTACAGGCCTTCCAGAGAGATCCTGAGAATGCAAAGGATCCCAAATCTTGTGAAAAAACACACCAGCACGGTGTACACGTTTTAACCAGAAATATTATATCAAAAGCTGAACTTTAGCTTTAAAATAAAAAGTTTGCATACAGGATTTTTTTTTTTTAGAACAGACATGTCATGTCTTTTCTGCAATGAAACCTTCCTGCCTTCCTACTGCTAAGTGTCTATATAATGCACACAGAGCCATTCGTGTGCAGTTAAGTGTACATTCTTGGCATGTCTTAGTGCTGGAATGAATGAACACCTCAAGTATATGCATTAGAGTTACATCATCCCTTATCCAGTTCAAGCCAACAAGGTAGCCAAAGATGCACAAACCCTAAAGAAAACTGGATGCTGGTGAGGATATTTGTGAATGTCACATTGCTGGAGCAGAGGTACATTTAGTTCCACTTTAAACATGCACACAAAAAAAATGGGGGAAAGTATTTAATTTATTATTTCATTTTTATTTTTACTGTATACAACTTTAAATACATTATTTATCACACAAGTAAAATACACACAAAAAAATCAAAACAAATAGTAAGGTATTTGTGTGAGTTGGAGGAAATATGTAGATTCAGGTAAGCAGATAACTCCCTAGCACACAAAATTACCCAAATATATTAATAAAAGCCACAAAACAGTTTTCTCTATATGTTCACTACACACAATAAGTGGAGACTGCAACACATGTTTTTATTAGGGGAAAAAAACTTTACAAGATCAGTTAAAAGTTTGTATTCACTGGGTGTATGATCATCTGAGCAATCATGAAAACTTGCATTGTCATAGTCCTTATGGTAAATTCCCATTGGACTTGTGCATTTATGTACAGTAAATCAGACCAAGTCAGCCAGCTCCTAAAGGTCCTTGTGATAAAGACAGAGCTGTAAAATACAAATGTTGTATAGCAGAACAAAGCAGGAATCTGACTCTTTATAGCCTATAGTATGAGTAAATATGGCTGCCCTAATCAGTGTTTTGTTATAGCATATTCATTTGTTTGCGCCATTTAAACTGCTCAGTTTTTTTAAAGAATGTGTTCCTAAATCACTGCCATCATGTGAATATGTGACATGTATGGCTACTAGTCACTATTAAATTCTATTACTACCAGCTGATGCTTCTCTACACTGAAAAGAGAAGTATAAAATGTAATATAGTTATTGCTACGTTTACCAAATGCTGTTAGTTTCAAATTTTTATATACATTTAGCTATACTCTTTGACAGCTGTATAAATGATGGTTTCCAGGATCATATTTACAATAAGAAATTGCACTTGCCAAGTTCATTAGGATTCATTGTCTTGCTCTGCTTAAGAAGAAAATAACTTTTCAGAAAATATTTCTTTAAACTTCTTTTAAAGTGTAAATGCAGGCTTTGGAGATATTTTATGTGAAAGAACAAGGTTTCCTTAGGACTGATAGCAAATGCTCTGTATTTCCCAAGGGAAATCAGAATAACAACATAAAAAGATTTTTTCAGGCATAATCTATTATAATTTATGATTAGAAATGATTAATGATGTAGTACAATTCTGCTTGTTAACAAAAGCTTCTGCAGATACCTGTAGAATAACAATCTAGAACAAGAAACGCTCTTCTTTACACAAGGTAAATTGAAGGGATATAGTTACATTTGCTTTGCTGAATACTATGTAATCAGTTGTATCATATTGATAACAGATGTGAATCCTTGCTTATTTATATGCACATTTGAGTATTTTATGTGTGACAGTTGCCTGGACTATTTTGCTTACACTTTTTAAAGTTTTCTTATAAATCAAAAGTGTGTTGTGATTATGGTTGCCAAGTCCCTTAGCCTGAGCAGGTTGGACTGGAATCTTAAGTTGGGACTTAAAATCCACTTGTCTATTGCATTTTTCAACATGACACAACTGCAGTATTCATCCAACAACAATGCCTTTATTTTTTATGTCTAACATGACATGCAACAATTATAAATTACTTTTCATTCATCACACTTTGGTGCAAATGTATACCAAGTCTGCAAGGGAAAAAGTGCTTTCCTTGAAAGTATTTACATTTAAATATAACACCAAATATTTACATCTTGCTGTTGTTCTCTTTATCTCAAATATTGTTCAAGAATGAAACATGCCATTGAGCTCCAGACCAGACAACAGGCATATAACACAGATGTAATCTATCTTAAGTGACCTAACTTGGCAGCTCTCAAGCAGCATATGCTGTCCACAACTCACCTTCCATTCAGAAACCGGTAGCTAAGGAACCATAGTCTGAATCAAAAGCCACTACTAGGGTTGAAAAAAACAGGATTTTAGACAAACCCATGAAAATCCACTAAACCCCTATTTACCACCAAACCCCATTAAAGTCTAGATGAGTTGAACCTTGGTATTTTATTCTGGCCTTTTCCTAGTCTATCACATTTTTCAACATGACACAACTGCAATGTTCATCCAACAACAATGCCTTTATTCTTGATGTCAAACATGACATGTAACAAATATAAATTACCTATCTTTCATCACACTATGGTGCTAATGTATACCAAGTCTGCAAGGGAAAAATCTTAAGTAATCTAGCTTAAGTGACCTAATTCAGCAGCTCTCCAGCTGCATATGCAGTCCACAACTCACCTTCCATTCAGAAACTGGGAGCTAAGAAACCATAGTGTGAACCAAAAGCCACTACTAGGGTTGAAAAAACAGGATTTTAGACAAACCCATGAAAAATCCACTAAACCTGTATATACCACCAAACCCCATTAAATTCTAGGTGAGTTGAACCTTGTTATTTTATTCTGGCCTTAACCTAGGTAAATTTGCAAGCTTTCATAAAAAAAAGAGTATGGGTATCTGGGCACTGCCATGGGGGACAGATACCAATCCAAAAAAAGTATTAAAAAATATTTAGCAGCGACAACAAACCACTGCTAAATAACAAATCCTCAGCCTCATTCTATTTGTAAACAAAGAGGCCAGGGGGGACTTGGTCAATTACATCACCCAGATTCCCTGTCTGTTATAATTACATTACTGCAGCAGCCAGGGATCTATCATTTAGAGAAAGAGTGCAGCAGGGCAGCATCGTCAATTGTGGCTGGTCATCATGCTATCTTTGGATAGTATAGAAGTATTTTCCATCGCAAAACCATCGTGACCCAAGTTTGCAGCCAAAGGTATGGCTCCCTTTCCACATCCTGAGAGGAGCATTTATACAAACACAGGCTTCTCAGTCCTTAAAACAACAACAAAAAAAGAGAGCGCACAACCGCCCTAGTGTAATCCAATTTATTGTTAAGAATAAAACTTTAAAGGAATGCTCTCACATGGTAGCAGATTAAAATGGGCCACAGCTCTCATCGAAGGCTGCTGTAAGGTCCAGGTGTGCTGGACCTCTTCAATTGAGCCTGCAGACAGCTAGAAGCCACAAACGCCTGTCCTTGGCTATGTGTACTACTGCGCATGCGTCCAAACTAGGCGGTGTCGCGCTCCGTAGTCGAGACACCTTACACAAGAGAGGAAGATTGAGATGCAGAGGCATGTCCTGTTGCCATGATAATGCGTTTCAGAGGTGTGGTCTCCTTTGTCAAGTCAAGCCCACCCCAGCAGACATAGTGTGTATATAGGGCACAACCTACTCCATCCCCAGCCTGAAGCTTAAATTGGCCATACTCGGGAGTGCTGGTTTTACAATAGCATTTTAATTTCTATTCCTCACAGTTATCTATTGGTTATTCATTGTGTATATCCCTGTGTATAAATTTACATTCATTTATACTCATTTTGTATGCAATTGTGCTATATCAAAAGCTTCTTAAGAGGGTTGCCAGTCTCCCACCTACTGCTATTGTAAAACCACCACTCCTGAGTATAACTGTTTAAGCTTCAGGTTGGGAGTGGAGTGGAAAATTCTAAAATCTAGGGATTAGTGTTTCACCATAATGTGCAAAAATTCCAATGGTAAATCATCAGTATCTGGAGCTAAGGGAGGGGCAAACTGTGATATGGCAGTAGCAATCTCAACAGTGTAAAGTGATAATTTAGGGATCTCTACCTGTTCCGTGGTCAGTTAAGGGAACTCTATATAGCTCAGCAATTCATGTATTTTTTAAGTCTATGTATATAGTCCATGTACGTAGTCGAGGAAGAGTACTAAAGTACTAAAAAACTCGCGGAACTCTGCAGTGATTAGCTCAAAATGTTAAAAAATACATTGTTTACAAAAAATTATTTTTGCCTGGCTTTTTCATAATGAAGTTGCTCCACTACCCTGGTCTGCATCTTTAATTGATGTAAATAGTCTACAGTGGGATCATTGGTGTACAGATCCTCAAGGAAAGTGTGATGTGTTGTGGCTTGTTTAAGTTTGTGTTTTGATGAATGTTTGAGTCTAGAGATGTGAGTGGTAAGGATTAGCCAAACATGTAACTTAAAGGATTCCCAAACCACAAGGGAGGATTGCCATGTAACCACTAGCAGTGTTGGGGTAGTTACTCAAAAAATTTAACTAGTTACTAGTTACTTCTGTAAATTGTAACGAGATTGCTTTACTAGTTACTGCATTTGAATAGTAACTTCACTACCTATTACTTTACTTTCCTCTTTCTTAATTGACCGTGTAGAAGAAGATAGATGACACTCTTTCTGCATAGAGTTTATTGTATAAACACAGGCTTTGGGAAACATGAGAACAAAACCTGAAAAACAGAATAAAACATAAAGTGCAACAAAAAGTCATAAACTTCATCCCTCTCTATTCTTCGAAAATAACGATTGTATCACACGGCTTGGGTAACGCAGGAAAGTGTGTTCCTATAGCCTAGTAAAGTAGTGTGGTTACTTCCTATAGCCTAGTAAAGTAGTGTAGTTACCAATATTAGTATTGTAACTAGTTACGTTACTTCGTTACCAAAAAAAGTAATGTAGCTACTGTAATTCGTTACTTTGTAACTCGTTACCCCCAACACTGACCACTAGTATAAACAAATAACTCCCACTCATTACTTAGCTCATCAACATCAAGTAAGGCAGTCAGCCAAAAGGAGTGGAGACACCACAGGGGCATACAGTATACAGAATAATATATGTAAGTAGCCTCGCTCAGTACATATATCATCTGAAAGTATGTGGGGTCAAAACACTACACAGTCGGGTATTAGAGTCTTTGGACAGTAAAATAAAATGTATGTGAGACATACTGAAATGTGTGGTAGAAAAGCATAAATAAGCTCTTGTGGTCGAGAATTTATACCTCCATGGGTCAACAATGGCAAAGTCCATTACCAAGTGGAAGAATCCAGTCATATGATTAGGGCCTGAATATGTTTATGTGCGGCCGATTGGCCCAGGCTGGAATTGAGAGGGGTATTAAAATCATTCAGTCATATAGCAGGAACCAAGGGGTCATGTGCCATAAAAGAAAATCTGTCACCAGGCACCACATAGTTGGGTGGGGGATATATAATATGCCAAAGAGAGCAACTTAGAGCCAAATATTAAAGCTTGTAGGACATGGGCTCTGTAGCCGAGAGACCGTACACAAAGGGGGGAGGGGATGCAGAGGCACGTCCTTTTGCCATGACAATGCATTTCAAAGGCGTGGCCTTCTTTGTCAAGTCACGCCCACCCCAGCAGACTCCACTATTCAGGAGAAGAAGATGGATGACCTTGTTTACCTACCGTACCGGCCCATGCTTACCTCAGAGTAAGCTACTATATGTCTTATGTACCAATAAATATTATGCCTCACTAAGCCGGCACTGCTTTATTCTGCTTATACTCCTCAGAGCCTCTCCTTGCTCCAGCTGGAAGCCACTGAACATGCTCCCCCTCCCGCCCCCCTTCCATCCCCCTTCCACCCTATTGTACCCTTTTTAACCTTTTTGGTGTGCCACCCACCAACATCAGAAAGCGCAATGTCATCACTGACTTAAAATAATTGGGACATTTTTCATGTGCTCCCAATCCATACCTTCCTCTTCTAGGATGAACAAGTACCCTGACATATCTGGGCATATGCATTATCAGATTTTCCTTGGATTACATACTTCTGAATATTGACCACTGTATGCCCTGATCAAGGCCAAGACTCAGATATCGGAAAAATGTCAGTTAGGTGTCATGGGTAGAATCAATCTAATAAAAATCTAATAATGATTTCCTGACTAAGCCACATGGTGGTGTAAGACGAGGCATAGCCAAGTGATGTCAGACTCGGACTGAGATACCGTTATAGGGAGCCCCTGGGATGTATGTTTTAGTAGATGTGAGTAGAAGACTGCATTTTTTTTTACTAACAATAAACAAAATATACTACACTATATACAGCCATCTTTTCCTTTCATATTGTGAGCTATCTGGAGATGGTGCCAGCCAAGGTTATTATTTAACCAATAAGTGGATTCATGCTGACAGCCTAAGTTGGAGGATCATTATATTGTCATATTATAATTCAAAGGCAATATTGACCTGTATTTTTTTTTTTCGTTCACTTACGAGGCTAGAGAGCAATCTAGCTGGTGGAGGAACACTTTGTTTTTTTGTGATAGAGCACAAAGTTTATGAGGGTGAAGAGACTTTAATACAGACACCTTCTGAAGCACTTGATTTGGACTTTTGGGGACTATTATTTTCTTTTGGTGGCTTCATTCTCCATCTGGCACTTATATTGCTGTTGTCTTGAGTTTAACACTCAAGGTCTTTGAGAACCACCTGTGGGGGGGGGGGGGGGGGGGGACAAAACATACCGACATGGTTTCCAGTCTCTCAGTTTGTCACATCCAGTTGTCTGTGGTACGCACGTTGGAGTGCAGGACCCGGCTTCAGCTTTTGAAATAACCAGCTTGATACATCTGCCCATATTGTTGAGAAATGATGACTACAACATTGTAAGTGCATTTTTTATTGTTCAAATCAAAATAGAGGGATGTATTAGCCCCCGTTCACACTGGGGCGACGCTACTTCGCCGGGCGACCTCACAGGTCGCGGCGCGCTGCTCGCCCCACGACCTCGGAGCGGCCGGCACGGACTTCATAACATTGAAGTCTATGCAGGTCACTCCGGGTCGCCCCAAAGAAGCTCCGGACCCTTTTTCTAAGTCGGAGCGACTTGTGTCGCTCCTATTAGAACGGGTCCATAGCTTCTGTATGGCGGGCGTCCCAGTGTGAACGGGGGCTTACACTATTTTTGGATCCTTCTCTTCCCTTCTTTGAGCCATAGCTTTGGCAAGGACGTACAGGAATTGCACCTGGTCTCACGTACCAGTAAAAGCCTGCTAGACCCACATGCTATATGGCTAAGGGGTCCACAATATCTGGTAAGTGTTCTTGCTGCTGGAGAGTTGAACACTGAACACTGCATGAGATATACAAGTTCAACACTTTGGCATGGAAGCACCTTTATTTTGAGGAATATCAAGGAGTCTGCACTGGTTACCTGCTTGTCACTTTATTCATTTATTTTTGAGCAGGAAAGCACTTTTTTCCTCAACCAATTGAGGACTTCAATAGTTACTGGCTTGTCCTAATATGTTGGACTATTATTTGCACATTGGATGTATATGATTTTTGCATTATATGTATTTATGTAAGGCGGATATACCATATTTGCCCACGAACTTTAGCACATTAGGTTTTTAGGCACATGTGTATTTTGTATCTATTTCATAAGGTTTTATCATTGAGTTTGGGTTTGCTCTGCGGTTCCAAATTCAGTATATTTTTTAACGTTGTGATGAACAGTGACAGCCATTTATTAGTATAAGTGTAAAAATGAAAAGTGCGCTTATTCTGGGTGTATAAAAAAATCACCTATGAGTGATGTGTATACTGAAATGTATAAGATGTATTGATATACAAATATTCTCTGTTGATTGGTTCACAAAAACAAAACAGAAATTATAGTGATAAAAACTATAGTGCAAAAATCATATATCAGTCCGTGAAAAACAGAAGAAATCCTCTTGCTGAAATATGGGTGAATAAGTCAACCAAAACCAATGCTGTGAATAAAGTCCAAAGCTTGCAAGAGGAATGGGTGAAGATAAAGAAATAATCCCTCCACTAAGTGAAATTCCTCCTTACCCGACGGAAGAAGGTAAGTGCTAAAATGATGATCCAACTGTCCACAATGCTAAAATCTTAAACTGGGTCACCTCCAGCACTCTGCGGCACGTGTGAGGCTGGAGTTCATGAAAGCTCATGAAAGCAGAGGAGTCAAATTGGGGAAACTGAAAAGCCACCTGCCTGTTATGAGGGAGGAAGGAACATCGTTTTTCTGCCTTGCCACAGTGATTGCTGAGTCTGTTTGCTGCTGATTTCTGGTAAGAGGCCAGTTTTGCCTTTGTTGCACTGGAGGTTTTGCTCACGTTTGCAGGTGACCCAGTTTAACATTTTAGCATTGTGGACAGTTGGATCATCATTTTAGCACTTACCTTCGTCGGGTAAGGAGGAATTTCACTTGGTGGAGGGATTATTTATTTATCTTCACCCATTCCTCTTGCAAGCTTTGGACTTTATTCACAGCATTGGTTTTGGTTGACTTATTCACCCATATTTCAGCAAGAGGATTTCTTCTGTTTTTCACGGACTGATATATGATTTTTGCACTATAGTTTTTATCACTATAATTTCTGTTTTGTTTTTGTGAACCAATCAACAGAGAATATTTGTATATCAATACATCTTATACATTTCAGTATACACATCACTCATAGGTGATTTTTTATACACCCAGAATAAGCGCACTTTTCATTTTTACACATATTTAACATAGAAACATAGAAACATAGAAACATAGAATGTGTCGGCAGATAAGAACCATTTGGCCCATCTAGTCTGCCCAATATATCTGAATCCTATGAATAGTCCCTGGCCCTATCTTGTATGAAGGATAGCCTTATGCCTATCCCATGCATGCTTAAACTCCTTCACTGTATTTGCAGCTACCACTTCTGCAGGAAGGTTATTCCATGCATCCACTACTCTCTCAGTAAAGTAATACTTCCTCATATTACTTTTAAACCTTTGCCCCTCTAATTTAAAACTGTGTCCTCTTGTGGTAGTTTTTCTTCTTTTAAATATGCTCTCCTCCTTTACCGAGTTGATTCCCTTTATGTATTTAAATGTTTCTATCATATCCCCTCTGTCTCTTCTTTCTTCCAAGCTATACATGTTAAGGTCCTTTATCCTTTCCTGGTAAGTTTTTTCCTGCAATCCATGTACTAGTTTAGTAGCTCTTCTCTGAACTCTCTCTAGAGTATCTATATCCTTCTGGAGATATGGCCTCCAGTACTGCGCACAATACTCCAAGTGAGGTCTCACCAGTGTTCTGTACAGCGGCATAAGCACTTCTCTCTTTCTACTGCTTATACCTCTCCCTATACATCCAAGCATTCTGCTGGCATTTCGTGCTGCTCTATTACATTGTCTTCCCACCTTTAAGTCTTCTGAAATAATTACTCCTAAATCCCTTTCCTCAGATACTGAGGTCAGGACTGTGTCAAATATTCTATATTCTGCCCTTGGGTTTTTACGCCCCAGGTGCATTATCGTGCACTTATCCACATTAAATTTCAGTTGCCAGAGTTCTGACCATTCTTCTAGTTTTCCTAAATCCTTTTCCATTTGGCGTTTCCCTCCAGGAACATCAACCCTGTTACATATCTTTGTGTCATCAGCAAAAAGACAAACCTTACCATCGAGGCCTTTTGCAATATCACTTATGAAGATATTAAACAAAATTGGTCCCAGTACAGATCCCTGAGGTACCCCACTGGTAACATGACCTTGTTCTGAATGTTCTCCATTGACTACAACCCTCTGTTGTCTGTCACTCAGCCACTGCCTAATCCACTCAACAATATGGGAGTCCATGCTCAATGACTGCAGTTTATTGATAAGTCTTCTATGTGGGACAGTGTCAAAAGCCTTACTAAAATCTAGATATGCAATGTCTACTGCACCTCCACCGTCTATTATTTTAGTCACCCAGTCAAAAAAATCTATAAGATTTGTTTGACATGATCTCCCTGAAGTAAACCCATGTTGTTTTTCATCTTGCAATCCATGGGATTTAAGATGTTCCACAATCCTATCCTTTAATAGGGTTTCCATTAATTTGCCTACTATTGATGTCAGACTCACTGGTCTATAGTTGCTCGATTCCTCCCTACTACCTTTCTTGTGAATGGGCACGACATTTGCCAATTTCCAATCTTCCGGGACGACTCCTGTTACTAATGATTGGTTAAATAGATCTGTTAATGGTTTTGCCAGCTCACCACTAAGCTCTTTTAATAATCTTGGGTGTATCCCATCAGGACCCTGTGACTTATTTGTCTTCACTTTAGACAGCAATCTTAGAATGTCTTCCTCTGTAAAGACACATGCATCAAATGATTCATTAGTCATCCTTTCAAGTGGAGGTCCTTCTCCTTCTTTTTCTTCTGTAAAAACTGAACAGAAGTATTCATTAAGGCAGTCAGCTAGCCCTTTATTTTCTTCTACATACCTTCCGTCCTTTGTTTTTAACACCATTCAATTGCAGCTATTCACACACCAGCACACCCTTTCTTCTTATCAATACATTTATTAGTATAAATCTAGATCTTTTAGCACAGGTTTTTCCTCTTTCTTTTTAATAATAATTATATATTTTTTTTTTCAGTACAGTTTGTATTGCACGTTGAGTTGTTGATAGAAGAAGGATTATTTTTACCACATTTGGGATCACTTGTATACATTTCTATATTATGAATTTATAACACTGAATAATGTTTGTTTTTTTATTAAGATTGCTATCAATTTTTAAGCAGCACAAACACGCAACATTTTTATTTTTAAATCTTTCAGGTGTGGGAACTCATTTTGTGTTTGTGTTTGCAGCAGCTATTTGAGCCCTTAGTTATTTATATGCGAGGCAGCGCAATTGATTTCTGCTAATAAAAATGGTCCTTGTGCCCAAGATTCTATATATTCTGTATATTTCTGCATATTTACCATTAAAATATTTCAGACTAATGAATTCCATCCCTAAGTCCTGCAGACACAAACTCCAACTCAAACTCCACCGGCATATCTTCAAAACACCAAACCAATCTGGGGGTGGGTGACAAATCTGAACAACAACTCTATCAAACCTTGATTTGAACTTCCTTTGGGCACACCGCACCACATCTCCTGTGTGCAGTGATTGATTGGAGCTACTAAAAACAGTGTATGGATTATAAAAAAAAAAACCCTTTTAAGTCTGAAATGTATTTGATCAAATGTGTTTATTATGATTTCTGTTTCTATGACTGTGAATGCTATGTGTAGTGTTTTGTTACGTTATGAAAAAACTAAAATTGTAGCATAAATGTTAATTTCATGTCAAAATGTTGGCACTTTTTCAGAGCATGATCACTGAGAATGTTGACAAGTGAAAATTGTTCAAGCCTTATAGTTAATTTATAGAAGCAATAAACAACAAAAGCAATGCATATCATAAAGACAAAGGACTGCTTTGAGTTTCCTAATGTTATATGTAAGTTCTCTCTTTTCTTTTAGAGCTTATAGAATGGTAATATTGGCAGTGGTAACTTTATTTTTCCCTGCTTACATATCAAAAATGAAACCTACATTTACTAAACCTAATTTTTATAACCGAGAAGTTAGTCTGCAATTTCTTTACTAGGAATTAAGCCTCCATTTATTATATTTACTGTTGCAATTCAATTTCAATCCTTCCTGCCACTTGCAAGGTTAGTCAAGGTTAAATTAAAGGAATCATTTAAAATACAGTGTACAGTTAAGGTCTGCAACTTCAGCTAATGCTATTAACGTGTACTTTGTAATGTCACATTTGATCCAGACTACTGGATTTGAAAGTTCACGTCTATTTGTCAGATATGGTAATTATCACATTAAATATGTGTTAGTGTGTTATATTATAGGTATCAGTAATCAAATAAAATAACTGTGCAATAGTCCAAGACCTTGTTCACTAAACTTTACTTAAGAAAACTGAGGGCTCTATTATTTTTGGGGAAGCTTTCAAACCAGGGATACTGTAGGTAAAGGTGCTATACTGTTCAAGCAGGGTTTGGAAATGATAAGTTTTCTGGTAAAGTGTGCTGCTCAGCAAGGGATGAAGGCAAATGTGAATTTTCAAGGACACTGTGGTTCTGAATTGCGAAAGGGGGCAGTGAAGTACTGCAGAGTTTGTGATAGGGAACATGTAGATATCAAGGTACAATCTGCTTCAGTGCTAGGAATGAAGGCAACCGATCCCTATACATTTATTAGGGAAAACATAGAGTTGTTTAATAAATAAGTATAGGCTGTTATGAATTTGAAATCATAATTCAAATTAACTTTATCTTGGCTTAGAGAATTAGCCATCGAAAACCATGTACAAAGAAAAATCTTTTTTTTTTTTTTAATTTTGATTGCATGTGATTGAGTTTTTTTGCAAAGCAAATTTTACTCAAAGGATATGTTTACCTTTTGGAACATGCTATTCCACCCATATTTAGGGTGGAACATGTAACATATTCCAGCTTCTGCCACCAGTCCCCCCAATCTCAACCTCTCTGTGACAGCAGGAAGGGGATCTTCTCCCCACACCCGCTGTCACAATTCAAAAATAGTGCTGCCATGCGGGACTCTGCCCACACGGGTGCATTATTCATTCACAGCAATCTGTGAATGAAAGAACCACAAACCATCAGTCATTGCGGCTGACAACTTGAAGTTCTCAATGAACTGTGAGGGGGCTGATGAGCACATTTGTAGTCTATTCACAAGCCCTACAGCTTGCAAACATTCAGCCTGTATCAGAGGTACAGGCTGAAGGCTGCAGGGCTTGTCTGTTGAAGTCTGACATTGCACCCCTGCTTTCCATGCTCCTGCAGGAAAAAAACAATAAATGCCATTTTTTTTCTGCAAAAATATGTGCATTTAATATTTTTTCTATAATCTGGAATATTAGTAAATAGGAAGGAGGGGGGGTAGTATATATAACAGAGTAATAAGCTGTGTTTGAACTATGTGAAATATTTTTATAATTGTTTGTAGTCATTGAATTGAAAATCAATAAAAATTACGGAAAAAAATAAAGGTAAATATCTTTTCTAAAAAGTTGAATTTAGCCTTTAACTTTAACTCATCCATTGAGCTAGGTTTGTATCAAAGATATCGCACACTCCAAGAAAGAAACCCCAAAGTGTATAAGTATGTAGGTTTTTTTTTTACACTGATGCATGTTTTGTACACTTCGACTTTTTAACTATTAAAGGGAGTCCATTAAGGAAAGTGACATAATCAGGTAAAACCAACTTTAATCAAACGGTGTACCTATTCTGTACAGTGACTCCTTAAATTTTTTTTGCAATTTTTGCCAGGTTGTGTACTACAGTTGTCAACTGTGCAAAAATCTAAGACAATGCAAAATACAATAAATTGTTTTTGCAGTAACAGTACCTTTACTTTGCATTATTACAGTAAGGCATGAAAATTGGTGTAGTGCATAGTGATATCATTAATTTTGAATATCACTCCAATGGGCATAGCCAGTGCAGGATGAACATGTATGTTTTCACCCCTCAGTGCACAGATGTGAACAGTGTGTGTGATAAGGTGTACTGCTCCAACAAAAATGCTGCAGCTCTGTTGAAACCTGTAGCTTGAGATCTCAAAGCCTGTAAATAAAATGTTTAAGCTTTCATTAAAAAATTTCTGATGTTTGTAAAAACACTAAAATTTACTCTAAACCATTGTTTCCCTAACTTATTTGGCACACTGGCTCATAGATCCTTAAGCAATATCAAAGTACTTTTTGCAATAAACTTTTCAGTGCTCTTTGTGACATCACTGCCAATGCACTTAATTTAGCCACAACAAAGCTTTTATGTGATTTTTTAAATGATGTTTTAACCACTTGTCGACCAGCTGCTGTAGTTATACATTTCTGTTACATGAAGCAGTTACTGTGGGTGCCAACTGGCTAGAGGGAGAGCCAATCAGGGGGTCCAGCGGGTCCGGTGGCCATGATGTCCGCTGGGCACCCACGATCGCTCCCCACGGAGACAGAATGGTGGTCTGCCGATGTAAACAGACTGCTGTTCTGTCAGTGATGAACACAGGGATCCCTTGTTCCTCCTATTTAGGAACAAATGTCTCTGTGTTCATCCAGTGAGCTCATCCCCCATACAGTTAGAAAGCACCACCCAGGCACACATTTACCCTTTGATAACCCCTGGTGTTAACCCCTTCTCTGCCAGTGTCATTAGTAATTGGTAATGTCACTGGTCCCCCCAAAAGTATTAAAAATGTCAGTTAGGTGTCCGATTTGTCCGCCACAAAAATCGCTGATCGCTGTCATTACTAGTAAAAAAGAAATAAATAAATAAAAATTACATAAATCTTTCCCCTAGTTTGTAGACGCGATAGCTTTTGCACAAATACACTTATTGGAATTTTTTTTCTTTCCAAAAATATGTAGCAGAATACCTATTGCTCTAAAATAATGATTGCAATTAGATTTTTTAATTTTATTGGGAATGTTATATAGCAGAAAGTAAAACATATATATATTTTATTTTTCAGAATTGTCGCTCTATTTTTGTTTATAGTGCAAAAAATAAAAATTGAACAAAGATTGGTCTTATTAAAAGGTCAAATACAGCGCTTGCTGATAAAACCCTAATGGATAGCAATATCCATTCCAACATCTGTGATAAGCATAAATGATCAATAGATATGTTATGGTATAAATAATTAAAAATATATAGTAAGCAAATATAAATAGCGATGGTAAAGCATCAATATTCCAATAAATAAATAAATAAGTGCCACAATGTACATAGGTGACTTGGCGAATAAAACATATAATAAATATGAAAAATTGGTTAAAATGGATATACTCAAAAAACGTATAATATAATATATAAAGTCCAGAAAGAAGTGACTGTAGTGCTCAAATATTAAAGTCCTCAGTGAATGTAAATCTTCCAATGTATTCAAAAGTGCAGGTGCTCAGACGTGATTGGCCATATCATCGGTTCCTTGCCTCGTGTAAGTGAGTAGAGTGAATCACTTACCGGATCTCGTGGGTCCCATATGCCATATGGCATTAGGGCCACTTGAGCTTAATAGCCCCCTGGGCTGGAATGGCTTCCCCTTTAGGGTCCCATGGGCTGGTAACAGCTCCTTAGGCTCCGGGGTAAACGACCAGGTAGTATAATAGGAGAAGGAGAAATAGGCTCCAGATAGTGTAGTATTATAAGCAAAATAGTTTATTTCCCATAAATCGGGTTCAAATGCAAGTAAAACAAATCACTGGTGGTCAGTGGTGCGGGCTGCGCATCCTCTTTGCAGAGTGGCGAGCAGACTTCCGGCTTGCGTTCCACCTATATGGCGTAATGACGCTATGCGGTCCAAACTGACGCGTTTCGTCACTTCCGGTGACGTCTTCAGAGAAACTTGCATTTGAACCCGATTTATGGGAAATAAACTATTTTACTTATAATACTACACTATCTGGAGCCTATTAGAGCCCATAGGACCCTAAAGGGGAAGCCATTCCAGCCCAGGGGGCTATTAAGCTCAAGTGGCCCTAATGCCATATGGCATATAGGACCCACAAGATCCGGTAAGTGATCCACTCTACTCATTTACGCGAGGCAAGGAACCGATGATATGGCCAATCACGTCTGAGCACCTGCACTTTTGAATACATTGGAAGATTCACATTCACTGAGGACTTTAATATTTGAGCACTACAGTCACTTCTTTCTGGACTATATATATTATATTATACGTTTTTTGAGTATATCCGTTTTAACAAATTTTTCATATTTATAATATGTTTTATTCACCAAGTCACCTATGCTCATTGTGGCACTTATTTATTTATTTATTGGAATATTGATGCTTTACCATTGCTATTTATATTTGCTTTCGATATATTTTTAATTATTTATACCATAGCATATTTATTGATCATTTATGCTTATCACAGAGGTTGGAATGGATATTGCTATCCATTAGGGTTTTATCAGCATATAGCTGTATTTGGCCTTTTAATAAGACCAATCTTTTTTCATCCTACCCTTATCCTACAGCAGCTGCTCACCCCATTTATTTACTTTTAGGCACGCAGGATATATAATATATATATTTTTTCTACATATATTAATTATTTATTACATTCAATCCTTAGCGCGGGGAATATACTTTGTATATTTTTCTACACAAAAAATAAAAATTGCAGAGGTGATCAAATACCACCAAAAAAAGCTGTATTTGTAGGAAAAAAGGGATGTCAATTTTATTTGGGTACAGAGTCGCACGACCAAACAATTGTTAGTTAAAGTAACGCAGTGCAGTATTGCAAAAAATGGCCTGGTCATTAAGGGATTAAAACCTTCCGGTCCTTAAGTGGTTAAACAAAAATGCAGGTTAGTTTGGAGCAGCGAGCAGTGAAGATAAACTCATTTATTGAGTCACTGCTAATGTATGGCACAGAAGTCATTCAATAGCTGACCCCATTAAAACATAAGCATACAAATATTTTACTTAATGTCAGACTCCTTTTATTTTTACATGATTTAGCAGTAACATGAATGTATGTCTTTTTTGTAATTTAATCTTGACAAAATAAATATATAATTTGTCTACTACATATGGCACAGCAGCTACCAAGTATTAGTATATGACACTCAGCCAATTCAGAGGAATTATAACAAAAAAACTATCAGCGCAAAACCAAATATGTGATATAACACTCAAAATAGGTAAAAACACTGTGCGTGAATAATGTACTGAAAAAGTGCTTGAATATCACTGTGCATAAAACAAATATAGCCGGCAGCAAAGACCAATCGCGTTCACATCCCACAATTAATCAAAATAAATACAAAAAAATGTGCTGCGCCAGACGTGCACCAATAAACATAAATGATGTTAATATAATCAATATCTGAAGTCCATACAAGCTGTGATTGTGCTCAGAATCCAATAAATGTGCATTAGTGTCCAAGTGTCCAAATCAGAAATGCAATCTGGTGAAAAGTGCACACCAATCTGTGAAATCCCTCCACCTGCTAGATTGGCCTCTCACCTCCAAACAGGACACAGACGGGCCAGCAAAAGCATGTACTGAGGATATCAGACTGCTGGAAAGACACTCCAGCCTCTCACCTCCGGAGGTCTCAAGACACTGGACATGTGATGCAAAATATAAAAGGGAAAATATAGTGCTCTCCGTTTCAACAATCAGGCTTTATTGAGGAAAATAGAAGTTTACTCACACGTACAGGGCACTTCACCGTGCCTGCTGTTATGGCAATAGTAATAGCGTATGTCACTCGAGAGATGTTCGACGTCGGTCACGCAAGCTCCGCCCCCCTATACGCGTTACGACGAGCGTATGGCTCCAAAGTCTTCCTCGGTAGGGGTCCCCGTGCTTTTGCTGGCCCGTCTGGGTCCTGTTTGGAGGTGAGAGGCCAATCTAGCAGGTGGAGGGATTTCACAGATTGGTGTGCACTTTTCACCAGATTGCATTTCTGATTTGGACACTTGGACACTAATGCACATTTATTGGATTCTGAGCACAATCACAGCTTGTATGGACTTCAGATATTGATTATATTAACATCATTTATGTTTATTGGTGCACGTCTGGCGCAGCACATTTTTTGTATTTAATTCAGAGGAATTAGTCTAGTACAAAAAATGTATGTGTAGCCATGCAAACTTGAATTGAATGCATTTTTAAATTATGAGTTATACCTTAATTGCATCTTCAACATTGTGATAAAGTATATAAAAATATGTCCAGAAATAATTCTATACAGTGTTAAAGTTAGCCTGAAAAAAAATATAGATTTTAAAGGGTTCCTAACTCTTACAGCTATATATATTTATTTAATAAACAAGCAAAAAATTGGGGGAGCAGACCCTGAACATGTATATCTAAAGCCGGTGCAGCTATGGACCAAGCAACATGTATATTAAAAAAGAATAGCGCAACCATGCAAAAGAAATGACTATCAAATATGGAGACAATCCATAAATAAAAATGGGGGTTTAGTCCCACCATATGGCCATATCGTGCTCAAGCCCACCACTGCGTCAAAGTACCCCATTATCAGTGGGTCCTACACTATCCATAAAAAAGGGGTGAATCCAGCCTCTCTTACCCTTGGAGACAACACTCCTTGCTGGGAAGGTGTGCTAATGCACTGCAGGGGACTCCTCCTATATCTACTTGATAGAGGACACCAATAGAGTACAGGTGTGTGTGGGGGATGGGATGCTCAACCTCATAAGTCTGGTCAGACCGAATACATAATAAACAAGCAAAAAATTGGGGGAGCAGACCCTGAACATGTATATCTAAAGCCGGTGCAGCTATGGACCAAGCAACATGTATATTAAAAAAGAATAGCGCAACCATGCAAAAGAAATGACTATCAAATATGGAGACAATCCATAAATAAAAATGGGGGTTTAGTCCCACCATATGGCCATATCGTGCTCAAGCCCACCACTGCGTCAAAGTACCCCATTATCAGTGGGTCCTACACTATATATATTTATTTAGAAAAATGAATTAAAGTACTTTACTTAACCTGTTGCTGGAATTAAAATATGATGTAATTAAAAAGAAGCTCAGGGGGGCATGTCCTGTCTAGGGTCATGAACAGGCATTCTCTATAAGTGCTCCTGCGCTGGCCAAAGATGTGCCTACTAAGTCCTGACTGTGATGTTCACATTACCCCACACAGATTATAATAACAACAGGGAATCTTACTCCCAAGACTCCCACTGATTGGTTTGCGCAAAAGTCATCGCATCTACAAACTAGGGGAAAGACATGTCATTTTTATTAGTAATGGCGGCGATCTGTGATTTTTAGCGGGACAGCGACACTGCGTCGGACAGATCGGACCCTTAACTGACATTTTTTACACTTTGGGGGCGACCAGTAACATTACTACAGTAATCAGTGCTTAAAATATGCACTGTTACTGTAATAATGATGCTGGCAGGGAAGGGGTTAACCCAGTGTTGATCAAAGGGTTAAGTGTGAGCCTAGGGGAGTGTTTTCTAACTGTATGGGGGAGGGATTTGTGAAATGAACATAGAGACCTGTGATCCTATATAGGAGGAACACAGGAGCCCTGTGATAGTTTCAGAGGGAACAGCAGTCTGCTGTGTTTACAACAGCTGACCGTTAATCTCTCTCAGTGGGGGGACAATGAGTGCCGCCGGTCCTGTGGATCAGCCTAGTGGGGGCAGGCACGCACCACTGGCGGTGCACGTTTGCCCCTAGGACCGCTTCTGCGAACTGACATACCCATACGTCGATTCGCGCTGCCGAGCCAGCCTGCCACAGTATATCTGCGGAGGGCAGTCGGCAAGCGGTTAAATACAAGGGGAATTAGAGGGCCCTCCTTGTTCAAGCTTACATTAATCTTTTTTTATTTTTTTACATGTTTACATTTCACTTTTTTACTTTTATTCATTTGTATGGACTACTGGGTGTCAAGTATTTACCACTGGCTGAGGTGGCCCAAAATGTGCTTCAAGTGTTATGTTAGTTAGAACATACCAATTGTCCTTAGTTACTGATGCTTTATTTAGGTAGTTCTTGTAGAAACTTAGATAAGACTGGCAACTGTAAAAAAGCTTACTGATCAGCATTGTACAAGTGTATGACACATTACCGAACAGTTTTAGAGTCATTCAAACTGGTATTGATATCATATATGTCTTATTAACAGTATGCCATGACTGTCTCTGACTATGATGTGTATTTATACTATGTTTGTACCTTTAATAAAATATTTTAGAAAAAAAAAATATCAGAAATGGGATGCGACAGGGAAGGCCTCTGTTGCCTCTAATCTTCATTTTGACATTGGAGCCAATTTTTTGGCAAAGACCAGCAAATTTGAACATCCACGGAATTCAGATCGGGCGGAAAAGCCTCAGGGTCTCAACATATGCTGAAGACCTTTTATTTTTTATTAGTCTGCCAGACATCTTGGTTCCCATACTAATTTCAATGATATGGAGACGTACCTAATTTTTTTATATAAACTTTCAAAAATGTGAATCACTGAATCTGATGCTGTTGGCGAAACAACTGTAGAGATCCAGTTTTACTTTCAAATGAGTGCCTACAAACATCTATTACCTGGGGATCTAATTAACAAACCGCCTATCAATTTTGTGCTGCTTCTCTCCCCATTTAAGAAGCAGTTAACATGGTGATCCATCCACACATTTTCTTAAATCGGTAGATGTAATGGTAACAGAGTTTATTACCCAAAATCCTATCCCTGTTCCAGGCTTTGCCCATCCATATTGCTTTTGCTTATCTTAAGGTAATACAGTCAATCCAAAAAGAATGTATATGGGCTAACTAACCAGCACATATTAAACACACTATCCTTCGAACCTGAGGGAGGTAGGGCACTACCAGATGTTCTACTTTATCAATTAATAACCCACCTTACCAGGGCTATAGATTGGAATAGACAACAACAGAACAAGCAGTGGGTAGCTATGGAACAACACGCATGCTGAACACCCCTTGCACTTTATGTGGAGCTCATCACTGCTGTCCCCGATGCTGGTCCACCACTCAACCATAGCACCAACTTGGAAACTCTGTGTAACAGAATTTACCTAGTTTGGGCTACCACCTAACCCTTTAACACAATATCTGATTCTTGGCAATCCCAAATTTCTCCTGGGTTTACAAGGAGCCACTTTTTCTCTACTCTGTCAGGGAGCTATACACGCAGGGGATTTGATGTAGTACAGATGTCCCAGTCACAAACATTTAGATTGATTTTCTTTGTTTCAGCTATCGCATTTCCTGAAATCCCTACCATAGGCATCTATCTTTGTGTGTCCATTGAAGTCAATTTAATGAGAATGCCAGGCAGAAGGCCCCTCTAGAAGTACCATGTCCTTCACTTATAAACTCCCACTCACTGAATCCTCTCCCCCCTCTTAAGTTTTTAGATTTGGGGGAGAAAGATCTACAACTTGAATTGACTCCCAAGGAGAGCACCAAAATCATGTCTCTGTCCTATAAAACCTCTATTTGTAGCAAATATCAGGAAACTGGCTATAAAATTGTAACCCGCTGGTACCGCACTCCAGCCCTACTATATCATATGTATCCTTCTGTGCTTCCTGAGACATGTTGGCATACTGAAGAGGGAAGGAGTTACATATTAAACATACAGTGCCTTGCGAAAGTATTCGGCCCCCTTGAACTTTGCGACCTTTTGCCACATTTCAGGCTTCAAACATAAAGATATAAAACCGTAATTTTTTGTGAAGAATCAACAACAAGTGGGACACAATCATGAAGTGGAATGAAATTTATTGGATATTTCAAACTTTGTTAACAAATAAAAAACTGAAAAATTGGGCGTGCAAAATTATTCAGCCCCTTTACTTTCAGTGCAGCAAACTCTCTCCAGAAATTCAGTGAGCATCTCTGAATGATCCAATGTTGACCTAAATGACTAATGAGGATAAATAGAATCCACCTGTGTGTAATCAAGTCTCCCTATAAATGCACCTGCACTGTGATAGTCTCAGAGGTCCGTTTTAAGTGCAGAGAGTATCATGAAGAACAAGGAACACACCAGGCAGGTCCGAGATACTGTTGTGGAGAAGTTTAAAGCCGCATTGGGATACAAAAAGATTTCCCAAGCTTTAAACATCCCAAGGAGCACTGTGCAAGTGATAATATTAAAATTGAAGGAGTATCAGAACACTGCAAATCTACGAAGACCTGGCCATCCCTCTAAACTTTCAGCTCATACAAGGAGAAGACTGATCAGAGATGCAGCCAAGAGGCCCATGATCACTCTGGATGAACTGCAGAGATCTACAGCTGAGGTGGGATACTCTGTCCATAGAACAACAATCAGTCGTATACTGCACAAATCTGGCCTTTATGGAAGAGTGGCAAGAAGAAAGCCATTTCTAAAAGATATCCATAAAAAGTGTCGTTTAAAGTTTGCCACAAGCCACCTGGGAGACACACCAAACATGTGGAAGAAGGTGCTCTGGTCAGATGAAACCAAAATCAAACTTTTTGGCAACAACGCAAAACGTTATGTTTGGCGTAAAAGCAACACAGCTCATCACCCTGAACACACCAGCCCCACTGTCAAACATGGTGGTAGCAGCATCATGGTTTGGGCCTGCTTTTCTTCAGCAGGGACAGGGAAGATGATTAAAATTAATGGGAAGATGGATGGAGCCAAATACAGGACCATTCTGGAAGAAAACCTGATGGAGTCTGCAAAAGATCTGAGACTGGGACGGAGATTTGTCTTCCAACAAGACAATGATCCAAAACATAAAGCAAAATCTACAATGGAATGGTTCACAAATAAACATATCCAGGTGTTAGAATGGTCAAGTCAAAGTCCAGACCTGAATCCAATCGAGAATCTGTGGAAAGAACTGAAAACTGCTGTTCACAAACGTTCTCCATCCAACCTCACTGAGCTCGAGCTGTTTTGCAAGGAGGAATGGGCAAAAAATGTCAGTCTCTCGATGTGCAAAACTGATAGAGACATACCCCAAGTGACTTACAGCTGTAATCGCAGCAAAAGGTGGCGCTACAAAGTATTAACTTAAGGGGGCTGAATAATTTTGCACGCCCAATTTTTCAGTTTTTCATTTGTTAAAATAGTTTGAAATATCCAATAAATTTCATTCCACTTCATGATTGTGTCCCACTTGTTGTTGATTCTTCACAAAAAATTTACAGTTTTATATCTTTATGTTTGAAGCCTGAAATGTGGCAAAAGGTCGCAAAGTTCAAGGGGGCCGAATACTTTCGCAAGGCACTGTATATTTATATATATATGTTTCCTACTCTTTTTCTGTTATTTCAAGTCTCCTTTTCTTTTGACTATTTTTGTATACCTGATTTGTTGTAAACATTAGTGAAATACTTAATAAATACTAAACACAAAAAATAATAATAATACAATTAAAAAATTGTTAAAGTGCTTTGTCCACCCATGCTTATGCATAAAGGTGAATGTACATATCGGTACAACACGCATATGTAAATGGCAATCACACCACACATGTTAGGTATCACTGCAAACATCAGAGTGAGAGCAATTGTTTTGGGTCCAGACCACCTGTGTAACTCTAAACTGGTAACCTAAAAAGGCTTTTATATGTCGCCAATGGATCATTTATTGTACCGTAGTTTGTTACTGTTCCATGATACAGCAAGACATGCTTGGTATCTATTTACTTGGCGTAACATAATCTTTTAAATTTTGCCAAACAATTGTAGATTATGTTGTGTTTCTGTTCAATAAAATTAATTAAAGTGTATTTTTTTTCAAAATGTTTTGAAAAACGGCTGTGCAAATACTATGTGACATAGAACAATTGCAACACCAAACATTTTATTTTCTAGGGCCTATGTCTAAAAAATATATAATGCTTGGGTTTTTTTACATGTATGACAGAAATTGCAGAATTTGCCTGGTAAGCAAGTGGCAAGTGGTTAATCATAAACATCAACAGTAAATATGTAATACGATGGACAAAAAATACTGTGAACATTCTCAAAGTGAATACTTATGATTTGATAAAAATACTATGTCCAATTATGAGTCATTTAACATGCCAGTCAAAAAAAAAAACATGTAGTCTGAAATCCAGGAAACATTTTTCAATTACATAATAATTCAGAGGAACATCTTCAGAGAATTATAAGATTTCTATGCAATCTTAGCCCTAAGGACTTCGACATTGTGTGCTTGTCTTAATTGTTCTTCCTGATTTAGTCGATAATGCAGAAGATAAATGAAATTCAAATGCATAGTTCAATTATGAAGAAAAGCCAAATAATGGCTTGTGACTGCTAAGTTCTAACCGAAGGCTAGATGTTTTATTAATGTAAATGGAAGGGGTCCTTATAGTTTGCTTCATTTTAATTAACTGATGCCTTTGGGATATGTGTTAAAATCTTCTTTTTTATTTTTATTTTTTAAAATGAGAGTGAACTTTTTTTGTAGAAAACGTGTCTATACTAAGAATCTAGTGTGATATTCTTACAAAAAAAACTCATAACACTAAATTAGTCTGTCAACTTTAAATGTTTAAGTTTGGTAGTGTTATATTTGAAATTTTTAATTTGTGACATATTTTATGAGATTTAGTGAATACATATGCATGATCCAAGATAACATTTTTAAATATACTATGCAAATAATAGTCAATCGTTGAGGCCTCAGACGTAGGGGGAGAACCCCGTCTGAGGTACCTCTCCTGTGGGTGGAGAGCAGAGCTGAAACCATGTTACGTTACCTGGTTTAGTTTTGGTCACAGTGAGACGGCATGCTGTGTGAGATCAGTTGCCATTTTTCTGATGAACTGCTCATATTTGCTACCTTTTGGTCTGTTAAATATAAAATTGAAATTGTTTGGGTATATATTTTTGATACGTGCAAAACAATACATGTTGATCAGGTCATAAATAAAGTCCTGTAAATACTAACTGTGTTATCTAAATTAGTCTAATTAGCCCTCATAAGGTCATATCTTTGATGGTAGAATAGTATCTATGTTGTAAAGACATTTTGAAGATTTGAGGAGTTTAGCCAAAGACAACTGTGCAGGGCTGAAATTACTCAGTCCACTGAAAGTATGTGCATTTTCATCCCACAATACCTGGGACTTGGGAGCTGAGTGTATTTCTGCCAAATCAACAGGTACACTTTAGTACTTGCAGGGTCTTTAAAGATATAAACCATGAGGAAATGTGCATGCACTACAAAAATGTTTAGTATGTTTTGCCCTGACACCTAACCACTAAAACCTAACACTTTCCCAAGCTATAATATAACGCTAATTACCCCCTTCTCCTACATACGCTCTTCATTGTGTACCTTTGTGCTAAAGAAATGCAATCTCTCTGTGTGCCAAAAGCACACAGTACCAACATTCCAGCACCAAATTGACCTGATCCTAGAATTAAGGAAGCCAGCTAACCTTGCTATAACTGGTCAAGCTATAGATCAAGCAAAGTCACTTTTGTACTGAACTATTAGAATCCAAGTGAAATAGAAATGGAGGGTTTTTGTTAGTTTTTTTTGTAGATGTTGCCATGTAAATGTTTAGTGTGGTCAACTCTAAAGGATGATTTGTGGTTCCCGTCCTGTCATGACATGTCAGATACTAAAGTCTAGGAGGTTATGAAAAGATAATGTTATCATTGTAATGCTTTTTGTTCAACACATTAACATTATCACATTGTATTGTCACTTTGTAATAATTATTAGTTCTATTGAACAAACCAATAACTTAAAAAGGAATTTAATTAAAATAGAAAAAGTTTGCAGCATGAAGTAAGATAATTAAACTAAAATGAAAACTAATATTGCCATTTCATCTTTATTTTTAATTAATAGTTTTTGTATAAAGTAAGTTTTAATGAGCAAAAACGCATTACATATATTCATTTTCATTAGAAGTAAAAGTAACTGTTGTTTGTTCTAATTAGGAGTTTAAGTTAGAATGTCAATTAATAATACTTTTCAGACAAAGACTAATTATTTTTTATATTTTTTTTTTGTATCCTCATTATTATTGATAAGGATAACACAAAGCTACCTACTGCATATAAAAATCAAATGACATGGTTAAATATAGAAACACTTACATTGCTTTAAACTAAAATGCTACATCTACTTAAAATAGCATATTCCCAATCACTATTAGGTTCTTTAACATTAAAACATAGGACAAGTATACTGTATATCATTACTTTTTCTTATGTTTTTAGCCTACTATACTGTGTTTTGTTTTTAAATTTAAAGCAGCTATTTTAGCTGAAGGAGGTGCTTACAAATAAGAAATAAAAGCAATCTGTGCACAGTTGTGGACTGCCTACAACCTAAATATCAAGATGGGAAGGTCTTTGCTGTGCTAGAAAATAATTATAGGGTTATTTTTCCTCTGAGTCATTCAGCTGTGTGTAATTTGATGTCTCATTATTCAGACCTTTTTACAATGAAAAGAGCATGCAACACTAATCTGCACTTATCAGAAGTAGCAGCTTATGTTATTTTAGAAAAGGGGCATAGACTCAAGGCAGACATTATCTTGTGAAAAAATAAAATAGTCTGGTGCGCTAAACTTAAATGCTATCACTATTAAGTGATAAGGACCACAAACATAACAAACCTGTGATAGTGATAATACAATATAACAATGTGTGTAACACAGGTGCTACCTACAAAAAATGAAAAAAAGTGACTGTGAAATACCCCCAAAAGGGTGTATTAACAACCAATATAACCAATAACACAATGTGCACAGATGTCACAATATAGTAAAATATTGACTATAGTGATTCCCACAAACAAATAAAATTAAACGTGAGATGCCCCCAAAAAAAAGGGGGTGTGATAAAAGTCCAGTAAATAGTGTCCCAAATTGAATGTCAAAAACCCTAAGGTTCTGGATAAACGAAAAAGCACTGATGTCTTCAAGTGATGAAATGGAGTTGCATGGTGAATATTCCAAAACAAAGCGTGTCTAATTCTTATATCGTGAATCCCACCACCTTTAGGGTTTGCTTCTTACCAGCAGGGCAAAAAAAGCAGCCCCCAAGAGTGATGACTCTCTGTGCAGTAGGAGGGATAGTGTGCTTCTTCACACTCTGTGGAAGAGATACCCAAAATAGCCTCTTACCAGATGGATGCCGTTCTGAAGCTTATGTCTGCCCCTTTAAGGGCCTCCCCCGGTCTGCCACAATGGGTCAACACTCAGGTCCCTTGTCAGTGATCCTTGGTGGTTTTCTATGCTCCTTTAACTTGATTCCCAGATATTATTTGATTAATGACTTGATAAGCTGCCTTGATAGTTCATAGACCTTCTTTTTTTCATTTTTTGTAGTTAGCACCTGTGTTACACACATTGTTATATTGTATTACCACTATCACAGGTTGCTATGTTTGTGGTCCTTATCACTTAATAGAGAAAGCATTTAATTTTAGCGCACCAGACTATTTTATTTTTTAATTCTTATTCTCCAAATCAGGTATTTGGATCTTTGCTTATAGCTTATTTATATTTACCAGCGCACCATTTTTACACTTCTAATTTGTCAGACATTATCTTCTCCCTATATAAGGCATTATTAGGACCCAATTTGGAATATGCAGTTCAGTTTTGGCCACAGGATCACTAAAAGAGTATCGAAGTACCAGAGAGAGGAAAAAAACACAATACAATATTTATCCTGGAAATATTTAATTGCATTTATGTTTTTTTTTCTTCCTTGAGATCAATTGTGGGTTTGGAATTGTTGTTGTGTGTTTTAACTGTGTGGCTGACTAACTTGTAACAGCATCAGCTATTCAGGCTTCCTGACATAGCAGAAGATCAACCACCATAAACTATCTACTTGTAGTCTTGAGCTCAAAAAGGATAGGAAAAGCCATAAACAGAAGTCAGACTTTGCATAACAGAGCTTTCTAGAATACTTTGATGTTTAAAGACACAATCAGGAACTTTTCCCTGTATGTCAGGGTATGGTGTATGTACACCTATCTGTCATCACGTTTGCACATCTGTGTGTATAAAAAAATAAAAAATAAACATATTAAAATAGAAAAAAAAATCATATTTAATGATGCATTCATGAATACAGAGCTGCATTATTTGTGTGTGTTTTTTATCTGTCTGCAGTTTTGTTAAATGTCCCAGCTGGATTACCACTAAAAAGTATGAGTGGCAGAGCTCAAGTGACATACAGTATATTAAAAACAATTTATTCTGCAATGTATTATAAATGTATCTAAATTAAATTGGAATTAAACATACAGCATATAGTATAATGTGCATATTGATTAGAAATTGATCTATATATAACCTTCAATCCCTTAAGCCCTAGATCATTAGACTCTACCTTACATTTTTAGGTAGATATTTAGGCAGGGAAGTCTTGTCATTTTAGAGGAATTATTTTTCTAGCGATGAAATGAAAAATTATCCTTTTTAGTTACCAAACAAAACCTTACAGTTTACTTAAAGTGGTTTTAAACCCTCCCATATACCCAGTGCGGTGACTGGCCTCTGTGATACACGAAGATGAAACAAATCCTCCTACACTTTTTACTTGTTTATCTGATGTCTTCTCTTCCCTACACCACTTCAAAAGGGCAGAATCATGTTAAAATCCTTCTCAATCTGTTAGTATCACAGAGGAAGGGGTGGAGAGCTGCAGTTGCACTGTGTGAGAGCTGATTGGAGGAAAGGCACACACCCACTCCACACAGCAAAAAGTAGCTATGTTCTGAAAATACAAGCTGTATTGCTGAGCTCTCTCCCCGTCACAAATTTATCTCATGTGTTAGGAAAACTCTTTAGAAGTTAGACATGCTCATAACAGAGAAAGGAAGCACAAGAGAGAAACAACACTTAGAGCTTTGAAGAGAGATAAGTAAACACTACAGACATATGTGCTTTGTTCAGATTTTATGACTGAGGTTTACAACCACTTTAAAGTTGCTTTTCATAGAGAATGATAGGGCGATTGTTGTAAATACCTGTAACTGTGCAGGTAGTGCTTTAATTTAATTGAATGCAACAAACTCATAAAAAAGCTGTTTTACATTAAAAGCAAAAAGAAAGTAGGGAAAAACTTAAGAAAAACTAGTGAAACATATTTTCCCTACTTTTTAAATGTTAAATCACCTAATAGTGATTGGGGAGGGACCATGACATGTTAGGCAGATGTGGCATTTTAGTTTAAGGTTCACTTAATTTCATGTGAACTTAGGTTAAATTAAAGAGTAATAATAGTGCAATGTATGTGTTTCTTTATATAACTCTGCCAATTAGTTTTTTTATGCAACACGTAGCTTTGTGGTATCCTTATCAATAATAAGAAGGATACAAAAAAGAGTGGAAAAAAATAATTAGATGTTGTCTGAAAATTATTAATTGATAGTTTTTTTGTACACACATTAAATACTACTGTACACCTGGCCTCTTCAAAATCGTTCAGTTTTATTAGGAATATAAATAAGAATATCTTATGTGATTGGTAGTAAAAGATACCACATTGTGAACTATGCAGTTTGATAGTCTAAATGTGTGCAAAGGCAGCGCTAAATCCCCCTATATTATAAGGTGCTCCACTGTGTATAAATGCTGTGCAAACTGCAAATTATATATGCATCAAAACATATCAGAGCATATTAGATGTGCGATGAATAATACGTGCAATCCAAAATCAAAGTGCTAAGTGCAAAAAAGTGCTCAAGTGCCTCAGCGTACTGGGTAAATATAATAACATTCACACATATATCACCACCTGATATAACCAATGAATATTCCACAAAAATATATATAATAAATGTTGGTCCCAAGTGCAAACACTCGTTGTGACAAAGAAGTGTGCACGCAGTGATGGTGGCACCCTCCGAACACCGCCAAACAGGAGAAAGAATGTAGACTCACCAGATGGATTTGATCTTAGTTGGCTTATGTCAACAAAAGATCATGCAGCGCTTGAATATCTCCGTGGGCCGGTATGGCTTTTCCCAGATGGTGTGATTCCTGTGGGTGGTCTCAGATGACAAAACAAGGAAGAGGACTCCTCATGGTGTAGTATGTAAAAACCATTCCGTGTTTATTTAAAAAAATTGTAAAAACATGGCGATCACAGCAGACATAATTCAGGTTCAAATTCAAGTTTATAGACCCGCACTGTTTGCAGTTCACTTTTGGGGTCCCTCACGGTCTCCAGCATCCTGTGTAGAAAGTTGCTCCATTCCTGGAAGCAGGGTGAGCAGCGTGCATTGCAGGGCAGGTTCAGAACGAAAAAAAATCACAATAAGCGTATTTTGATTGGTTTGCGCAAAAGTTATTGCGTTTACTAACTAAGGGAAAGATTTTTGTCATTTTTGTTGTTTTTTTTTTAAAAAATGGCGGCGATCTGCAATTTTTTTTGCGGTACTGCAACATTGCGGCGGACAGATCGGACCCTTGACTGACATTTTTGACACTTTTGGGGGTACCAGTGACATTACTACAGTAATCAGTGCTATACATATGCACTGTTACTGTAAAAATGACACTGGGAGGGAAGGGGTTAACTTTTTTGGAGAGGGAGGGGTTAAGTGTGTCACTAGGGGCGTGTTTCTTACTGTCATTGGATGTGGCTGTGTGTGTAACAGCACAGATCAACGGTCCTACATAGCAGGACCGAGTGATCTGTGCTTTTACACAGGGGAGAGTGACAGGCGGCTTTGTTTACATTAGCCGCCTGCCTTTCTCCCTCTCTACCCTACGATCGCGAGTGACCGGCGGACATCGGGTCCGCCAGTCACACGCGCCGGCTTCTTTGGGTACGAGCAGGGGCGGGAGCGCGCCTCCGGCGGCGTACACTCGCCCCCTATTCGCTCCCAGGCTAGTGACTTACTGGTACGTCACTTTGCCTGGGAGGGGCTGACTGCTGCCGTATATAGTCGGGCGGCGGTCGGCAAGTGGTTAAAAACAGGGCCTTTTCAAGCTGGTTAGGGCTTACTGATTGATTGCTATACATCCCATACTTGTTAATTTTTCTGAACCTAATTTTTTCAGGCATATGGGCATAGGAATACAGAGTGCAATCTATTTCTCTATTTATCAGTTACTAATGCTGGTCATACACTAGCCAAAAAATCATTCGAAAATCTGTCATTTGGTTCATTCTTTTTTTGTCTAGTTAATGGGCACAAATAGAAAATCGATTTTAAAATTTTAGAGCTGAACAGCCGAGTGTTAGTTTTACGAAAATGAGTTTGAACGATTTTTCGTATAGTGTATGGCCAGCATAAAAGTACAAATATACAGTAGATGTGTCCTAAGAGCACACTTTGAAGAGTAGGGCTCAGTTATTCTAAACTGCCAAACTTTATGGGACATTTCTTTTCCCACGAAACAGTACATGTTATTAATACAGATTTCTTTATTCAGGCAGACAAATGTACTAAATAAAAAATACTATTTTTTTTTCTGCTAAAATGTATTTCCAAATTAGGACCAGTTTTTAAAGGATGATTACATGTTGAAAATGCTGATTAACTTTTTTGGCTAAAGACTTTGTGAAATGTATGTCTGGAGAAAAAAAAAAAAAGCATACATGAACTGTTTCATTCCTTTAAAACACTGCGAGTAGAGAAATATATCTGGCAGAAATCTTTAATGCTTTTACTTCATGTTGTTGACTGACAACGCTGCCCCTGCTGACCTAAAATTTCAAGCAATATTTTCAGGCCTTTCTAGGATCACTTTTGGGGCAAAACAGGGCTCCACCTCTTACCTCTCTCTCCCTCTCCACATGCATGCATTGACTTAATTCCCAACAACACAATGCAGCTACCATGCGTCTCAAGCACCCTTTCACACATGTTAACCACTTGACGACCGCCCACCACAGATTTACTGCGGCAGGCGGCCGCTCCTGGGCAAACTCTTGTAGTACTATGTCACTCGCTCAGGAGACACTAGGGGGCGAGCGTGCGCCGGCGGCGGGGAGCCAGTGCGTATGACAGGTGGCTCCGATGGTCACCGGCCACTCGCAATCTCCCCCTGCTGACAGAAAGGGACAGACAGCTGATGTAAACACAGCCGTCCCTCATTCTCCCTGAAGTGATCACAGAGGCTATGCTATATAGGATCACATGTCTCTGTGAGGATCTCAAAAGCCCAACCCCTCCACAGATATAATCACTCCCCTAGGCTTTAACATTTAACCCCATTGATCACTAATAGTATTACTAATAGTATTAACCCCTTCCCTGCCATTACTACAGTAACAGTGCATATTTTTAGCACTGATTAGTGTAGTAATGTCACTGTTACCCCCTAAAGTGTCAAAAATGTCAGTTAGGGGTCCGATCTGTCCGCCGCAATGTTACAGTCCCGCAAAAAACTGCAGATCACCGCCATTACTAGTAAAAAAAAATATCAATAAAAATGACATAAATCTTTCCCGTAGTTAGTAGACACAATAACTTTTGCGCAAACCAATCAAAATACGCTTATTGCATTTTTTTTACCAAAAATATGTAGCAGAAAACAAATTGGCCTAAAATGTTAAAAAATTTTCATTTTAATTTTTTGGGAATGTTATATAGCAGAATGTGAAAATATTGTTTTTTTTTTCTCAAAATTTTCGCTCTTTTTTTGTTTATAGCGCAAAAAAAATAAAAATCGCACAGGTGATCAAATACCACCAAAAGAAAGCTCTATTTATGGGAAAAAAAGGACGTCAATTTTATTTGGGTACAGCATCGACGACGGCACAATTGTCTAGTAAAGTAACGTAGTGCCGAATCACAAAATAGGGCCTGGTCATTAAGCAGCAAAATCTTCCGGTCCTTAAGTGGTTAAAGAAAGTAACACTTGAAAGGTGTAATTCTGACGGAGGGGGTTATGTCAATAGAAAGTGACCCTCCTGTTCCCTCCTTCTAGCCTAGTGATGACATCAAAGGGAGTAAAACAGGCTGTATCTCAATACTGAAAAAATGTAAAAATGAAAATGTAATTCTGTTTACATAATAATTGTTAGAAAATGTAAGGGTCTAGTTAGGGTAGCATAGGATAATAAACAACATCATGTATCTGCTTGTATAGAGTACCTCAAAACTCATGGCCATATTCCATACCTGGCACAGTATAACATGGTTGATGTACACGTTTGGTGATTATACATGCTCCCCGTCCAATATCCATATCCCCATATATAACCAATATGCAGAGTGAGTTTTTGTGTTAGTGGCCTTGTCCTACAAGAACCTTTTCTTGTTCAAACAGGTATAAAGTTGTCTTGAGACCTAAGGCCACTTTTACCACCATGGTAGTTTTTTTTCTTTCAACTTAACCAGGATATGTATTACCATCTCACTGCCCTGCTCTGCAAAATTGCTCATTGTTTGGATGTAAAATAAACTATTTGAGTTTATCTTTTAGATACATCTTCTGATTTTGTTTCTTTTAATGAACCATTAAGAAAAATGGGATTTGACTTAGTATGAAATACGGTTCTTGAGTTTCATTTAGGGGCATGGGTCTCACCCCTTTGTAGTTTTTATCCACTCCTACTAATGCTTTTCCACAAAACTAAAGCATGATGAGAGTGGGGGAAAGTATACCTCACTCACTAACATCATTTTTTTTGCCCATGCCAAGTTTCCCAATAAAAAGCAGAATAACCCTGCCATCTCAGACAAACTGACCTGGTGTCCCTTAATGAACTAAAAAAAAAAAAAAAAAAAAAATTATAGTAAGACAAAACTCTATTATTGGGTTCATCTAAAGTGGAATAAGTATAATAAATATACGGTAAACCATACAGCATTCATCATCTTAAATTTATTTACGTTTATTAGCTTTATTCAATGCACAAACATTGTATTTAATAACTTCTCAGGACTTCTGTTTTTATTTGCATTTTTGTTTTCTCTACATTTCCACTATTTATATACTGTAGCAAACAGCATATTTTAACAAGTTAATAAATGTTCAGAGCCCTTTACGTTGTTGCAAATATTAACATTCTTGTATTTGTCCCCTTATAAAAAAGTACAATGCTCATTATAACATCACATATGGTGTGCCAAATGTATAAATTCCTTCTAAAACAGTCCTTCTGATAAAATTGATCAATTTATTATGAGAACATGTGGTATTTCATTTAGAAATGCATAATTGTCCTTTTAAAGTAATTACCAGGAGACTACAAATAAATACGACTGAATACTTGGCTTACAAAGACGGTATTTTAATGTGTCTAATCATTATTCCTTTGAATTGTTACAATGATAATGAGTCAGCACATATTCATGAAATCTTTTCAGTGCTTCATGTACTTTCTTGCTTCAATTATAAGTTGCTTTTGGTTGAATGAAAAATTGCATGTGGTCATTTTTTTCTGTTCCTATATAATCTTTTTTTTTCTACTTGAAGCTGTGGATTGGAGTTATGGATAATTATAAACATTTTGAAAGAAATACTAAATGTTCCCTTTTCCCCACCCCACCTCCACCCTTAAATAATGTGTTACTGCTCACAAAAGAAGTATAATATTTATATTAGGAATGATAGTAATATTTATAATTAATTTCATTTATTTATGCGGTTCCCATGAGTTTTACATCATCTTTCACACTACATACATTTTTATATTACATTTTTATATTAGTCCCGGCTCACAAAATTGCTGATAATCAAATGTTTCTGCCACTGCCATAGAGACACACACCCATCATTTTATGTGGAAGTGTATTAACCTTTTGGTATGATTTGGAAATGGGAAAAGCCCCAATGCTGCCAACAAACACAATGTATCTGGCGCAAAGGATGTTAGCTGAATCAGCAGAAACTATGTCCATATACATAAGTCCATATGTTAATAGTCCATCAGTTTGCAAGATGAATAAATAATAAAAAAAAAATATATATATATATATATATATATATATATATAGAGGCGCCAGCTGTCCTCAGAGTCTAGCAAGCTCTGTATCTGGGAATGAAGAGAAGGAGAAAGACAGGAAGCGCCACGTAAGTGTAGTATTACAGACAATTTATTGTCGCACAATATATATAAAAAATTCACAAGATGTAAGTAGGTAATAGGCTCATCAAATGGGGTAAGCAAAGGGAAGCCGTTTCGATCAATGCCTCTCTTTATCCGCACCGTCCACTGAGCTGCATGTTGGTGAGTCCAGCTCCTGCGGTTGTCCCATGCACCAGAATGCAAACCAGCATGGACCGCAAGCAGAAGTGATGTCACCGGAAGACGGAGAGCAGGAACAGTAGGGCGGGCAGAGGATAGCAGAGAATAGCAGGCTACGCGCTTGGAGCAACAGTTCCTTCTACAGGCATAGCTTAGGATAGTTCAGATGCTACTATATATAGCAATGGGAATCTATTGCAGAAATCACATGGGGAATAGTAGAAATACAACATGAGAGAAATGCGTAAAGTGCATATGAATCAATATATAAACACTATATAAACACTATTTGAGTAAATGAATCATGCAAAGGCTCCTAAAAAGCATAAATTAAAAATCAAATAATACAAATAAAAGTAAAAATGAAAATGAAAATACAATAAAAATAGAAATGAAAATAGAAATAAAAATAAAAGTGAAAATGAAAATGAAAATGAAAAAAAAAATAAATAAAAAAAATAAAAATAAAAGTGAAAATAAATATAAAAAAATGTATGAGTAATAAATATATAAAAAATATAAAAAATATATATATATATATAATATTATGTGGCACATACCTAGTAAGGACATATACTAAAATGGATTCCTAATTTATCGTGTATATGTGAACAAGAAAGGGGGGGAGCAATTGGTGGGTTTGCATTGTATTAAAGTATGGGTTTCGATCTCCTCATTTAAACCTCCTGGCACCAGTGTGCCCAACGAATAAATCCAAAAGGTTTCTTGTTGGCAATTGGTTCTAAGAGGTCTGATTGTTCTACCAAGTACACATTGGTAAAACCTATCCCATCAAGGATGTCCACAATTGTTCTACCAATTATGTTGTCTACTGTCTGTCCTGTCCATGTGGGTTACTCTACATTGGTAGAACAATCAGACCTCTTAGAACTCGATTTGGGGAATGCAGGCTTTTTATTGAAAAAGGATGCGATGAGCACAGTGTCCCCCGCCATTTTTTGGAGTACCGCAACAAATCTACTATTGGCCTCAAAGTTTGGATTATCGAGTCCATTCCCCAAACTTTTCCTGCGGTGGAACTTTTCAAGCGACTGTGCCAACAAGAAACCTTTTGGATTTATTTGTTGTGCACGCTTGTGCCACGAGGTTTAAATGAGGAGATCGAAACTCATACTTTAATATAATGCAGACCCACCAATTGCTTCCCCCTTCTTGTTCACATATACATGATAAATTAGTAATCTATTTTAATATATGTCCTTACTATGTATGTGCCACATAATATTTCATATATATATATTTTATCTATATATTTTTTTATATTTTTTATATATTTATTACTTATAATTGTATTTTTATCTTTATTTTCATTTTTTTTTTATTTGTAGTTTCATATTCATTTTCATTGATTTTTATTTTTATTTCTATTTTCATTTCTATCTCTATTTCTATTTTTATTTTATTTTAATTTTTATTTTATTTTCATTTTTATTTTTATCTTTATTTTTATTTGTATTATTTAATTTTTAATTTATGCTTTTTAGGAACCTTTGCATGATTCATTTACCTTTGCATGATTAATTTACTCAAAGAGTGTTTATATAGTGTTTATAGTGTATATATTGATTCATATGCACTTTACCCATTTCTCTCATGTTGAATTTCTACTATTCCCCATGTGATTGCTGTAATAGATTCCCATTGCTATATATAGTAGCATCTGAACTGTCCTAAGTTAGGCCTGTAGAAGGAGCTGTTGCTCCAAGCGCGTAGCCTGCTTTTCTCTGCTATCCTCTGCCCGCCCGACTGTTCCTGCTCTCCGTCTTCCGATGACATGACTTCCTCTTGCGGTCCATGCTGGTTTGCATTCTGGTGCATGGGACAACCACAGGAGCTGGACTCACCAACATGCAGCTCCATGAACGGCGTGGATAAAGAGAGGGATGGATCCAAACGGCTCCCCTTGGCTACCCCATTTGATGAGCCTATTACCTACTTACATCTTGTGAGTTTTTAATATATTGTGCAACAATAAATTGTCTGTAATATTATACTTAGTTGGCGCTTCCTGTCTTTTTTCCTGTTGCCAACAAACAGTATCTTTTGTAGTGCCTGTACACAGGGTAAGCATAAACATAGGGCTTTTTTTTAGTGTGATAAATATACAGATGCTTTGTGAGGAGAAATTTCTCCAAAGAAAACAAAAACAACAATGACAAATGTTTCTTTGATAAAACTAGAGAAAGGGTAAAATCTCTAAAATACTTTTTTCTATCATCATCCATATATCAGAGATCTCACCTGACTGCTTCTTCAGGTAACCTGCTGATTATTACAGGTGGACATTGGGACAAGAAAAGGGAAATGCCACCAGTTAGAATAAAGACAGAAATACAAACCTGACTAAAGCTTTAACCTTTACCCACTCACAATTCTGAAAAAAAAAAAGTTTTTTTTTTTTTTGGTTGGACTTTAATATCAGAATTCGGGTCTATAACTTCTTCCATTAGAGGTGCAAATTACACCTACTAGGCTTACTTATCTAAAGTGGCATTTTCTTCACAAAACAATAACCAGTAACTATTTGGGTTCTCCTAAATCTCCAAGGGGGCTAGATCCTAGTTTACATTGTGACTCCTGGTGGTAAATTGAAACTCCTACTATGGTACTGTATCTAAATGTAGTGTGAGGCTGTGGACTAAATATATACCTTACTGTCTTGGCAGTTGGAAAGAGTGCCTACGTATTTGATATATGAATGAGTATTTATAGTTTATTAGTGGCAACTATGTTTCACCCCCTAAGCATTAAATAAGGTGTTATACTGTCAAATTTGGCATATGTGAAACAGGGTAGTTGTACCAAAATGCTATCCCTTGGATATACAATGGAGAGTGTCATAGAGGTGACATGTATGACATGTCTATAAGTACAAGAATTCTAAGCAGTAAAACTTGAAATATGTAAGATCTGACTGACAAAATGTAGACAAAATAAATATGAAATGCGTCTGTTGTCTTCTAATTGGTTATAATTGGCAATGATGTTATAAAAAATACATTGACTAAACTTGCTCATGGTTTTTTTTTCTAGGTGAAAATATAATCATACTCCACAACACCCTGCCTCACTTGTAAACCCTCATTAGGAAGCTTCAGTCTGACAGCATGTTGGCATCTGCACAAACCGCATGTATCCGCCTTGTGTCCTGGTAAGATATTAACCTTAACTCTATTGTGTATCATCAACTACTATTCAGCAGTTGTATTGGCATATAGTGACTCATTTACACACACAATTTTTTTTCGATTAATGGAATGTTCATAAAAAAAAAATAATAATAATTAAAACGAATGCATGAGTTGCATATACAGTACAGCCTACCTGCTGAGCAATGCTGTTTCGATCATGATATGATAATGCTTTTCATTACTATAGATATACAACAATTGGCAGGAAAAGCAACACAACTATTCTAGTATCACCTCTTTTGCAGAAATTTCTGTATCAAAACAAGAAATATTCTTAGCTGCGCTATGGTAAACAAAATTATGATCACAGCAGAGGCACTGTGCAAAAATTTGCTGAAAAATGAAAACATTCAACACAAACAGGATAATCTTTATTGAAAACCATACATAATCACAAAACAGTATTTACAGAAATGGTGAAAATGGCTGTAAGTCATGACAAAAGTCCCATAGAAATGTCCTTCCTAAAAAGGTGCTTGAGACAATACAACTTTTGATATAAAGTGAGCCAAGTCTTTCCTGTGCAGATAATAAAATGCATCCAGTGCTTCAAAAGGTGTTAGTGACTCACACTCCCTCCTTGACACCATGCACTTACTAGAAATGGATGCCTTTAAATGTGGATATATTGCCTCCAAATGCTACAGACTCAGTCCCCTAGCTCCACTCCAACAAGTCCAGCCCCAGTTAGATCAGTGATATATATTAGGAAACCACAGAGAGGAACTTATTGTGCAATAATTTATTACTCATCCCTCAATACTAGCAATATCCCCCCTGCCAGATATACACTCACATTCTTTGTGCCCTCTCAGCACTCAGGATTTCCAGCAGTTCAAAATTAATCTGGGATTGCCACTGTTCAGATTCTTGGAATCAGCGTGAATTACAATACCTAGAAGTGACATCACCGGACATGACGTCTGCATTTAAGACTCACCTCAACTCATTTTCCTAATCCGGCTTATTCAGGTGACGTCACTTCTAGGTATTTTAACGCACCCTGGTTCCAGGAATTGGAACAGCAGTGGTCCCAGATTAATTTTGAACCACTTCTTAGACACTAATGTAACGTCCATTGGCTTCATTTTGGATATTGGAATGCACGCTGGTTTCAAGAATCGGAACAGCGGGGGTCCCAGATTAATTTTAAACTGCTTCTTAGACATCAATGCGAACGTCGCATCAGGTAATGTCCCTTTTGGGTTTTGGAAGGCGCACTGGTCCTGGAAATCAGAACAGCCGAGGTCTCAGAATAATTTTGAAATGCTGGAAATTCTGAGTGTATATCTGTCAGGGGGCTATTGCTTGTATTGAGGGTTTGTGAGTAATAAAATTATTGCACAATGAGTTCCTCTCTGAGGTTTCCTAATATAGATCACTGATCCATCCATGGCTGGATTTCTTGGAGTGGAGCCAGGGGACTGGAGTCTGGGACATTTGGAGGGGATATACCCATTATAATCCCCATGATTAGACTCAGAGGGGCAGAGAAAAATGCATTGGGGGCATGGTGTGGCCTGGCGGGAGCCCCCAGCTGAGGCTGCCATTCATGCCACTTACTCATTTACACGGATCGGCCTTTTAATGTGCAGCTTCCGGACATCCTTTCTGTTACATTGAAGCTTGGTGACGGGACAAGCTCCCATCCCACCCAGCACTCATAGCGGTTAAGCTTTGGACTATACTGTATTTCTCACATGAGGGGCACCCACATTTTACCTTTAACTACAAAATCCTGTTTGACCTAGTGATTTTTCATTTTTCACCCTGTAGGGTGGTCATTCAAAATTGGCATACAGAATATTAAGGCATCTGTCAAGATTAGAAAAAACAAAGCGGCTCTTACAGATGAAAGCCTAAAATGTGCATCCTTGTTTTACTACCTAGTGAGGTACTAAGTTGGTACAAGTGTGCTTTCAGTGAAGTCGGGAGCATCCAACCTGCATACTTAGTCAGCAGTGGTTTTCAAGACAACACTGCTGCTGTAGAAAAAATTGGTAAAATTTTTACCACTTCCATAGTTAGGTTAAAAAAAGACATTAGTCCATCTAGTTCAACCAAATTGAAATAAACACAAATAGAAAACCTCCATAAACACTATCATATACCAACAGTTGATCCACAGAAAGGCAAAACAACAATAAAGCGTGGTCCAATTTGCTCCAGTGAGATGAAAAAAAAATATTTCCTGATCCCCTGGGAAGTAATCGTATATTCCCTGGATTAACTACTCCTGGAGTTATTACCATAAAAAATTAGTATCCAGTTATATTTTCTGCATTTAGGAATAAATCCAGCTCTTTTTTAAAATAATCTAATAGAGCCGGCCAGGGCTAGTTCTTGAGGAGGTCTATTCCATATTTTCACAGCTCTTACTGTGAAGAAGCCTTTCTGCATGTGAAGGTTAAACCTCTTTACCTCCAGATGTAAAGAGTGCCTCCTTGTCCTCTGTAATGATTTTAAGGTGAATGAATAACTCTACACCAAGTTCACTGTAGGGATCACTTATGTATTTATACGTGTTGATCATATTCTTCTTAATCACCTCTTCTCAAGAGAGAATAAATTTAGTTTAGCCAATCTTTTCTCATAGCTGAACTCAACCATGCCTCTTATCAGTTTGGTTGCTCTTCTCTGTACCTTCTCCAGTTCTTTAATATCGTTTTTGTGAACTTGTGCCCAAAACTGAACTGCATATTCCAGATGAGGTCTTACTAATGGTTTGTACAGGGGAAAAGTTACCTCACTCTTTCTCTCTAGAGTCTATACCTCTTTAATGCAAGAAAGTATTTTGCTAGCTTTAGAAACTTCAGTTTGGCATTACATGCTATTATTAGGTCTATGGTCTAGAAGAACACCCAGATCCTTCTTCACTATTGACACCCCCATCTGCTCTCCTCCTAGAATGTATTATGCATGCATGTTTTTAGCACCCATGTGCATAACTTTAAATAGTGCATAAAATTGGCGTGTAAGTTTGAGACTTGTGTCCCCTGTAGGCACACAATTCCACTGCATAGCTTGATGTCAAATGCAAACACTGAAATTGCACTTTTAGTCCTAAACCCTGTATCATTTACAAATATGTTAAACAGTAACTGCCGCAACACTGAATCTTGGGGTACACTAATACCCCTAGACCATTCATAGTATGAATCATTAACCACTACTCTCTGAACATGGTCTTTTAGTTTCCTATCCATTTACAGACTTCATTTTCCAGGCCTGCACACTTTATTTTACACATTAGCCACATGTGGGGAACTGTGTGAAATGATTTGGCAAAATCTAAGCATACTATGTCCACAGTCGCTCCTTTATCTCAGTTTTTGCTTACTTCCTCATAAAAAGAAATCAGACTTGTTTGACAACTTATTTTAGAGAATCAATGCAGACTATTGCTTAAAATATGTCTTCCTTGCAAAAACTCTTTTATGTTTTCTTTTAATAAACTCTCCAGTATCTTCCCAACTATAGAAGTTGAACTAACCAGGCTGTAGTTGCTTGGTAAAGACTTTGATCCCTTTTTTAAAAAAGGCACCACATTTGCCTTACACCATTCCAGTGGTACCATGCTAGTCATTAGGGAGTCTCTAATAATTAAAAACAATGTCTTAGATTTAACAGAGATCAACTTTTGGATGATCCTTGGATGTAAGCCATCTGGTCCAGGTGCTTTTTCACATTTATATTATAAAAGAATAGTGCGCAAATGCAAAAGAAATTACTACCAAATCTGAAGACAATCCATAAATAAAAATGGGGGTTTGGTCCCACCATATGGCCATATCGTGCTCAAGCCCACTACTGCGTCAAAGTACCCCATTATCAGTGGGTCCTACACTATCCATGAAAAAGAGATGAATCCAGCCTTTCTAACCCTTGGAGATAATACTCCTTGCTGGGAAAGCTGTGCAAATGCACTACAGGGGACTCCTCCTATATCCACTTGATGGTGGACACTGATTGAGTACAGGTGTGTGTGGGGGGGTGGGGAGGGTTGCTCAACCTCGATAGTCTGGTCAGACCGAATACATAATAAACAGGCAAAAAATTTTTGGGGGAGCATACCCATGTATTTCTAAAGCTGCTGCAGCTATTTTGTCTAAATGTTCCTAGACCATTTCCATTTTAAACCATTGTGGATCATTTATGTCAATACTATCCCCATTAAAGTGGTTCTAAAACTCGAAACATTTTTTTTACCTTAGTCTCCATTCACATTGATCCGACTTGTCAGGCGACTTGTCAGCCTGACAAGTCGCGGTCCTCCCGCTCCCACTGTGTAGTACAGGAGCCGTTCTAATAGGAGCGACACAAGTCGCTCCGACTTAGAAAAAGGGTCCTGTACTACTTCGGGGCGACCTGGAGGCGAATTGCATTGACTTCCATTATGTGAAGTCTGTGCAAGTCGCGCCGAAGTCGCGGTGCGCGGGACTTCACAGGTCGCTACCGAAGTAGTGCACAAGTCGTGCCACTTCAGTGTGAATGCGGGCTAATGCATTCCTTGTACTAAGGTAAAAATGTTTAGGCATTGGTATTGGTCCCTCACCTACCTCTCTTATATTTATCTGAGCTCTCATTTCATCCAGCACTGTGCATGTCTGCAGCTCTCCCCTCACAATATTTGCTGAGGACATTGGCTCCCACTGATGTCAATCAAAGCCAGTGATGAGGGAGCATCTGTCTGTGTCAATGGACGCAGCAGCAGGGCTCGGGAGCGAGCATGCATGAGTGCCCCGATCAGAGGACCCAGGAGCACTGGGGGGAGGGGGCCGAGAAGAGGAGGTTTGGGGCAATTCTATTACACAATGCAGGTAAGTATAGACATGTTCGCTATTAAAAAAAATTAATTTGCAACCACTTTAAGGACTTCCCAAGCTTCCCAATTTTATTTTGTATACGCAGAGTTGAATAAGGTATTTAATAAGTTTGCCTTTTCTATGTTCCCAGTGACAAAGTCAAAATGATCTAGTAAAGGGCCTACATGCTTAGACCTGACTTTTTCTTACTGTTAATATATTTGAAGAATTTTTGGGGGTTTGTTCTACTCTCTTTTGCAACCTAATGTTCGTTTTCAGATTTTGCAGCCTTGATTATCTTCTTACATATTTTGTTATATTCTTTGCAACTTGTATTTTTTAAATGTTCTTTTCTTATTTTTTTTTTTTAAACATTAAATGTTTATTGTGAACAAAAGACAATTACATATCATAGAATAAGCAATTATAACATCAAGTATTCATAATAAAGATGTCGGAGGAAGACCTGAACACAGTATATTTTAGTACAAATAAAGTCCAGACATAAGTCCAGGACATTAATCTGCTCCGTGGATTTATTCAGCTACTACATATTAGCCATTCAATACCACTATGCATCTATAACCTTATCAACATTTCAAAATATCAAAGATGTGGGGAAAAAGAATCAGCCACCTTATACATATAGAGAAGAAATAGTGGAGGTAGATAAGTAGTAATTGTCAGACTAAATGGAAAAGGAAGGGACAAAATAATGAGTATAAATTGGGTACAAAGATGTATACTGGAAGTGGGTTGGGATTCCAGTACTGCACAAAGGAGAACGTAAGTGTTGTCAAGATATTCTACATACAAAAATGGGATGAAACTCTGGAAAAACACTTTCAGAGTTGGCAGGATTTTATGGTTTCATATTCCTGTGAAAATGTGAAAGCGAACCAAGGGAAACATGTTTTATGGAATCTCTCCATTTTGTCACAGGGCTGAGCTAATGTTTCTTAAATTTCGCATATGTCCGTTACTTTGCGCAACCAATCCAAAAAACTAGGATCAAGGACTTGCTGCATTTAATAGGTGTTTGGATGGAGAGTTTTTGTATTTTTAAGTGGAAAATTTGTAAGCATCAGGCTGCGTTGAGGTTAAGCTTAGTTTCTGTGATTTGTGATATCTATAATGTGTGAACACTTTTATTTGTTTGGGTATTGTAGTTTGTGGGTAAGTTAGAAAAAATAACAAGTCGTCCGCGTAGGCAGCAGTTTTGAACCCTCTGTCTAACACCTTCAAGCCACTAATTGCCATTCTGATAAACGATTCTAAGGAGAGAATAAACAGGAGGGGTGAGAGTGGACAACCTTGTCTAGTGCGTTTGGCAATAACTACTTTAGTTGAGGAGCCAATAATCTTTAATCTAGCCAAAGGAATTTGTCGGAGAGTGGAAATCCAGGCCATCATATGAAAACCTAGCATAATATGTTTGCACATTGCTAGCATAGAATCCCATGATACACAGTCAAAAGCCTTCTCTGCGTTAATAGACAGGAGAAGGCCCTTAATATTTGGTGTGTGAGAAGCGTGGGTCAAAAGAAGTGATTTGGTGACATTATCTTTTGCTTCCCTGCCTAGCATCAATCCCGCTTGTTCGGGACCAATAATCTCTGAAGAAGTGATCTCAGTCTGGTGGCCAGAATTTTCACTAAGAGTTTTACATCCAGGTTTAGTAAAGTTATAGGACGATAGCTGGAGCATTCTGCAGGGTCCTTGTTAGGTTTGGGAATAACTGTGATAAATGCAAGAGGAAATCTGGTGGTACTTTTTTTGTGGCTTAGACAGAGAGTTCAGTGCCTTTGTGAGAGGATCTGTTAGGGTATTTATAAATGTCTTATAATAAATAGAGGTAAGTCCATCTGTTCATCAGCCAAATTGATTGAATTCCTATGTAAGCTCCTGAAACTGCGGGTAAATCTCTCTGAGTGATGAAAAAGTCATCTATGCGTGAGTAGCGATTGTGCGGTGTGGAAAAGAATGTAAAGTCACTACCCTCAAGATGGAGAAAATGGCAAGAGTCTATCGAATGTAGGGATTGTAAGAGAGTTTTGAGTTTTTTTAGGACGCAGTATGTTATACATGTTTTCCCTGATGAAGCGTCAACAGTAGGATTCACGGGAATGTTAAATTCCCTTCCCAGTATAAGACAGCCTGATTCAAACCTCTTCAATTCCTGCATCACACATTGACAGACCATTAGGTAGAATGTATTTGGGAACTAGACATTCACCAGTGTGATAGGGGAACCACGGTATGAGCCCTTGAAGAACAAATATCTCTTGCCCAGGTCCATTATTCAATCCGTCATGTCAAAAGAGGCTTATTGTCTCACTAAGATCGAAACTCCCTTTGATTTAGAGGCATTATTAGTGGCATGGTAGGCCTTTGCAAAGAAGGAATCAGTAAGCTTGGGTACATGGTGAGTTTTGAAGTGGGTCTCTTGTAAGAACACAAAGTGAGACCTACCTTTCTTAGGTTCTCTCAAGAGAGTGGAGTGTTTTTTGGGAATGTTCAGTCTCTTTACATTATGAAAAATGACTGTAGGGTAATGCTCTAGGGAGAAATTTGCCATTTGGAAGACTCTGCAAAGTAAACTACAAAACCTGTTAATATCCAAGTATATGTAAAAAAAAAAGAAAAAAAAAAGAACAGAAAGGTCAGAGCTGAAACAAGAAAAGAGTAACAAAAAAGGAAAAGGGATATGGAGGAAGAAAGGGAGAGATATCAAAAATACACTTTTAGATAGTGAGCACTATCTCAAAAGGTCAAACTTAGTGTGCCCTGAACCAGGATACCTTTTGCTCAAGGCCGCTTTGTGGGGGGGATGGGAGGTGTCTGCTAAGGAGGTAAAAATAACCAACAATATTCAATCATGTTAAATATAGAGCTATGCATTAGAATTGGAGCAATATGACGGTCTAACACAGCACATAGTAAACAAGAGAAAATAAGCTTGTAAATAAATTGACCCTTCCTAATGGGCTTTATGTTATAGCTAACAATATGGGCAAGGCGCTAGGAAAATAGTTTACCAAAGCTGCTGCAGGGGGGATAAGCCATAAGGCAATGGCTTGACCTCAAACTAACCTATAAACTTAGCCAGTAGCTTAGTAGGCAATTCAGAAGCAAAAAATAAGAAATATTGGAGCTGACCCCATAGCTTCTCAGAAACAGTATACCCAATGTGTGATATAACCTAGGCTTCATAAGCAATGCCTAATAACAATATACAATTTAAACAGAACCCGTCGGTCAAGGACTGAAAAATCTGCAAGAACAATATAGAAGCAGTTATTAATCTGAGGCAGCTCAGGTTAGGTAGTGGTCTCTGCACTTATCAAGCTCACATGGGAGAAAGGATAATTTGAGGAGTTAACACTGAGGATGAAATCTCACAATTACCCATCTTCAGGGGCCCTTGAGGGTGTGGGCCTAGGGTTGGGGGTCCCAGCATTTGGGCCTCAGTTGCGGTTGTGCTACATTTTCTTTGGGTTGGTTCTCAGGTGAGGAGAAAGGGGATCTCAGAGGGCTTGCTGTCCATTGTGAGCAACAATCAAAGCAAATGGGAAATGCCATGCGTATTTTATATCTTTTTCTCTCAGCTTATCCAGGAGGAGTCGCAAAGCCCTACAATTTTTCAGCGTGATTTGAGAAAGATTCTGAAAGAGCATGATGGTTTCCCCATTAAAAATTTTGCTTTGTGCAATATGTCTTCTTTCAGAGCAAAATTCTGCAGACAACCGATAATGTTCCATGGGGGTGCCAAGTCTGGACCCCATGCTTTGAGAGCCCTGTGTGCGCAAACAAATTCTTTCTCCATATCTTCCTGTCTTTCTAGAAGGTCCCCCCTTATTATAACTGTCCCAGTCCTCACAGCCCTTTATATCTGTGCAAAGAGATGAGTCTCCGCCTCCTCAAAAATGCTGGGGGACCTGTAACAAACTCCAATAATTAACTTTGAAGTATGCACGCCCATATGCAGTTCCATCATAATGCTTAAGCATCATCACACTCTCCGTCAACAGTATTTCCTTTCACACTCGATCACTTCTCTAATAGAGACAGACACCACCACCTTTTCATTTTACACTGTCTCTCCAAAAGGGAGCATAGCTAAGAATATTAATAGCCCAGTCATGTGGAGAATGAAGCCAGGATTTAGCAATACCAATTAAATTATAGTTCTTTGCATGCACCAAATCTTCCAACATTCCTATTTTGCTTGGAAGACTTCAAACAGTACAAACAGTACTAGAATTGCCAAAGGTTGCCTGTAACATGTTAAACTCATTATCACCTGCAAACACTTTCCCCTATCTTCCCCCATTCCACCCTCCACTAACTTCTGATTGACATGTCCCCCCCCCATTATAATCTAATTCTCCCACCCTCCTTGATCCTAGTTTAAAGCAGAACTTCAACCAAAAGGGAAAGTTCTGCTTTTCCTCCACCCCCTCCCATATTTGGAATATCTTTTTTTGTGGGGAGAGCAGGTACCTGATTTTGACAGATATCCATTCTCACTTCCACTGTGGCTGCTTAGGTGATCAGAGGGAAGATTTGTCCCCTCACCTCTTACCACAGCCTCTTGAGACACATCACAGCTCCCAGGAGACTGCAGGACTATTCATAAGGTGCAGCCGGACTAGCATATGCAGAGTGGCAGCCGGTTGAGAAGCAACATGGAGTCACAGTCTGCTTCCCAAAGCTTATATGCCTGCACCAGGGGCCAGCAGACTGGGAAAGGGCCAGGCTCAGGTGAGGACATTAATTATGGACCCTAAGAGTGATAAGTGTGTGTTTTTTTTTTTTAATAGTCAGCAGCTACAGTATTTGTTACTGTACATGTATTTGTTACATTTATTTTTAAATGTGTGTTCACAGGGTAATGATCCTCTACTAATACAACTCCAGCCTTCCTATAAACCTGTTCCCCAGCACAGAAGACTCATTTCCATTTAGGTGAAAACCATCTTTACATTTTTAGCATAAACTGAAGGTTGCACCCCAATGAAAAGTCAGACCAGTGTTCTAAAAACTCAAATTCTTCCCACTTACACCAGGTCTTTACCCGGCATTCAGTTTTCTAACCTTATGTCTTCTCTGTGTTGCTTAGGCAATATTCCAGAGAATATAACTGTAGCACCCTCCCAGGTAGGTGCTAGGCAAAGCATATGTGTGACCCTGTTCTGCTTATCAGGAGGGTCTGATCTGTTAGTTAGCCTGTCACATGCTTCCAGGTGAGACCTGTTGAGTCTGGGCAGTCTCCCCACTGTATCCAATGAGGGACATTCTTGGACAGTGGAGGAAACCTAGCCAATAGCACAACAGGGTTTATGACTGTCCCAGTGGGTGGGCATTACTGCAATGCATCCAAGGATTGGGAATAAATCCAAAGGGGGCATGTGACAGGGTGTATTTTGGTGGGAGCAAAGTCCCAGGAGGAGGTGGACAGCTGTCTCTCCTCCTGCTGATGTGAGGAAGGTGGTCCAGGCGGTCGGCCCAGGGACCAGGGGTTAAGCTGTGCTGAAAGGATCTAGTGTGCTGACCAAGTGGAGCTGCTGGGCAGAGGACTTCTGGAAAAACAGTATCGTGAGTACTTCAGGATCTGCTCAGGGGTCTGCCTAGGAGAGGGGACCCCTCCAGAGAGATCAAAGGGATCAAGGAGCACGTTAACCCAGAGTGTTACAGTAAAGGGGGTGCCAAGTTGTTAAGCCCTAAAGATTAGGGTTAAAGGGGATGCCAGGAAGTTGTTCAGCAGTACAGTCTACCTCAAGTAATAGCTTGCCTTAGGACAGAATTACCTCAGGAAGCTTACAGAGAACCTTTCACAGCCAAGGGCAAAGCACGGCTTGGCCGTGACTAGCTCAATTACAGTGTACTCAGAGTTACTCAGCGTTAACCAGCATTTATTCAAGTCATCCCTGCCTATTGTGTATAGTTCAGTTCAGTTGGAGTATCCCACTCATCCCTTCTCCTATCCAAGTTCCTAATAAAACATGAAAAAAAAAAAAAATAAAGAAACTGGATTGGTCCTTGTCTGAAGTAAAAAACACTTGGAAACATGTCAGAATGTTCTTCCGTTGCTAATGGTAACTCACCAGCACCTCCCTTGGGAGTAGCACTACATAACCTTGGAGGTCCATCCCTTCAACTTGAAGCCCAGCTCTATAAATTGATTCTTAGAGATCCCCTATCTTCCATGTATTCTGTCATTTGTTCTGACCAAGATAAATGGGTCATTCTCAGCCCCTCCCAGTAATTTATCAACCTTTTCCACCACATCCTAAACACTGGTAACGGGGAGACAGCAAACCATTTGGTTGAGGCAATCCTGGAGACAAATTATTCAGTCCTTCTGATTTATAGAAACCCCTATTACCACCAACTGTCTAGGTCTACCTGCACTACTGCCAACACGCCTGCTAGCTGGGTGCCAGCTCCACCATTTAAATTGATTATATTTTGAAAATTAAATACATCTTTATGTTACATGATAGTCAAAAAATTGATGAATGGATTCTTGTTCAAAACTATTTACTGCCTTTGCTGACCATTCCTTTCGTTGCATAAATGTTATGTTGATCCAAGGGCTTGTGTGCATTAAAAGCCACAGACCTGGAACATATTAACAAAGCAGGAGTTCTGACTTTACCTACTGCACCATTGTTAAAAAGTAGGTCAGCAATAGCAGCCTACATCACAGGTTTCCTTACAGTTGTGTTCAAAATTATTCAACCCCCACTGAAATTGATTGTTTTGGCCAGTTTGACATTGATTTTGATCATTCAGTCATCCTGCTTACAATTAAATCAAAGAGGCACGTGTAGGTCAGACAAATATAACATAACATTTATAATGAAATAACCACAAATGTCTTTTCTGTGCTCACATCATTATCAGTTTTATTCAACCCCCAAGTGACATTCAATCTTAGTACTTAGTACAACATCCTTTTACAGTTATAACCACTTTTAAACGTGAAGCATAGCTTGACACAAGTGTCTTGCAGCGATCTACGGGTATCTTGGCCCATTCGTCATGGGCAAAAGCCTCCAGTTCAGTGACATTCTTAGGCTTGTGCACTGCAACTGCTTTCTTTAAGTCCCACCAGAGGTTCTCAATCGGATTTAAGTCTGGTGACTGTGATGGCCACTCCAAAATGTTCCAGCCTTTAATCTGCAACCATGCTCTAGTGGACTTGGAGGTATGCTTGGGATCATTGTCCTGTTGAAAGGTCCAATGTCTCCCAAGCCTCAGGTTTGTGACAGACTGCATCACATTGTCATTGTAATGTTCTGGTACCTCTGGTACCCTTGTCTCCATATTTCTCCTTTCCTAATTGCGTCCCATCTTGTGTAACAAGGGACGCATATACCTTTAAGACCGGATGACATCATTGCCGAGCGCCGCTATGAGCGGCTATTTCAATCGCCGGTTTGCTCTCACTCATCGCTCGTTCAAACCGCATGTTCACCGCACCTACTCCTGTGAAGTCGGAGCTGCTGACATTCTCCCTTGCTGAACTGAAGCCGGAAACCTCGCTGGTGATCCGTATCTCACTACGGGATCACCCCTCTCCAATGGACACTGTTACTCCTAAACCTATCTAAGTGATAAGTACCCCGCAGGGGATTCTTACTAACCAATCTCCTACTGTCATCTACTGCAATTACCAAGACTATCTGTATCTTTCTATTCACTATCATCTGCATAGACTGTTAGCTCTTGGGACTACCTTCAACTATCCTTGCACTAGGTTACTCTGTCTAAGTATACTCCATCTGTGTCCTCTTACCATCTGCACTATACTTGACATCAGAACCTATCTGCTTTACCATCACCTGCAACTCTCCTAATACTACTTCTAGTGCTCACCATACAATAGCCTGTCTCTCATCTATATATCCTCATATATTCTATCCCTCCATTAACATCTATTAATATATATATATGGTATATAACAGGCTGTACACGGTGATGAAGTCCTGAGAGTTGGATATGTTTGTTCAACAGATTCTCTACAAGGCTACTGAGTGTAATAATTCTGCAGCTGTAAATCCATCCACTAACAAAAACGCATGACCGTTACAGATTGAACGAGTCTTTAAAAAAAAAATATGGATTCAGCAGAATTATCCACTCATGTACTACAATTAAAACAGCAAGTAGATGCATTGATCCTTGCGCTTACAGAGGTACAAAATGAAAATCAGACCTTGAGACAGCAGCTTGGCCGTCTCACACAGCCTCCTGCTGCTCAGCCCCGTGAGCCTAAGATAAACCCTCCTATAGTGTTTTCTGGTGATCGGAGCAAATTCCGTGAATTTAAAAACGCATGTCGATTGTTTTTTTTGTTAAAACCTCTAACCTACACCACTGACCAAATTAAGGTTTGTACCATCATCTCCTATTTAACGGGTGAACCCCGGGCCTGGGCAGATGCTCTCTTTGAAAAGGATGATCCACTCCTTAATTCTTATCCCTTATTTCTAGCACAACTTGCTAGTTTATATGAAGACCCCAACAAGCAGAGTACCGCTGACACCCAATTACGGGCCTTAAAACAAGGAAGGAGACCTGTTGAAGATTTTGTGGCGAATTTTAAAAGATGGTCCCCTGATTCAGGGTGGAACGACACATCTTTGAGAACGCAGTTTAGACTTGGCCTATCTGAGGCCGTTAAAGACGAGCTCGCCCGAGCGGATTTACCTGGCACTCTAGAGGGACTGATCCAGACCAGTATCAATATTGACAGACGACTACGAGAAAGAAAGGCTGAGAAGATGGGCTCACCATTTTCCAGTCCTTCTCAGGTGTTGCCTGCTGACCCTACTCTTATGGAAGTAGGAATGATACGTCCACCTCTGACCCTTTCTGAACGCGCCAGGAGGAAAACCGAACATCTTTGCATGTACTGCGCATCCCTGAATCATTTGGTAAACGGCTGTCCTCTTGTCCGCAGAAAAGAGGGTGAGTGTTCAAATGTCTTGCTAGGGGGACTCACAACTTCCTTTTCTAATCCCTATCTTTTTGTTCAATTAACATTGCAGTGGGACCAAACTAGGATCACCACCAAGGCTATGATTGACACCGGATCTTGTGGAAACTACATTGACATTTGTTTTGTCTCCCTTAATAAAATACCTATTGTTTCAAAACCCAAACCTGTCTCCGTTAGTTTTATTAACGGTACCCCTTTATCCTCTGGTCCTATCACCAGTCGGACACAGGCACTTCTTGTAACTGCTGACGAGTCTCATGTGGAGGCCACCACCTTTGATGTATTAACTTCACCACATTTTCCAATCATTTTGGGACTTCCCTGGTTACACATACATCAACCAATCATCGATTGGAAAACAAGAACGTTAGCCTTCTCTTCTCACTATTGTGAGACGACGTGTAACCTCCCCACACATGATAGGATCCTGTCTGTACTGCCGGATGACATTATTCCTAAGTGTTATCAGGATTTATCGGAGGTTTTCCTTGAGAAAAACGCTCAAATGCTACCTCCCCATAGGGACTATGATTGTTGTATCGATTTACTCCCTAATAGCAAGTTGCCTTTCGGACATGTTTATCCTCTCTCACAGGATGAACTCTCTCATCTTAAGGAGTATCTGGATGAGAACTTGGCAAAAGGATTCATCCGACCTTCTACTTCCTCCACTGCTGCTGGGCTCTTCTTCGTCCGCAATAAGGACTCTAGCCTTAGGCCTATCATTGATTTCAGACAATTAAATGCCATCACAATAAAGGATCGTTATCCTTTACCCCTTATTCCTGAACTTATTGAACAGGTGCGTGGGGCTTCTTTCTTTTCAAAATTGGACCTAACAGGGCATACAATTTAATTTGAATCCGTAAAGGGGATGAATGGAAGACGGCATTCAGAACCAGATACGGACTGTTTGAGTACCTTGTAATGCCATTTGGGCTATGTAATGCTCCCGCAGCCTTCCAACGATTTATAAATGAGATATTCCGAGACTTGCTTGATGTTTGTGTGGTAGTATATTTGGACGATATACTTATCTATTCTCATTCCTTACCTGAACACATAAAACATGTGAGACTTGTGTTGTCAAGACTACTTGCACATAACTTATATGTTAAATCAAAGAAATGTTTGTTTCATAAAGAGGAAGTACTATTCCTAGGGTATATTATATCTAAAAGTGGAATCAAAATGGACATGAGCAAAATATCCTGCATTCTGGATTGGCCTGTGCCAACCACTCGCAAAGCATTACAAAGGTTCCTAGGATTCTCTAATTACTATAGGAAATTCATTAAGAACTTCTCTGCGATTGTGAAACCTCTCACACAACTTACAAGCACGAAGAAACCATTTAATTGGTCAAAAGAAGCAAATGGAGCATTCTCTCTGCTGAAATCAAGCTTTACTACTGCCCCCATACTATGCCACCCAGACCCATCCCTTCAATACATCTTGGAGGTAGATGCGTCAAATATGGCAGTAGGAGCAGTTCTCTCACAACGACCAACAAACACCTCACCTCTTCACCCAGTTGCTTTCTTTTCAAAGTCATTAAGTAGCCCCGAGGTGAACTACCCAGTAGGTGAGAAGGAGTTATTAGCAATAAAACTGGCGTTAGAGAATTGGCGACATCTACTTGAGGGCACTCAATTGCCAATTCTGATATATACTGATCACAAAAACCTTCAATACCTTCAGACTAATAGAACTCTTTCCCACCGGCAGGTACGGTGGTCGTTATTCTTTCTGAGATTAAATTTTTTAGTGACATACACGCCCGCAGACAAAAATAAAAAAGCGGATGCACTCTCACGACTAGCCGAGAAAGATTGTACTGAGGTTCCCTCAGTTCCTATAATACCACTTGAACGTATTATCGGAGTCGTTCGCTCCCTGAAGGAGGAGATTTTGCACAGCATAGGATTGGATTCACCTCCACCACAACTAACTACTGACGCAGAAGGCTTCCTCTACTACAACGATAAATTATACATACCCCCTACTATGCGAACCAAGATCTTAGAACTGTCGCATGATGTACCTATGGCAGGACATATGGGTATGACTAAAACTCTCAGTCTACTCACTAGGCAATTTTGGTGGCCAGACATGAAGACAACCGTAAAAAAGTTTGTTTCATCTTGTGATATCTGTGCAAGGTCTAAAATTGACAACACAAAACCATCGGGGTTACTTTGTAGTTTACCGATACCCCAGGTTCCGTGGGAAGTGGTATCCTTAGACTTCATAGTGGAACTACCACCTTCCAAAGGATTCAACACCATCTTGGTGTCAGTGGACCATCTGACCAAGATGGCACATTTCACTCCTATCCGAAAACTACCTTCATCCAAACAAACAGCGGAATTACTTGTGAAACATGTCTTTAAATTACATGGTATTCCAAAAACACTGCTGGCTGACCGTGGTTCACAATTCATCTCAAAGTTTTGGCTAGCTCTATGTCAGATACTGCGAATAGAGCGTAACCTTACTTCTCCTTACCACCCTCAGACCAACGGACAGACAGAGAGAGTTAACCAGTGCATTGAACAGTACCTGCGTTGCTATACTTCGTATCTACAGGACGATTGGGCAGATCTCCTCCCGCTGGCGGAATTCGCCTATAACAACGCTACTCATAGCACTACTAAGCAAAGTCCGTTTTACCTGAATTATGGGTTTCATCCCACACTCCTTCCTCCACGTATCTTGCCATCAAGTAATCCAGTGGCATCTGATTATCTTGCCCAGATAAAGGATTCTCTGGGATTACTCAACAATACCATATCCCATGCTCATAGCCAACAAAAAAAGTACTGCGACCTCCGTAGGAAACCCTCTCCCCAATATGCCATTGGGGATCTTGTTTGGCTTTCTACAAAAAATCTGAGACTAAAAATCCCTAGTAAAAAACTTGGACCTCTATTTCTGGGACCTTTTCCAATAGAGAAGCTTATTGGAAAAGCTGCAGTACAACTCACATTGCCAGTAGACCTCAAGATACATCCTGTCTTCCATGTGTCTCTACTGAAGCCCCATGTTCCTAACCAAGGAATAAGGCCTACTATCTCACCTCCACCTCCTGTACAAGTGGAAGGCGGAGAAGAATTTGAGATAAAAGAAATTTTGGATTCCCGTTTCAATAGAAGAAGACTCCAGTATCTTGTACGATGGAAGAACTATGGGCCCCAAGATGACACCTGGCTGGATACCTCCGATATACATGCCCCTAGACTGATTCGCAATTTCCACTCGAAATATCCGGAAAAACCAGTTCTAGAGGCCTTCCGGAGCCGGCCTTAAGGGGGGGTACTGTAATGTTCTGGTACCTCTGGTACCCTTGTCTCCATATTTCTCCTTTCCTAATTGCGTCCCATCTTGTGTAACAAGGGACGCATATACCTTTAAGACCGGATGACATCATTGCCGAGCGCCGCTATGAGCGGCTATTTCAATCGCCGGTTTGCTCTCACTCATCGCTCGTTCAAACCGCATGTTCACCGCACCTACTCCTGTGAAGTCGGAGCTGCTGACATTCTCCCTTGCTGAACTGAAGCCGGAAACCTTGCTGGTGATCCGTATCTCGCTACGGGATCACCCCTCTCCAAATGGACACTGTTACTCCTAAACCTATCTAAGTGATAAGTACCCCGCAGGGGATTCTTACTAACCAATCTCCTACTGTCATCTACTGCAATTACCAAGACTATCTGTATCTATCTATTCACTATCATCTGCATAGACTGTTAGCTCTTGGGACTACCTTCAACTATCCTTGCACTAGGTTACTCTGTCTAAGTATACTCCATCTGTGTCCTCTTACCATCTGCACTATACTTGACATCAGAACCTATCTGCTTTACCATCACCTGCAACTCTCCTAATACTACTTCTAGTGCTCACCATACAATAGCCTGTCTCTCATCTATATATCCTCATATATTCTATCCCTCCATTAACATCTATTAATATATATATGGTATATAACAGGCTGTACACGGTGATGAAGTCCTGAGAGTTGGATATGTTTGTTCAACAGATTCTCTACAAGGCTACTGAGTGTAATAATTCTGCAGCTGTAAATCCATCCACTAACAAAAACGCATGAACGTTACAGTCATCCAATATCTCCTGGTACTGAAGAGAATTCATGGTACCTTGCACACGCTGAAACTTCCCTGTACCTGCAGAAGCAAAACAGCCCCAAAGCATGATTGACCCCCCACCATGCTTCACAGTAGGCAAGGTGTTCTTTTCTTCATAGGCCTTGTTCTTCCTCCTCCAAACATAGCGTTGATCCATGGGCCCAAACAGTTCTAATTTTGTTTCCTCAGTCCACAGAACACTATCCCAAAACTTCTGTGGTTTGTCAACATGACTTTTGGCATACTGCAGTCGACTCTTCTTATTCTTTGGAGACAGCAAGGGGGTGCACCTGGGAGTTCTGGCATGGAGGCCTTCATTACGCAGTGTGCGCCATATTGTCTGAGCAGAAACTTCAGTACCCATCTGACAAATCTTTTCTCAGTTCCTCAGCAGTCACATGGGGACTTTTCTCCACTCTATGCTTCAGGTAGCGCACAGCAGTCGAAGTCAGCATCTTCTTTCTGCCACGACCAGGTAGCGTTTCAACAGTGCCCTTTGCCTTGAATTTGCGAATGATGCTTCCTATGGTGTCTCTTGGTATATTTAACATCTTTGTAATCTTCTTATAGCCATTGCCCTTCCTGTGAAGAGTAATCACCTCTTCTCTTGTCTTCCTGGACCACTCTCTTGGCTTCACCTTGTTTGTAACCACACCAGTAAATGTCTAGAAGAAACTGAGTATCACAGTCATTTTAAAGCTGCCTAATTGGTGCTTATTAGGCTTTATTGCTGCTCCCTGACATCCACAGGTGTTTTCAATACCTGATTGAAAACACTTTAATGAACCTCTGTTCTTCAGAGTGGTAGTCTTTAAGGGGTTGAATAATTGTGTCAATGAAGAATTCACAAAATAAACATTTACTACTGTATTACAAAACCAATTGATGCCATTTTAGTTGCATATGGTTCTTTAAGAAGTCCTTGTAGGATTTCATTCTGAATACAATTACAAATGTACACTAAATTCCCTAAAACCCTTTACAGCATTGGGGGTTGAATAATTTTGAACACAACTGTAAATGACAACTGTATGCTGCAACAAAAATATGACATAGCAACAGCCCATTGACAAGGTTTATAATGTGTGACATAGCCCACTATTGTCTATTTCCTTGTCATCCACATTAAGTGATGTAAATTCTGTGTCATAATGCTATGAATTGTCAGTAAACACTCCTTTTTTAACCAAGGGTGTAACTATAGCCATAACATCATCAATATTATTCAGCAAATTAATGTAATAAATTTCATGTTTTTTTATTTGGGAGCTACCCTGTATTCTGGAGAGGAAGGACTGACTATCATCTGTGTTGCAATGTGGCACATTACTTAGTTAAGGCTCATTTCTAACTTTGACATTCCAGGTCAGCTACACACAATTCAGAACACATTTATGCAGTCATTAAACATTTCAAATACCATTTCTACTAGCTGCTCACTTCATTTTTAGTAAAGATATGCTGAGTGTGGATATCTACCATTCACACAGGAAAAATGTTGGTTGTCTCATGGGAAAGATAACTGTTACCAGTAAAAAAATATGTAGGTGTTTTGGACCGGAGGGACTTAAACGTTCTCAGAAATTTAACCTGGACACTTGCAAATTAGCATGTTAAAATGTAATGCCGCTTTCTGAATTTTCTCAAAATAGTTCCTAGCAGAACATATGTGGTGTATTGTATATTATTTATTCTATTTATATTTGATAACATTAGAAATAAAGAAAGAGAAAATGTGTTTAATATTTTTTAACATACTCATTTGATTTATTGATAGACACCATGAGCTAAATTGGCTAAAAGGATGCAGATGCAAAAACACTTGCTATGAATAAGCTTTTAGATAGAATTATAAATGTACAGTAACTACCATCACACATATTACGAGTGCAATGAACAGATAAAACTTACTTGAAAACAGAATTGTTTTCAAGTAATTTGGAAAATGTGGTACCGTATAGGTTAAGAGATAAATTGCCTGCTCTGCAAATTCAGTGCAGTGCAAAAAGGGTAGCAGACCATCTGCTTAGATGTGCTATTTAAAGCCATGTTAATTAATAAGTGTGCCATGTTGAAGGATGTAGGTGGAAAATAGCAGAGGTCCTTGAACAAAGCTTGAAGAATTCAAAAAGCAAGATCTACTACTTGGTAATGCTTTTAGGATTTTTTGCATTTCTTAACACAAGGTACACAAAATATAAAGAATAACAATGTTTCGGTTTGTAGCATTTTATAGTAATCAATGGTACCTCAGTGGTTTCTTCTGACAGGTTTAGGAGGTAAGTCTGTACATTTATAATTACAGTTTAAATCTTTTATAAACAAAACTATATCTAAAGGGGTACTTGGGATAAGCTAAACACTTGAGATGAAAAAAAAAATTGAACATGTAATAGTAAAAACAAGATAAATAAGATATATAAAAAAGACCAGCTACAAAGCCACCTTTATTAGTGTCTTTTTATTCAAAACATTATTTTCTTAACACAAACTGTCTGAAAATTAGTTTTAGAAAAGCATACAAACATAGTAGTTGCATCCATGAACTGGAGCCAGCCAGGTGGGGTGTAAACACTGTGTAGACCTTATCCAAAATTTTGAGCACTTCAAATGTGGAGAAAGTCTCAAGGTGTATTTAGCCTGTAATTTTTAACAGGTGGAAATATTCACACATGGACTTCTACAGGGATATCCGAGACGGCATATATAATTCAAACTGTCCTCAGAACCCCAGATGGATTTAATTTATAATTAATGGTATATTAATGTCCACTCACAGATTTTATACAGGGACCATCTACTGTATGCGTGGCTTGGACATCACCCATAATTCTAGGAGCCCATAAAACAGATGACCATAAAAAGATATAAAAGTCCACCCACTCTTATGAAACTTCAAGTTGAAGGAACTTTTTTTCCAGGTGTAAAAACAGTAGTCCATCTGTTATGTAGAGATACAAGATAAAATGGGAGAAAAGACTGGCATCTGGTTTCATTGGTATCCCAAATTCCTCAGAGTTTGCCCGAATGTAAAATTTTTATGTAAACTATTATAACATTGAATCCTGATGGTTTCAGACCTAGGGATGCTTATAACATTAAGTATACAAAGAGGATACATTCCTTCAATGTAAGACCCCTCAAAGACCTAGACATTGAATATTGGAACTGTAAAATACATGTTTGAAAGTAACACTGCTTTGAAACAGGACTACTATAAGGAAGAATTATCATTGTGTTATGCTAACTAAGGCTATGTAAACCTTAAATTCAGATTGATTGGAATCAATGCCCTGTTTAATGTTGTTTTCTTAAGCAAGTTTTTTTTTTTTTTTTTCCTTGTGAATCTGTCAGCAATATCAACTTATGTTATAGGCTGAAAACACTAAGCAACTTTCCAGCAATTACAGTGTTGTTTGCACTCCTTCAATTTGCCTTTGGGCTGACTATTGGGGGTATCAGATATCAGCCCATCAGCCTACTAAAGAAGTGTGCATGACAGGCTGATATTACTGCAGCTGATTATGAGGCAGTGGCTTAGCATTATATGCCTGCAGTATGAGTTTTCCAGAATCTCCAGGTAAGAAATGTTGTTAGGATTCATATACAATAATTTAATTAACCGCAAAGTCCCAGCTACCATTTGACAATTACACTGGAATAGGTTCTATTGATCCACAGTATCAGTGACTCTTGCAGGACACTGTTGACACTACAAAAAATGATCTAGAATACATTAGAATAGACTATGAAACCTAAAGGATATATTGAGTAGAATGAAGACACTAAAATGAAAAAAAAACAAACAAAACTGTATACAGTGGTGAGTGATGCTACACTTCCCAAAAGACATATTAAGCATTTACACTTTAACTTAATGTGTTATTTGTTACAGTAATTCAGTTGATTTGTGTATCTGTTTTAGTCTTTGGTGTTAATTGAGTTTTATTTTTCATTTTAAAAAGAAAAAAAAAGCACTAAAAAGTGTTTATTATAAGGGTATAAAATTGTTGGGATTCCCAAAACAAATAAAGATACAAAAATGTTTGGACATGCTTAGTCATGCAAAGAATCTGTAATCAGACAAATTACATTTTTACAGAGTTTTCATCACCCATATTAACATAATAATAACAACAATTTAATATTAAATTTACTGATATCACTGCCATGTTATACTATATTTAAGTGTAGTGCTTGGTGGTCTGATTTTGTGCAGCTTTAATAGAAGTGATAGACTGTTTTCTGCAAAAGTGTCAGACTTAAAGTGGAACTTTACTCTTCCGAAGCTTTTTACACCCCCCCCCCCCATCCCCCTTATTTGTTCAGAAAGCTTGGCCCCAATGATTCAGCAGCTCTGCCCAACTGCCATTCTGTAAATGGGCTTCTGCATACTCCTAGGGTTTATGATGGGGGTTTTCTAAGGGGCTGTGGGAGTCTAGGCTATAAAAGCCCCCTGCCATAAAATAAACCTCTTATTAGTATTGTAGAAGGGGTGGGGGCAAATGCATGGATACAAACTTTATTTACTAAGTGAAGTTCCACTTCACTAGAAGATGCCAAAACTTCTGAATTTCCAGTGGTGATTTTTTGGCTTGTCAGAAATATGAAGTACAATTTTTGTGGTGTCAGTCTCTTTTACCTGGTATACTATTGTGTAGTTGTATTTTTATTTCTTTATTGTTCTATATTTTTTTTGCAGACTGATTGTTTTTATGGTAATACCTGCGTTATTTCATCATGCTCAGTAAACATGTGCTTGACTTATGTGGTTGAACAAACATTCAATGTACCAAAATATATGCTCTGTGGCATGCAGTCTGTCCTTGCATGCTGATGTAGGTTTTTTTCATCCTTTAAAAGGGAGTCTAATTTCAATGATTGAAAGAAAAATGCAATCCCTCAATTTGGGGTACTAAATAAAGATATAAATAAAACAGTTTTTTTTTTATTTGCTAGATTACATGATTCATTTAGAAATTGTAGTAATGTTTTCTCCTTTTCTTATAATTATACAATAATTATTGTTTATTAAATTGTAATCTTTTACAATATATATTACATCTACAATATATTACCTGCTAATATATTTTCATAATCTCTATATACTTTAGCTAGGGAAAATTCCAAAAGGACCCAAATTCATTAAATGCACCCTGCACAAGAAGATAGCAAGTTGCAATAACCTGTAGCAACTAATGCAAATTTACTATTCTTACGTTAGGGCAATAAAAGATGAATTTTGATTGCAGAGATGTCAACCTGAGAGTACACTTTATAGATGAACAGGAAAAGGCATAAGCTGTAGCAAAAACTGGATGAAGTTAATTTTGGGGCGGGATGGGGGCTTAATACACATGGCAAAGATTTACGAATATACATGATTAAGATCAGACATAGAAAGTTGCGCAGTGCACTTAAAAAAAGTGGTTATACACAGTGTTCATAAAGACTTTATTTTGCCCACACCTAACAACTGTACTTTTTTTTTTTTCCTTCATCAGCTCATCTCCCACAGCTATTACCTTTTGTATCACTTGACCCTACCTCCTAGATTGTAAGCTCTAACGAGCAGGACCCTCTGATTCCTCCTGTATTGAATTATTTTGTAACTGTACTGTCCTCATGTTGTAAAGCGCTGTGCAAGCTGTTGACACTCTATAAATCCTGTATAATAATGAAATAAAAATAATGATAATAATGATAATAATAATAATGATAATAATAATCATAATAAGATATACTGAGAATTACACACGGCATAGAGAAAAATTAGTCAAGAAATAATGTTTGCTTGCAGCATCCAGGCATATACATAAAAACAAATACTGAAAATTACAAATGCAGAGTATAGGGCCAGGTCAGGTATCTGATGACTGAGAGAAACTAAGAGAGATTTATACAAAATGCAAGGTAACAGAGTGAAATGGGAAAAAAACAGAGTGAGTAGATGTGCCTGTGATTAGTTTGGTAAGAATTTCCACACTTATGAACATTAAAAATAGGAAATCCATTTTGTTGGGTTGATTGTATAAATGATAATTAAATTATTTAGACAAGTACTGAAAACATTTATTATGTAGTTGCTTTCTTTAAATATCAGTGGTTAAATAAATGAGATAATGGCTAAAATTCATGCATTATACTCAGTACTTATATTAAATTAGTAAATGTTAACTTTAGATGATATTTAAAGTTAAGTCTGCATTATATCATTACCATTATTAAATTGTGTCCCAGTTCCTTCAGAAGGCAACAGATTACTTTCTATTGCAATTTGCTGCCTTTTCGGTTTAACTTTTTTGCAGCATAATCTAATTGTGAAAAGACTGTAAGTCATTTGAGTAATGTTTCTATTCCAAGTTTTATGGCCCAATTCAATTATTTGTTGTTGTTTTTTTTTTTCCTCCTCGTTGTTTGTTATAGCTATGATTAATTAGTTTTGAAGAAAATGTGCTCGTAGAGGCAGTAAGTCACAGAGTTCCTGGCAAATTCATTGATTACTGTTACTGTGAAATATTGCTACAATTTGTATTGACAGTCATTGTTTGAAATATTTAAGCTCATGCTTTCTCAATGAATTTATTGCTTTGATAATGCAAAACTAAAGCATAAATTTCCATATTACCTTACAAAATTAACAGCTCTGGCAGCCAAATGCCTTTCCACAACACTTACCATTTTATGTTAAAGAAATGCAGTTATTTAAATATTTATAAAACGAGTGTTGAGAACAGCCATTTTAGAAGTAGTTAATAATGAACAACAATCAAGGGATCCATTAACAGGGAAGGGCTTTGTAACTCTGCTAACTAGTGTAAAGTCAGGCAATCAAATTTAATTAAAAGCATTCAAAAACAAACCAAATAGTTCAACAGCTTTATGCCTGTTTTTGGAATTACATCAAGCACATTTACAAAGCAATGATAAACAAAGCATGATAAGCCTTTGCAGCCTTCTTGGTTATGGTTAAAAAAAAAAAAAGTTGTTTCTTTGCATTTACTAGGATTCCTTTAAAAAAAGTACAGATCAGGTTAATAGTTAAAGATGCTTTCTACGTTTATTTAAACAAGTGAACACTTGCTGAGACTTTTCCAAGTACTACAAAGCTTAAAGTGTTACTAAATCCACAACAGTAAAATCAGTCTGTAGATGCAGTAAAGCATGCTTATTATACTCACTGTTGAACCTAAGGGGTTAATCATCTGCATTGTGTAAAATGGCTGTTTGATCCTGTCTTTTCTGATACTCCCCTTCTTTCACTGTCCCCAATCCATCTCCTGATAGTACAGAGCCTTTGGAGTCACTCTGCACATGTTCAGTTTGGTGTGTTTTGCTAGAGAGTTTTTTTTCTTATGAAGGTGTATGTGATCAACACAGGACCAATCAGCAAAGTCAAGACAGAGGGTCAGGGGTCCTGCAGCCTTATAGGACAGTCAGAGTAGAATGAAAACTCCTCCTACAAGCTTTAACCAGACACTGATAGAAGTCATAAGACTGCTATATACTGCTGATGAGAAAATATACTTTGCAGTTTATATTTACTAAAATAATTGCATTTCCATATTCTGTGTATTGTGGGAAATCGGATATAGTGAATGCAGGGTCCTGAGTTTCATAACACTTACAAAGATAAAATTTACATCTTTGATATGATATGCCTTTGGAATCTACACTACAAGAAAAGTTCATTGTACATCATTTTTGGCAGACAGTGTTTAACCCCTTCATGCCGACAGTACACAAATATGCAGCCCCACTGCACTGGGCTTTTTTCTGTGGGGCCACATATTTGCGCTATCTCCATTTGTTCTGGGAGCATACCACATGGCACGTTCCCAGCACAGAGATCAGGGTCTCACTACGGGCCCCTTTCTAATGATCGGAACCAGGAACGATCGGTTCCGTGTCACCTGAATGGTTATCACAGTGATCAGTCACTGTGAAGCCCCCCCCCCATGTTTTCTGTCTCTGTGAATGGATAAGAGAGATACATTGTATCACTCTCTGTCCTTGCAGAGATTGAAAAAAAATGTGTGAAGAAAAATAATAATAATAAAAAAATTAAATAAAATAAATTATATAAAAAATAATATAAAAAAATACCTAGATCAAGGTCAGTGCCAGGGTAAGTATTTGGGTCAAGGTCAGGGTCAAAGGTCAAGGTCAAAGGTCAGGATCAAGGGTAAGGGTCAGTATTTTTTGGACAGGATTTTTTTTAAATTAGTATCAGTGTCAGTGAGTGTCAGTGTGTTTTAGGTAGGATTTAAAAAAAAAAAAGCAAAATGCACATGATTGATTCTGGGCTCTACTACAGGTACAAACAACAACTAACTATTGCTGTGATCTTCAGGAGAAGGAGAATATATTTTGGGTTGTTCTTTGGTGGCAGGTTATGGTAGTAGCAAGAAATATGCAGTTAAATTTTGAAAAAAATATGTTTTTTTACTACTTTAGGCCAGTTCTCCTTTGATAAAAAAAAATTATGTGATATCCATTACCATTTATCACCAAATGAAAACCCAATTTGTCCTGAAAAAAGCAAGGTATAATCCACCTGGATGCACAAATTAGTTCTGATGATATGTACGGCTTTACTAACACATGTCAAAATGACAAAATTAAGCTTAGACATTTCAATTTGTTTTACCCTTAGGTGTGAAGGGGTTAAGAAAATATTCTGAAAACACGTAAAATAAATGCTTTGCTAATTAATAAATTATACATTTCAAAACCATGAGATATAATAGTATAGATCGAATGTAGAAATATTGCTCGCTGGTCATCTTTAAATCCCTTACGGAAAAATTTACACATATGTATATATAGATATATATCTATACATATAGATATATATCTATACATATATATATATATATATATATATATATATATAGATAGATAGATAGATAGATAGATAGATAGATAGATAGATAGATAGATAGATAGATAGATAGATAGATAGATAGATAGATAGATAGATAGATAGATAGATAGATAGATAGATAGATAGATAGATAGATAGATAGATAGATAGATAGATAGATAGATAGATAGATAGATAGATAGATAGATATATGCAGCCTCACAGAAGTGGGTCTTTATATGTGGGGCTGCATATTTGTGCTGCTGTATTTTTGCTGAGAGTGTGCTGTACAGTACTCTTCCAGTGCAGAGATTGAGCCGTCATGGACAGCTCCAGGTCTTGTACTAATGATCACCTGATCGCCTGATTGGCTATTACAGTGGCAAGACATTGGAAAGCCCCGGTATTGTTTCATCTTTATGAATGGATGAAAAAGATACATTTTAATGACATTATATGATATATTGTATATGTTTTTCTTTGCTAGAGGAGAAAGTTGTAAACTAAAAATAAGTATGTGTAAAAAAAAAAAAAAAAAATAAATACAAATAATAATAATAATAATGGAAAATAAAGATAAAATACCTACATCGGGATTTGATTTAGGTCAGTGTGAGGGTTAGGGTCAAAAGTCATGATAAGTGTATTTTAGGTAGGATTAAAAAAGGTCATTTTTACATTTCCTAATAGTGTAATTTAGAACAAATGTCAGTGTGTTTTAGGTAGGTTAAAAAAAATCAAAATGTGCACTATTGCTTTTGGGCCTTACTACAGGTACAAACAACAAATAATATAAACATGTACAGTATGGCGTTGCTGCATTTTTCAAGTAAGGGAATTTGTTTTGGGTTGTTCTTTGGTGGTAGGTCGATGGTAAATTTTTTTTTACAACTTTGTGACAGTTTTCCTTTGATAATAAAAAAAAAAAATCAGGAGGTATCCATAACTCTTTACCACCACATGCAAGCCTAATTTGTCCTGAAAAGAAAATGTGATTTAATTTACTTGACTACACTAAGTAGTTGCAGTGATGTATACATTTTTACTAACCCATGTCAAAGTTGCAAAGCTGTGTTCAGGCATTAAGATTTGTAATACCTTCATCATGAGGACTTTAAAGACCACCTCACCTGAAGTTGAAAAGGCTTGTTAAGTGCCCATGGGGACCCTGGGCTCATAGCAATTGTCCACAAATAAAATATATTCAGTGGTTTAGAAAAAAAAAACATATTTCAATCATATTTTATTACATTTGAAGGTATGAAACAAGAATTGTCATTACAATTTTTATACAGATGAGCATGGAACATATAATTCAAATATTAACAAAAAATAAATAAAAATTTAAATTTTTAGATCTGTCAGTGTTGTCTATTCACCACCCCTAGCAGAAGCCCAAATTATGGATGTTTCTATGGGACACTGAAGCCACAGCCCCTATTCCATCCTGTATTCCTCTTTGCTGTCTATCCTTGTCCCTCCTCTGCTCCCTTTGTACTGTAAAATGACTGTATATATATATATGTTCTTGACATAGATCAAGAAAACAGAGGTGGACAAAGTTGGGATACAATAACTGGATTAAGATTGTTGCTATTGTATGTGAGGGGTATTTGGGAGATATCACTTTCGGCCTATAGGTAGCCATCTGGGGTTGGCATCTGTGGAACAGGAACAATTTAGTTGTTAGCACTTCTTCTCCTGAAGAAGTGAATTCTATAAATCTGTGTGTAGGTAATCAGCCTAATGTATCTATGTTTTTATATGAATGACTTCTTAGCAAATTTAAATAAATTATGGATTGATGAGCTTTGTGTACTTTCAAGGTCCCAATTATTCTTTTAGGGTATATGGCATGAGACATGGTAAAGAAGAAAGCAGTTGGCAAGGGGGATAAAAAGTATAAATCTCACCCTAGGAGGTTTATCACTTTCTGGTTGATCTGGCAATTCAAAGCATTTGGGGCTTTAGGGATGGGTCTCACAATCCTTTTTGGTATTGGCAATTAAACAGAGAATTCATATACTTTAAGGAATGATATGAAACTATAGTCATTTCCTTTCAGGGTAATTTTAAGGGAGAGTCTTGCCTAAAAATACCCAAAAACCTTTATTGTGGGGGACCCATTTAATCCATTAAATTCCCTGAAGGTAACCCAGGAGAGAGAAACTGGTGTAATGTGTTTTGGATCTTCAATTGTATGCCTAAAGCTGGACTTACAGCAAACAGATAAATACAAAATTGAAATGTGCACCTTACCCACCTATGGATCATTATTACTGTTTAACCAGTCCTGAGATTTATACAACCCAGCACAGACAGGCTGGTGATCTGAATGTTCTCCATTACAGTTAAGCAATACATGTATGTCACCACCCATGCTCCAATGTGTGAGTGGACAGTAAAGAAGAAGCAAAACTCCATACCTCTGCTCTTTCCCCCTGTCAGCACATGCCTGTTGCACACCAGATTAGTAAATCCTGCTGTACAGGGGATTACAAAAGGCTAGACATCAAGTTAAATATGCATATTTATAATAGCTTCAGTTAAAATTCCTATATATTTTTTTTTTTATTAAATACACAACTGCATTCAGTATTAATTTGACAATATTTTCTTGAAGTTCAGCTTCAAATTTTCATTTATTAGTCATCTTAATAAATAACTTTTAAACAATAACGTTTTAAATAATAATAAATGATACAAAGCAGATGTAACATCTGTACATAGGAAACTGTAATACATTGTTGGTGAGGATATCTGAATTTCTAAAGCAAAGCACAAGCTTTTAATGATTTACTGGGATGTACAGTTTAGGTGAAAGAGGTCTTTTGCCAGCCACTTTCAAATCTGAATCTGGAATTAATAAAAGAAGACTATAATTACCAGACATTCATTTGGAATCGATTTACCTTAAAAATGGTCAATCAGAAATGACTTATAAAATATGAAATTTCATATTGTAATTTTTATAATTCATCTCCCTAAACCCTTAGGCGTGATAAATGGGTACATTAAGTAACCAAAGCAGAATTTTTGCAGCTTGCCTAATCATTTAAGAAATGAAATAGAAAACATTAAGGATGTTTAAATTTAGTAAATTTATTACATCCTTTATTTTTTCATGACTCCTATCATGCCCAGGATTGCAGAGGAAAAGTAAATATTTCCATACTTACTGTCATTTTTGAGGTAATAACTATTACTCTACATAAGTTGATTGTTACAACATTTAATGAGACACTGCTACTGCACTACATGTCTCAAAGGCCATCATAGTCACTGAAAAGTTTATTGTAACTACTAACGCTTTACATTTTTATTATGATAAAAACATTGACATAGGTAAATAGCTATTTTGTATAATATTTTTTACTGATGCTTGTATCTTCCCGAAGCTACTAATAATATTAGCCCCTTTATTAATTCAATGCAATTTTAAAAGGCCCAACATAACATTTCCATTGATGTGTTAATTAACCTTGCAGCAGAGAACTATAAATGTGCAACGGTGTGTGTTCCTAGTTCCTAAATGACCTGCTGTCAACCTGCTATTGGGCACACCTGCGGGCTTGCTCCTGAGTAGTGCTGCCTGCATCCATGATACAGACAGTGCAGCTCAGCCTCACCCCCTATTCCCTCTTTAAAGGATTTGACTGCTGACAGCAGCAGAAGCTAATGGTTCACACTGCCTCAGCAAAGCCTGGGAGACTGGAAAGTGAGAGGAGAGCGCCACTACAGATGGATTGAATGGGGACTCAGGTACTGTAAGTATAAGGGGGATAAGGGGGCATACTGCTACCTAAAACAATTTAACCGTACTGCAAAGAATGCATTAAGGTAAACAAATGTTTAGGCATTATAACCACTTTAGGAATGGCATATTGCAACAAGTTAAAAAAAATTAAAGGTAAAGCCATACATAGACAACTCAAAGAAAATAAAAATAGAAAGAAGTGGCATTAAAAGGCTTAGAATATGGCTAATCTGCATTATAGATCATGAAGTCTGAACTCCAATTGCAACTTTCCTATTAGATAAGAGGCAGATGGTTAGAAATTGAAATAAATGAATATGAGCTAGGGTTACAACAGAAAAAAAAGAGGTGGGGATAAAAATATGTGAAAAAAAAAAACACGTGGAGATAAAAGCATATAGAGATGTTATGTTATACAATATAAAATGTTAAATATTACCAAGACTAAAAGTGAACTGGATTATAAAACAGTGCTTACGATGTGGTTGATTTACTAAAAGCAAATATTCAATTATTCACCTTGTAAGGGAATTTTTCCTTTGCAAGGGATATTATGACCTAGCTTAGTGAAACTTTCATTATCCAATCATATGCAAGCAAAAATATCTTATTTTTTTTCTATACACATTATTAGGCACTTTTTGCAAAAGGGGCATTTCAACACATTCACTAAGCTAAGCCAAATTGCAAAGTGAATGGCTTATTTGCCTTTTTAAAATCAACTCCAGTGCGTTAAAGCCTAACTCCTGGTATTCAACTTAATTAGCTAATGAACTTGAAAAAATATTTTTTTTCATTTTGGATAGAGAAAAGGAAGGATATAACCCCTGTAAGATTTTTTTTTTGCCTTCTCTGTTTCATTGCGGATATTGCTCCTCACTTCCTCCTTCATAGCTAAACAGCAGGAAGTAAGAGGAAATCCCTTCAAACTAAGGGAATTTCCTAGGGATCCCCAGGTCACCAGAGCTACTGTCCCCATTGGAAGATTTCCCCTCTATTAGTTTTCTGGGGACAACCTATAATTTGGGATTTTCTTTTTCTTTCACTTTCAATGAAAATGGTAAATAGGACAAATAGGGAAGGTGAATCTTCTTAACGGGGGCACAGACAGAAACAAAAACTGACACAAAAAGAAAATATAAATAGTGAGCACTGTGTACACTGTTACACAGCTGCTAGCAAAAAAGGTAATATACCAAACCTCCAAAATAAACATCAAATATATGCAGTGCTGCATATATTTTATGAATAAAAACTGATGGGCGTTCTAAGCAATATTGTTTAGTTTTTAATGTGATCGCATTTCAATAAAGTTTTAATTAATATTTTTTACACAAATAGAGTGTATTATAGACGTTTATTCTCTTTTGAGAGATTGTGAAATACCAGTGGTGACATAATGGAATTTTATTGTCACTCTTGGATTGAGCTTGTCCCAGCCCTAAAGGATGCGTACCTGACCTTTACTATTGAAAGGTTCAACTTTGATGGTGAGTGCAGACCCAAAAGAGTGGTGGTGGTGGGAGTTTTATACTATTCTATTATGGAGAAAATTGTCAAGGTGGAATGTTTATTTTGGACTTATGTACTTCACTTTACTAACTGTGTTAAAACATTTATATACAGGAGTACTTTTTATTTATTTATACTTTTTTTTAATTTACCTGAGCGCAGTCTCTCCATTTTGTTGTATAGACATTTGAGCAGGTTTTTTTCCTTTGGTATTTTGTTTTAGTGAGACAATACTTTTCTTGATTTATATCCCTTTAGATGTAATTAATCCTTAGGGAGTATCTCACCAAAAATATTCATATTTCAGAGGGGACCTAAAATTTCTAATTGTATCTTAGTGCAGACTGCTCTGTAAAATAACTGTGTACAGAACACCTCCAGCTTGCCATATTGCATTGCATTTTACAGAAAAATACAGAGACTGCAGATTGACAAAGAAAGTCATTTTTTATAACATTATATTAAATTATGGCTAATTATAGAAATTGTATATGCTATATTTTTTCATGAAAATTGAGTTACCCTTTAAATAAGCAATGAACTACCTCAATAAACCTGGCAACTAGAATACCTAGTTATAAGTATATGTCATCAGCTTCTATCTGGTCAAATGAAATATGGAATTATATCAATTCAGGAATCTCTAGGATTCAGTTTTCTTCAAATACAGATCAAATACTTAACATCTATATGCACACAATCGTCTAGTGTGATAACCATATATTTACATTGTTAAGAAAGCAAGGGATGTCAGGTTTTATCTATATTTGTATGCTTCAGTGTTGTCTGTGAGTACATACAAAGGGCAAAGGGAATCCAAAACTCATACACATGCTTACATTTTTCTGTACCTTGAGGACTGTAAGAGCTAGCACCAACTAAAAACTAGGTAAGTATAGAACACATTTTAAAAACATAACAAAAACTCATTTTTTTTATTTTATTTTGGATAGACTTCTGAAGAGAAAATCCTATAATGTTTTTATAGTTGACAGTGAACCTGTGGATAAGATTTCACCATACTTCCAGTTCTTTTGGCAGCAAGACAAATAACAAGGAGACTAGCAAACAGTGGGAATCAAAGACACAGCAAGTGATAATAACCTGACATATGTTTAAACTCTTCACCATTTTTTGCAGAAAAAATGTTTTCCTGTAGTCTATGTGACCAACCAGTTTAGAGATTTCTTGTAATTTCCTGTGCCAACAGGAAGTGCAGGGAAATCTTTACAGTGGGGACACAATTCTGACAGAAGCCCTTTCCCTTTCCACAACTAAAGAAAAAGGTATGGTTGGATTTGGGCTCTACATTTAGGAATAATGTCTTTAGACTAGATTCTTTTTTAATATGACACAGTGATTAAAAGCATATAAACATTAATAGCTGATAGGGTTATTCTTAACCACTTCTGGACAGGAAAGTTTTACCCCCTTAATGACCAAGCCATTTTTGGGATATGGCACTGTGTTACCTTAACTGACAATTGCGCGGTCATGCGACGCTGTTCCTAAATAAAATTGATGTCCCTTTTTTTCCCCATAAATAGAGCTTTCATTTGGTGGCATTTGATCACCTCTGTGATTTTTCTTTTTTTGTGCTATAAACAAAAAAAGAGACTCAATTCTGAAAAAATAAAAAATTATATTGTTTACTTTCTGCTATAAAACATTCCCAATAAAAAAAAAATTAAAATTCAAAATTTTTCATCATTTTAGGCCAATATGTATTCTGCTACATATTTTTGGTAAAATAAAATCCCAATAACTGTATATTGATTGGTTTGTGCAAAAGTGATTGTGTCAATAAACTAGGGGAAAGATTTATGTAATTTTTATTTATTTATTTTTACTAGTAATGGCAGTGATCAGTGATTTTTAGCGGGACTGCGACATTGCGACAGACAGATCAGACACCTAGCTGACATTTTTGACACTTTTGGGGGGGACCAGTGACATTACTACAGTAATCAGTGCTAAAAATATTTTTAACTGTTACTGTTACTGTACTAATGACACTGACAGTAAAGGGGTTAACACAGGGGAGATCAAAGAATAAAATGTGTGCCTAAGGGATGCTTTCTAACTGTTTTGGGGATGGGCTTGATGGATGAACACGGAGACCTGTGCTCCTACACAGGAGGAACACAGGATCTATGTGTTTATTACTGACAGAACAATGGTCTGCTGTGTTTTCAGCGGCAGACCGCCGTTCTGTCTCCATGGGAAGTGATCGCGGGTGCTCAGTGGACATTGCAGCCACTTGACATGCTGATTAGCTTCCTCTGTAGCCAACCAGTGCCAACGTGTGCCTCCCACTGCACGCATGCCCCCTCACTAGCTGTCTAACAAATGGGCGTACAGGTACGTCGTTACGCTGGACAGAGCCGACCTGCTGCCATATAAGTACGGTGGCTGGTCGGCAAGTGGTTAATAAAACACCAATAACAAAAAAAACATCATAAAACCTACAGCTTGTGTCACAGAACATATTCTCTGCAGTCTTCTGCATTTTAACAAGGTTTCTTTACTGTTGTTCCAGTTAGCCCTATTTGTATTGTTCTTTATGTTGAAACACTTCCAAAAACTTCACAGTCAAACCAGCAGTGTAGAAGTATTTCAAACACAGTAATGAAATGCTAGACATTTGTAAGTAAAAACACACAGGAGACTTGTTCCAGTTTCAGCTCTCTTGAGCATTTCTTTGTAATGTGAGCGTTATACCTGTGAAGTTATTTGGTTTCACAGAAACATCTCCTGACAAAATGTTGTCATGAATATTTTCTACTGATACCAAATTTGTTCACATTTTTGCAACAAACTGACCATACATTTAATGAAAAATAGGTAGAAACCATTATATATGGTTGTCTTAGTGTTTCATGTTGTTTATCTCTGATTTTTTTCCATGTATTTCTCATACATTTCATCACTTAGGTAATATCAAAACGGCAAGGTGTATTTAAAAAATGGCTATTAGCCTATCAAAAGAAATGTTCACTTTGGAAACTGTATTCTCACTTTGCGAAGTGAATGATAATAAATAAGGTCAACCTGATTTACAGATGATGTTTAAAGTGCTTGTGAATCCAAATCAGTTTTTGTAATATTTTGGTAATGTGTCTTACTGTTTTCTTAAGAAAGCAGTCTTTGGCGACTCAAGCAAAGTTTTTTACCTAAGATCATGACAAAACCGCACATCATGTTGCAGGCTGACAACGTAAGGCTAATATATACATACATGTGCATCTCATAAAATTAGAATATCATCAAAAAAATGTTTTATTTCAGTTATTCATTTCTAAAAGTGAAACTAATTTATTTTATATAGATGCCTTACACACAGAGTGATATATTTCAAGCATTGCTTTCCTTTAACCTTCCTGGCGGTATTCCCGAGTGTGGCTCGGGGTTAATATACAGTGCCAAAAGCAGTAACCCCGAGCCACACACTTGGGATTACCCCACAATCACACTTACCTTCCACTACGATCCCCCGCCACCCTCCAGCCATCCTCTCGCTATCCTCGCTGTGTGTTCCAGCCAATGCCGGCACCTGTCTTTCGTTTCCCTTCCCTGCGAGCGCCACGACACAGGGGGGGTGGAACCGGCGGGAAATTCAAAAAATAAATAAAACAAATGACACGATACAGTGTAATCTGTTAGGATTACAACTTTGTATCAAGCCATTTTACCCCAGCTTTTCACCTAGTGACTTTTCCAGTGCCCTGCCTGTACTTTTGTGGTTCTATGTTCTTGAAAAATTGCGAATTTCCATAGCGTCCAAAAAGTGTTCTTTTAGCTCAAAAGCGCTTTTAGACAAACTGGAAAACAGCGAAAATAAATCCAATTTTTTTTAAAAACTGGGTGATAGTGATTTGTGGGAAAATTCGTCATCAGGTACTGAAAGTGACGACAGCGATGATTCTGCGACTGAGCTCAGCGATGTGAAAACTTGGTGCTCTATTGACTGAGGTACGGATCAGGCAGTGCCTCCAAGATTCCCATTTACTGGAGCACCTGGTATGAAAGTTCATGTTGACCATGGCAACCCCTTAGCATACCGACAATTATTTCTAACCAATGAGGTTATTGAAAAAATAGTTACCGAGACGAACAAGTAGAAAGAGCAACAATTGGCTACGCATCAGAAGTTTTCAAGATGCAGAAAGTGGGAACCAGTGACCAAAGATGACATTTAGACATTTCTGGGCCTAATAATTCTTCAGGGAGTGGTGGAAAAACCCTTGCAGAAGTGGTATTGGACAACCAATACATTGCTTGCCATTCAATTCTTTGGTAAATATGGGGTGAATCCTGCGCAATGGAAGAATTATATAATTAGAAGGAGTTGCTGCCTACCCAGGATACTTCTCACCTAGGTGGGAAGTCAAAGTTTTATATGGTGTGTATGGGCGGTGGCGCTACTCAATATTGGGGTCTATCTTAACCACACATGGATAAATATATACACTGTACAATACTTTACCAATACATTAAAAATCAATAAATAAATAAGTATGTATACAACAAACTTAATATATCAATTAAGGTGACATTGGTGTCATAAATCTGTAATAATAAAGTGACTTAGTGCAGTGAAAACAAGTGGATGGATGATAATTCAAAATGATATTGTATAAAGGAAATTGATATATAAAATTATATATAAATATAAATATGATGTATAAATTAGTACTGTATAAAGTGTTTTAGTGTTATCCAATATCCCAAATAAAAAAACATAGGTTTATATAAAGTGCACTAGTACTGTGTGTAGTCCAATTATTCAATAGTCCTTCTTATTCTGCCTTCAGGGAAGTGCACTGGACCAGTGCTTAATGTAGAGGGGATGCCTCTATGCGGTTTGTTCAGTCACATTGAGTTGCACCTATGGAAGGTGCTGTGTGCAAATAAAAACATGCAATCCAGTTAAATGGTGTTTTTAAAGTGCCTAAGGTGAAAGCAAGAGATGTTTATTCACCTAGGTTTATGTGAATTCATGGCATTTTCACGGTTGGGCACCAGCACTTTTTATATATATTTATTTATTGATTTTTAATGTATTGGTAAAGTATTGTACAATGTATATATTTATCCATGTGGTCAAGATAGACCCCAATATTATGTAGAACCACTGCCCATACACACCATATAAATTCCATTCTTTGGCATGGTCATGTCAGAGTACAGATTCTCCCTCATAATGAAATATCTCGACTTCGAAAAGAATGAAGAATTTGATGAAACTACTCATTTGCACCAAAACTAAGGAAAATTTGGGAAGTATATGAAATGATTCTAAAAAATTTCCAACAGAGCTATGTGCAAGAAAAAGACATCAGCATGCATGAAAGTCTAATGGCCTACGAGGGAAGGCTCTGCTGGGTGCAATACATTGCATCAAAGAGGGCACGATTTGGCATACATGCTACATCCTACATGCTATGCGAATCCTCAAAAGTCACATTTGGAATTCAGTACACTATATACACTGGAAAAGGAACAAAATTTGATCACAAAACAGCAATTATGGAATGGCAACATCTCTGTTCTTTCACTAATTGAGGAATTGCTAAATCAGGGCTATTGTGTAACAACTGACAACTTTTATACATCTCCTGAACTTTATGTGGTTCTACTGCAAAACAAAACCAATGCCTATGGAACCGTAAGGGTTAACCGATGTGACATGCCACCAATGTTTGGCAAAAAGAAGATCAAGACAGGAGAAATGGTTGCCTGGCAGAAAGGCAAAATTATGGCACTGCGATAGCGGGACAAGAAAGATGTGTGCCTCATGAGTACAGTACCTAATACCTCCACTGTTATGGTATGCATGAAAGGTGGGAAAGAAGACATGAAGCCACAAGTAGTGATAGACTACAACAACACCATGGGAGGTGTCCACAGAGCTGACCAAGCAATGACATTCTACCCAGCAATAAGGAAATAGCAAATGAAGTACTATAAGAAGATCTTCAGACATCTTCTTGAGCATTGCTTGTGAAATGCCTACATTCTGCTCAAAAAAAGTGATAAGCCTGTGATTCATTCAGACTTCATTTGGAAAGTTGCCGAACATATCTTTCTGAATTACCAAACACCATCAATGGCTGTGAATAGATCTGGACGTCGTGCTGTTGGCGTTGTCAGCCCGGAACACCTGACTGGTCCACCAACTGAGAAAAAGTCAGCACCTACAAGGATGTGCGTGGTTTATTGCTCGAAGAGAGATAACAGTAGAAGGAAAATAAGAAAGAAAACCAGGTTATATTGTCCCAATTATGATGTCGGACTTTGTGCAGTTCCATGTTTCAAAATCTTTCATACCCGAGATGTTTACTAAACCATTATTACAGTGACTAGTAATATCGCACCCCTTGTTTGTACACATTTCAGTGTTTTTAGTTTGATTATATTATTGAATAAAATGTATTACTATTATATTATAATTTATGATTTCGTGTTTCAAACTTTATCATACCCGGAATGTCTACTAGACTCTTGTTTGGACAGATTTAAGTCAGTTATTTCTAAGAATTACAGGCCTAAAATATAAATGTAAATATATTGCTTTTTGATTTAGTTATTTTAAGGTTTTCCTGATTTGACCTTTTAGTGTTCAGCAGCTTATGCGTTAGGTTTAATTCGTTTGGTTTAGCGCTGAATAATTTTTTGCTTTTAATCTAAAATATAAAACAACAGATTTCCATGCAAAACAATGTACCGCTTTGAGATCAAAAATTCTGACATAACGAGACCACCAGGGAGACTAATGTTGATGATTATGGCTTACAGCTAGTGAAAACACAAAATTCTGTATCTCAGAAAATTAGAATATTACATAGGACCAATAAAAAAAGGATTTTTGAATACAAAAATGTTGGCTTACTGAAAAGTATGCCCATGTACAGTATAGTATGCAATCAATACTTTGTTGGGGCTCATTTCACATGAATTACTGCATTGATGCGGTGTGGCATGGAAGTGATCAGCCTGTGGCACAGCTGAGGTGGTTTGAAAGCCCCGGATTCTTTGATAGTGGCTTTCAGCTCATCTGCATTGTTTGGTATGGTGTCTCTCATCTTCCTCTTGACAATACCCCATAGAGAATCTATTTAATTCAGGCAAGTTTGCTGGCACAGTGATACCATAATCATGAAACCAGCTATTGGTACTTTTGGCAGTGTGGGCAGGTGGTGGTCAGTAGAGGGAAGCATGAAGTGCTCTAGAATTTCCTGGAAGAGGTCTGCGCTGACTTTGGACTTGATAAAACACAGTGGACCAACACCAACAGATGACATGATTCCCTAAATCATTACAGACTGTGGAAAATTTTGCATTTCATTTGGAAATCCAGGTCCCAGAGTGGAGGAAGTGGAGGAAGAGCAGAGAGGCACAGAATCCTAGTTGCATGAGGTCCAGTGTGAAGTTTCCACAGTCAGTGATAATTTGGGGAGCCACGTCATCTGCTGGTGTTGGTCTACTGTCCCATCAGTGCCGCCCATCAGTGCCTCCCATCAATGCCACCTATCATTGCCCATAAGTGCCATCTATCATTGCCCATTAGTGCAACCTATCATTGGCCATCAGTGCTGCATATTAATGCCTCCTTATCACTGTCACCCCATCAGTGCCCTCAGTGCCGCCTCATCAGTGACCATCAGTGCTGCCTCTTCAGTGCCCATCAGTGCAGCCTATCAGTGCCCATTATTGCAGCCTCCTCAGCGCACATCAGTGAAGGAGAAAAATTACTTATTTACAACATTTTCTGACAGAAACTAGGGAAAATTTCTTCAAAATGTTTGGTCTTTTTTTTGTTTTTTGTTTTTAAGCAAAAAAAAAAAAAAAACAGTGGTGATTAAATACCACCAAAAGAATTTATTTTTGTGAAGAAAATGATAAAAAAATCATTTGGGTACAGTTTTGTCAAAGTGTGACAGCACTGAAAGCTGCAAATTGGCCTGGGCAATTTTTTTTGGCCTGGGCAAGAATAGGTTGAAAGTGCCCGATATTGAGGTGATTAAACAAATGGTATACAATGAGACATGATGTCAAACATACTGATAAACAGATTTATGGATTACATATCCTTTAGTGCCGATTCACACTACTGCGGGTGCGCTGATCGCATGTAATTCAGAGCGCACTGCTCCTTCATTACATGCGATCTCCTGTGCGGATGCGAATTCAGCCATACGCTTTGTATGGCTGAAATTCGCACTGCACCCTCACAAAAGATGCACAGGACCCTTTTTTTACAGCCACATCAGATCCGATCCTGTGTGAACTGTCAGATCGCACTGCGATATGCGATCAAATTGGGGGTGTCGTTAACATTTAATTGACACCCCCTGCGTATCGCATATGGAAGTGTGAACTGCCTCTTGTGCGGATGCGATGCGGTAACAGGCTGCGAATTTGCAGCCTTCCCGCATCGCACAAGTGTGAACCGGCACTTAAAGTTAACCTCCTTAAAATCTTTTGTTAGAGACACATGGAAACTACCACTGCTGACCTAAAAATGCTAATTGCCTGCCTATTATTTTTATTTACGGTAGGTGGGGCATAACCAGTTTTCTACAGAATTGAGTAAACACACTTGGTTACTTAACCTTCCTAGCGGTATTCCCGAGTGTGGCTCGGGGTTAAATTTCAGTGCCAAAAGTGGTAATCCCGAGCCACACTCGGGGTACCGCTAGGAAGATCGCTGGATCCTGGTAGAGGGGTTACTTACCTTGTCACCGGGATCCAGCGATGTATCCCGGCGGTGTGTAGCGGCGGATCTTCCTCCCGATGCTCTGTGTGCCCCAGCTTCCGTCTCCTGCGATGTGACGTTCGCAGGGGGGGTGGAACCGGTGGCAAATTCAAATGTTATATATATATATATATATATATATATATATATATATATATATATATGTGTGTGTGTGTGTGTATATATATATATATATATATGACGTCAGCTCTGACGAAACGCATCGGGTGGAGCCTACGGCGACGCACGCCACACGAGGAAGAGACACGGCGGCCATTTTTCTGGTGGGATGCGCGAGCACCCGACCCTATGGAGGTGGAAATAAGCAACGCTCTCTAATTGCGGCTGTCGAGTAAGTGCAATTTTATCCTTTGGGGACAATAAAACCTTTTAGCAGTGTACACTATGTGTTGGTATTTTGTTTCCTCACATGGGGCCCTGCAAGGACTTAACGACTGCCCGCTTTGTGGATAAGATCTAATGAGGAGGAGTGAAGGATCCTGGCTTTCCAGGGCTTGTACCAATAGCGTTTTTGACCTTTGTGATGAGGGTCATTGGGATCTGGTAAGGATCAGTGTGTGTGGGTGCCTGGTGGTGGTTTCCCTCGCTGAGGATCTTCACATCTCTCCCTTTTTTTGAAGTTTTTACTTATCCATGGGAAAGAATTTGAACTGTTGCCTATTATCCACTGTTATCAAAGACTTTTCTTTGTTAATCTCACAAGATTAGCGCCACATTTGTATTTCCATTGTTATTGATCTTTCTGTTTCCAAAGATTTGTGTTGGCTGCTTTTCGCATATTTTTTACAGTATATTCTAGCGCAGCAATATTATGTTTTTTACTTTCCAATAGTAACATATCAAACACTTACCGTATTTTCGCGACTATAAGGCGCACCGGATTATAGGGCGCATTAAATGAAACAAAACTCTGATAAGTCAAACTTTATTCAACTCTTAATTCAACTCTTTCACAATAACCATAAAATGATCTTTCACAATAACTCTTAACATTGTTCAGTAAAATACAATACAAAACAATACACTCACTGTTTCAGTTTATTCCTCTACCACAAATCCATCAAAGTCTTCATCTTCAGTGTCTGAGTTTAACAGTTGGGCGATTTCGGCATCAAGCACGTCCAGATCCCTCTCATCATTATCATCATTATCGGAGTCAGTCTCGTTGCTGTTACTTAGCTGTTCAGTGATAATTCCGGCCTTCCTGAAAGCTCGGATGACACTGGAGACTGATACCTTCGCTCAGGCATCCACGATCCACTGGCAGATAGTGGCGTAACTCGTTCGGCTTTGCCTCCCTGTCTTGGTGAATGTGTGTTCGTCTTCTGTCATCCAATGCTCCCTCCCACTGCGAGTACAGCGGAAGTGGCGAGCGTAGCTGGGCAAACCACCACCAGAAGGCAATTGAATACTGTAGCGCTGTTTGTCTGCCTCATGCACGGACCCAGAAGCGAATCACCTGGAACTGCTGGGAAGAGGTTTCCAGATGGAGAAACAGGGATAGAGAAAAGGCCGTGACCACCGGGTATTCAGGTGCTGTGTCGGGACTCCGGTAATGCGGTAAGCACTCTGGTTGAATCCATAGCATCTGCTGTACTAAGAGTGTGGCTGGAATTCCGCTAACCGTGTGAGTCCAACCGGTTGTGAGCCTGCGCTGTTTTTCCTTACACAGCGTCTCTCCCTATTACCCTTCCATTGTCTAGAGTTCATGATAGATGATTCCATAACTTCACAAGGTCCACTGCATCTGCCTCTGGATGTCCTCGATCTCTGGATGCTCGACCTGCTACCTTCGATGTCATTTACTATAGTTCAGTCATTCCCTGACTCTTCACGAATTGGAGAACGTTAGAAGATTCACTGTTCTGTTTATTCTCTCCCCCACCTTGCATTATCCCTTGTTGTAATGGTACCACAATAGAAGGTCCTAAGTGATATAACACCAATATTATGGTGGGACATTTCTCGTCCACATTGAGACCTATCTCTTGATTGCTTATCGGTCACTACCTGACTTGGTCTTTGGTAATAGTGATTTCATGTGGGGTTTCCCTCTGTCCGTTAACTAGCTCATTTAGTCGGTCAGTGACAATATTGTGCAAACATGATTATAGACCCCATTAAGTGTTATGGAGTGCCAATGCACTAATAAAAGCTATCCTTTATCTACAACAGGTTGGTTGTGGCATGCCGGTACTCCTCCAGCGGTCATCAACAGTATTACAGGGCCCGATTTGGGCTATATACTGTGGATCGCTGTAGCTGTGCCATCATTATCCCGGTGGGTGGTGTGGCCAGTAGTGTGTGTATCTGTCATTGTGATGTTTTTAATGCTGTCTCACATGTGTTTTCACTGCATCTGATCCTGTTTATGTGTCTCATGACCCCTACTGTTTGGGGCATGTTTTTACATGTCGTACAGTGCCCTGTTTTTCAATAAAGTTTACCAATTTTGACATATAGCAGTTGTGAGCATCCCTTTATGCAACCTCTTTTAGGAACAGTCTCTCTGGCTCCTTCACCCCTCTTTTTCTTCTAGTCAGTTTGGTTGTGGTGGCTCCCTGCGTAGCAATTGGACCGAGTGGGAATACCCACTGGGTCCCAGGATGTTTGGTGACCACTTGTAAATCACAATTGGCCCCATAGGTCTCCACCCTAGTTCATTTTTACATCAAAAACACTGTTTACTTTGCAAGTGAAGTTACACTATGCAAGTGATATTTTCCCAAAACTTAGTAAATACGGTCAAACTTTTCTTTGCAAAGTATACCTCATCATGTGCAAGGAAAATTAAAAGAAACAGCATTACTAGCTATGGTAGTCTCTATGTGAATTTCACGAAAGATGTCCTTTAACTGAAAAGCAATCTGCCTAGCAGTGTTGGGATATTGTGAGAACTAGTAACATATTACAAAAATAGCATCATTTATCTCCCCATTAAAATCATTGCACAATATTCCTATTTAAACAAAATTGCTTGGTTTGTAACCTAAAGGAAATTAGTATTCTTTATGGCCTCTTTATAGGCTCTAATTTTATTTTACCTGCAAAGCTACTCCACAAAATAGTATGGCTTGGTGACATGTAGGAAACGCAAGGGAAGAAAGGTCAAAAATATTGCTCACTTAAGTAGAGTGTATAGAAAGGATTATGCTATGATATTTAATGTGTTTTAAAAGTTGATTTATTGTTGCTTTGCTTGAACTAGTATGCATTTCTAAAGAATATCATGTATAAAAAATTATTGTTCAGATAAGACTTTCTCATGTTTTAGTAGCTGCCAAAAATGTATGTTTTCTATATGTTTCTACACAATGACAGGCTCATAAATTATTGGGCTTCATTAGGTTATTACTAACTAACAAAACTGTGTTTTTTGCTGTTCTGCCACCATAACCTGTTGTGGGCCACCAGTGTCACCACTGAGATAAAACAGGATTTATCTTTAAGAGTAAGTGTTACATCTAATACATTTGATAGTCGTCTCCGAAAAAATTAAAAAATATTAGTAAGAAGACACGTTGTTGAAAAGCTGCTGCAGATATGAGTCTTAAGGCCCGTACACACGTACCGATCGTCGGCATACAAACGTCGGTGGACGAAGGATCTGCCGATTGTACGCGTGTTAGTATGGTGCCTCCGACAGATGTCTGCGCACAATCCGCGGACAAAAGTCTTTCTTGCAAACATGAAAATTTTTGTATGCCGACACCAGAACGGACGATTGTTCGCCTGTCAGTACACAATTCGGCCGACACACAGCTACAAATCCCAACACGCATGATCAAACCAAATGAGTTCCCGGAAGAATTTTCTCTAGTAAACTCAACATTTTATTCAGAAAGAACTTTCGGCTCGCGGAAGTCCAAGAAATAGGTGAAATGCGGAGCACATGCTCATCTTGATAAATGTGAGAAGAAGGAAGATGCTGCTCATAATGCCATACTTTTCTAATAAAAAGGCATGTGTTCTGTTATGATGAAGATAATGTTTGTCTATTCTATCTGTTCTATCAAATTTTAGAATTAAATAATTTGAACTCTTCACCATTATTTTTGTATTTTCACACCAAAGATCTAACTATTGATATGACCCTTTATTCTTGTATGAATTAATGTCTAAAACATATTTTTCAGGTTATGCACAATATTAAACATGTTAACAAATTCAGATAGGCCATTTTTTATTTTCATTTTCTTTATTTTTTGGATCTCAGCAAAAAAAAAACAAAGCAAACATCAATACTTTCCGTATAATAAACTAAACATAAAAAAGGTCCATTTGGACAAAATTAAACTAGAAACTGGCAAACAGGGGTAAAATAAATAATAGGGGGTTACAAAAATTAAAGTTGCTGGTAACTGTAATCAGGTTGCCATGAGGGCAGGTTTGGATCCTGCTGGCCATATTGCCACTGGCCATGTGGCATTTGGCGAGGTGGTGGGTGTTGTGGAGGTGGAGGTGGAGGTGGAGGTGGAGGGCACGGGTGCTCCTGGCATGCATGGCTGTGCTCAGTAAGTATGCCGTTTTCAGCCTTTTGCAGCACATCAAGGATGATTTTTCTGGCATACTGACACTGCCTGAGGTCCACCTTATCCAAAATTTTTGCCGTCATGTTGCCGAAGGACTCATTGGCCTCCGGTTTCCGACGTAGGGCTATGGTGGCCTCCTGGATAAACTCGTCGGTGATGTCATCCACGTGCTTCCTCTTTTGCCTCCGTTTGGCAGGAGGAGGTGGTGGTGGAAAGAGTTCCACAGGCTCCTCAGGCTCCGCAGGCTCCCCAGGCTCCTGGCTGCAACCTGGCTCCTCCTCAGTGACACTTCCCTGTTGATGAAATGAACAATTGATTAGAATGTTATAGTGTATATAAAAATGCATGTTTGTTATATTATTGTGAACAAATAGCAGACTTTACATACAGTGGCGTATCTAGGGTCTCCAGTGCCCTTGTTGAGGAGCTGTATTTGGCAACAACCCCCCCCCCAAGATCAATGTAAAACTGTAACCCACCCCCCCAAAAAAAAATTTAAGGGCATTAAAAGTTTCTAATTTGCCCCTTGTTTGCCCAGTGTAGAGCTCTCTAGTGGGCAATCATTGTCTCAGGTGTGAAAAAGAAAGAGAGGGTTGAGAGATAGAGAGAGGGAGAGAAAGAGGGGGTGTGAGAGAGAGAGGAGGGGGTTGCAGAGAGAGAGGGGCCTGAACTTGCAGAGGGCTTGATGTAGGGCATTGAGGGTGAAGCAGTGCAGGGAAACAGGAATAAGGAAGCCACCTGCCTTGCTGACCCAGAGTGAGAGACCAGAGACATGGAAGCAAGGATGGATGGATCATTTGCAGGAGCTGTTAGTTTTGTATTAAAAAAGGTTGAGCCAGAGGAATGCTGAGGCTACAGCAGTGTTTGTTAGGACCAGAGGTGTGCTGGGGATGCAGCAGTGTTTGTAAGACCGGAGGGGTGCTGGGGATGCAGTGAGAGGCAGTCTCAGTCTCCTGGTCTTTTGGCTCAGCTGCTCTCAATGTTTTACACCTGCATGAAGCAGCTCTCAATGTTTTACACCTGCATGAATCCGCCTGCAAACTGGGGGTTCTGGGGTGTGCAGGCTGAGTGGATTGTTAAAATAAACAATAAAACAATGCCAATGTTTTTGTGACCCACCCCCCTTGGCCTGCGCCCCTGGCGGTTGCCTGTCATGCCAACCCCTTGCTATGCCCGTTTACATAAAGGGTCAATTATGGTTTAGCTTATAATTTTGTTACATGATTACATTTTAGCAGACAATATATTGTGAAATGCCATACCTGAGTAAAACTCTCCTCCAGGAAATCCTCATCCTGGCTTGGATCAACCGACACTGAGCCCTCTGCCGAAGTAGAAGGCAGTGTTGAAATTGACGGCCTGGATTCCATGGTGTCTGCCAGGAATCGCATGTTATCATAGTACCACAGCCGTGGTACATATACATTCCGTGCACCTGCTCCAGACTGGGTGGACTCCTCTATTTTTTTTAACTCCCGCCTGTAGGCAGTGCGAATACTGTTTATTTTTTTGCGGATATAAGTAAAATTTGCCCCAGGACAGACGGGCTTGTAGAAGGCCACCAAATGTTCCATGGCCTGTTTTCTGAGTTTTCTATTTTTATAATCTGCGGACTTGACTTGCCACAAACACGGCAGTTGCCTGAATTCATCAATGAAACTGATGAGAAAGTTGTGGGTGGTGAAATTGTCCACCATATTGCAGGACAGTATATGCCTGCAAGACACAAAACAACACAAAACATATTAAAATAGCATGTATTTTGGCACATAATAAAGATATTCCTAATAAAAGCTGTATAGGGCCCAAAACACACACTTTCTATTAAAAGAGTCGTACCTTTGTTTGTGGGGAAAAGTCGTGATTCGCCGCTCGATCGTGCTCCAACTCTCGATATGTCCGCTAGCGAATCGTCGGCCGAACGATCTGGCGTCCTTTAAATACAGCGCAGGCGTCAACTCCTCCTCCAGTGGCGGGCTTGTGCAGGGGTGTGTACGTGCCGAAGATCAGGCCTACATGCGGCACTCACACCTGAGGCAGTGGAATAATCATTGTTTAATTACGAACCATGTCTCAACAATCTGGGAGCTCAATTAGTGGGGGCCGAAGTGATTGGGCCACCCGAAAATCAAGGGCTACACCCATGTCAAAGCCAGAAATGGTGGAGATGGTCTCCATTTTAGAAAAAATGGATTACGATGGAAAGTTGGCAAATTACGATCGGCCCAATGCCAGGAAAGATGGCATCATGGACAAGGTGGTGGCCTGTTTGGTCAAAAAATTCGGTGTCGAGCGATCGAAAGATCAGATTCGGAAACGGTGGTCCGACCTCAAACACCGTGAGCAGGATCAGCTTTCCCAAATCCATCGGATTTTGAAAAAAAGTAAGTTTTATTTTTTCTTTATTTTTTTAATCATGCAATATGTTTTTTATAATTTGGTGTATGTTGTATTAACATGTCTAGATTATAATGTCTATGTAAAAAGTTAGATTACTCATTTTAGTTGTCATGTCGTGATTTGATCGATCTATTGTTGATGTTTTAGTATATGACATTAAAAGTCAGGAAGCCATAGTTAAAAATATATGTATTGTGTTGCAACGAACGTTCTTTCCTGCACGAATCTTCTCAGCAAACATTCCTATTAATCACAGATTATTATTCAAACCTTTAAATAGGAGAAAAACGTAAACTCCGTGCCAAACTATGGGAAAGGAGGAGGAGAGGTTTGGCAGCTCCATCGGCAGTTGTGGAAGAAGAGGAGGACATGGGCCCAGATGGTGGCACAGATTCCACTAAAGGTAATTGGTTCCTATGCACTGTCAAACATTAATGTACCATATTTTTCGTAGATAACCATGTACATGTCTTCATATTTGTTACTAAAAGAGCTATCAAGCAGGGCACCATGTCCTAACAAATGTACCTCTTGTGACTTTTATGATATGGCCAATGTTTTGTATTATGTAGATGAAGACATTATGCCTGAGGTGATTCTGGTGGAGCCAACAAGTGACCAGACACCAGAGCAACAAGAAGGTTGGTAGTCACAGATTTTTGTGTAGTGGGATCATAGAAATATGTGTATTTGCAATGATTGTTTAACCTTATATTCTTGTATTCCCTTACAAATTTACATTGCAGATGTTGCATCATGCCAGGATGTGGCATCCCCAGCCATGTCAGAACCCCGATCTCCTGGCAACTTGCCAAGCAGCATGGAAGCCACTTCCGAAACTGTGGAGGAACCAGGACCAAGTGTCCAAGAGCCAATTGTGTGCCCACGTAGGTTTTTTCAGAATGATTTTTATCAGTGTTATTTTTAGCCTCCAATTTACAACACTAGTTCCCTATGGGAGCCTCTTTATTTGAATGGAAGTCGCACCGTAAGTCGGATCAGGATGCTCTGACTTGCGGGGCCACTTGCGTTGTGAAGATTTTTGAGGGGGAACTACACCAAAAAATTGAAGAACCCACCGTGGGTGTCCCCCCAAGTTCACAACCAGGCCTTTTGTGTGTGGTATTGAGTTTGAGGGTATGCCCACAACAAAAAGACAGCGTGGGTTACCCCCAAAACCCCTACCAGACCCTTATACAAGCATGCAGCTTGTCAGGCCAGGAAAGAGAACGAGCAAGCGGACCAAACACCCCCTGGACCACAGCAGGACACATGCCCTCAACATGGGGGGGTTTTGTTGCTTTGGGCCAGGGGGCCTCTGCACCGCACACCCAAAAGCACCTTACTCCCATGTAGAGGAGGACAAGAGCCTCATCCCCACAACCCTGTCTGGTGGTTTTGGGGGGTCATGCGGCCAGGGGGTTCCTAGGACTTTGGAAGCAACCTTTAACAAAGGGTGGCCCCCAGATCCCAGACCCCAATCACTATGTGAATGGGTATGGGGTACATAGTACCCCTACACATTAACCACATAAATGGAAGTGTATGTGAATAACGACAGGAGACGTTTATGAAATGTTCTTAAAGATCTTCATCCGGTCTTCTCCACTCTGCTCTTTGGATCTTCTCCTCTCCAGTCTTCTGCTGTCCAATCTTCTGCTCTTATGTTGTCTGCTCTTTTGCCCTAGGCTCTTCTTCTTCCTCCTGTCCTCCTCCAATGCTGTTGCCGTGCATTCTGCCCGTCTCTGGTCTCTGCATCTTAATATATATACATTACAACCATGCCCTCACAATGACGTCATCATGCGTTCACACCCCTAATGAATATATAGTAAGCTCAGGAGACCGGCAGAATCATCAGCAACAGCATTGGAGGAGGTCAGGAGGAAGATGAAGAGCCTAGGGCAAAAGAGCATAAGAACAGGGTAGGTATTAACTCGAGAGGAATTTAAAGATTACCTGCACACCAAATGTTTCTATATTATGACCTCATGTAGGTGATTCACATTGACTCCGTTGTATTTTATTTTCCAGATCATGTATTACATACTTGCACATTGGCCAAATTGACCCGTGAGGCTCTTCAATGCTGCTCAGACCTCGAGCAAATAAAAGAGACTGCAACGGCATTGCAAGGAAAGATGCGTGATTTTGTGGACATGCTTGCCAAATTTTAAAAAAAATTATTTTAAAATTTTTTACTGTTTGTATTGGGATGTTCCCATTTTTATATAATATTTTATGCCAGTTTTATGACACTCAGATGTTAAAGAGTGTACCCAAGTTTGGGAAAAGCACTTTCCAACACCCTAACCCTAACCCTAACCCTAACCCTAACCCTGTGAATGTTTGATACTAAAACATTTTTACATTCAACAATGTGTGTTCAATTCTTTATTAGACTTTCGTTGGGGGGTCGAGGTCTAAAGCTGTGTAAAGAAGCACTAAATGTATGATGGCTGTCCTATTCACATATTTACATGTTAATGAAAGCATTTTGGACACTGCCATATGCAAGTTGCTGGAGGTGTCAATGAAATGTTAAAGATACCCCCAGTTTTAACCCATATCACAGTGCGATCTGACATTTCACACAGGATCGGATCACACAAGTTTGAACGACTGTGCGATCCTATCCTGATGCGGCTGAATAAATGCATCATGTGCGACTTTTGTGCGAGTGCAGTGCGAATTGAGCCATACAAACTGTATAGCTGATTTTCGCATGAACATCTGATCGCATGTAATAAAGGAGCAGTGCGCTACGATATTACATGCCATCAGATGTGCAGTGTGAATTGAGACATACACTTTGTATGGCTACATTCGCACTGAACACGCATACAAGTCGCACATGACCCTTTATTTCTGATGTATCTGGATTGGATCGCACAGTGCTTAACACTTGTGGAATACAATCCTGTGGAAAAAGTAAGTGGCGGGTCACCCTTATGCAATGCTGGAAGGCTGCAAAGTCGCAGACTTCCCGCATCGCATAAGTGTGACTCAACACTCAAGGTACTAGCAGTCCTAGGATTCAATATGGCATTGATATTGCCAGTAGCAATCAGTGTAGGGAGATCAGTGTAATCTATAGTGTATTGCTTGTTCGTTGCTCTAGTTCACTTTCCATTACCTATATATATATAACACTTTGAGATGAACAATGATCAAGTTTCACATAACACTGACATATCCTAACATTGGTGGGCAGTGAGAAGGATGTCATAAATGAACACAACATAACAGGTGTAGGTACTTTGTTAATACCCTAATGTATTATCTGAAATATATAGTATGGGCAACTTCTGGACAATGAACACCAATATAAGGTGACATTAGATGAACCTTGGGTGTGACCTAGTTCTCAATGTGACAGGGTTTGTGTACATTTTGTGGGGTGCAGAAGGCCCTTGTATTTACACCACTGGCTAAAAAATAACACATGGCCATCATCACTTTGGATCAGCTGGTGAGAGACTACAGTCAAGAAACACACTGATGAATGTATTAACCCTTCCAAAGTCACACATATATAACACATGATTAACCCAAATAATTGTGTTTGGCATATGTGCCCAAATGATTATAATCCACAATACAGAATCATTGCAATTTTTGTTTAATGTGTTGAAAAATAATATATCTCTGACATTTATCTTGTGTGTCCAATCTTTAACAAGATTAATGTGTTTGTGACAGTGATTGCTGCCAGGACACAGCTCCTCTCCCCACGAAATAGTCCAGATATTCCTGGCGGATCTGACGGGCCCTGTGTGATGCCAATGCTGACCGTCCAACTTCCATTGACGGCATGGACTCCACTTGGTTAGAAGGTTGGGCCTCTCCACTTGTACCTGGCATAGCAGGGTCAGTATCCAGTTGCTGCAATACATAATTTTGTGCATTCCTGCGTAGGAAGTTGTGCAAAATGCAGCAACACAAGACCACATTATCCACTTTGTACAGTGCCAGGTTTATGGACGTCAGGAATATCCGGAACCGGTTGGCCATTATCCCGAAGGCATTCTCCACAACTCTGCGAGCTCTGGACAACCGGTAGTTGTAAATCCTTTGGTCTGGGGTGAGGTTCCTCTGAGGGTAGGGCTTCATGAGATGCTCCCCAAGCGCAAAAGCCTCATCTGCGATAAACACAAAGCTCATACCCTCAACAGTTTGCTCCCTGGATGGCAGGTTCAGAGTGCCGTTCTTTAGACGACGAGCGAACTCCGTCTGATCAATAACTCCCCCATCCGAATTGCGGCCATTTTTGCCAATATCCAAAAAAATAAACTCATAGTTTGCATTAACTATGGCTAGCATGACTATACTAAAAAAACCTTTATAATTATAATAAAATGTGCCGGAATTCGGAGGGGGGACAATGCGGACGTGCTTCCCATCAATAGCACCCCCACAATTGGGAAAATTCCACTTCTCCAGAAATTGATCAGAAATCTCCAGCCATTGCTCTGCGTTTGAAGGAAACTGTGGGGAAAAAATAAAAAAAATAAAATTAGTGCTTGAGCACATCACATTATTAATTACACACACAGTTGTCTGTTAAATGCTTATGCAACTTGCTAAAAAAATATACAACAGGAAGGCAAAGGTTTGGATATGGGGATGTAACATCTACATACATTTATTTTCAACCTCCTATTGTTCTTATATTGTAAAGGGCCATACACACTAGAAGATTCTCTGAAGACTTTTTCGTGCAGATTTACCTTTTCTATGTAGTGCAAGGGCCTACCAGATTGCATAGGATTTGAAAGTGTTTGTTGGACCTCATATTATTTGGTTTGGGTAAATCGGAAGGATAAATTGTTCTGACAATCTTCTAGTGTGTATGGCCCATTATACTCACCAGCTAGAGCTGAGATTTACAAACTACGGCCCTCCAGCTGTTGCAGAACTACACATCCCATGAGGCCTTGTAATTCTCTGACATTCACAGACATGACTAGGCATGATGGAAATTGAAGTTCGTGAACAACTCGTGGGCCATAGTTTGAAGACCTCTGAACTTGAGCTTTGGTATATGCTGACTTTGAGATTTAGCATGTGGGTGGGGGATGGGTAAGTAAAACTGGGCATTTATACATCAATAAGGGCTTGTGGTCAGTGAAGGTTTTAACATCATTACATAAACATACAGAATCATAGGTGGGAATGGATGGACTGATGTATTTTAGATAAATCATTAACTAGGTACTAAAACATTGGCCAAGGAATAATTGTTTGAGGGAAAGCAATAAAATGACCCAAATTCAAAATACTGTTAACAGGCAATGCGTTTAGGGACACATAGGAGAGAATGGTGGGGTGGTTAGTGGGTAATTTTACAAATGGTTAAAGATAATCTACATCTTTACTACTATGTGTATGCGGACAGAGGGTAGTTTACAAATAATGGCCTGTGTCAATTGCTGTACATCCAAAAACATCATAATTCGGGTGAAACTAGTAATACATGTAATGTAATGTAAAAAATCAAACATACCTTGATATAGTCCTTCTGCAAGACCTTGATGATGGCAGAGCAGGTCTCAGGGATGATGATACCAAGTGCTTGGGGGGAGATGCCTGTGGTGAACTTCAGATCCTGCAGGCTTCTCCCTGTTGCAAGATACCTCAACGTCGCAATTAACCTTTGCTCAGGAGTAATTGCAAGCCGCATACAAGTATCCTGCTTCAGAATATAGGGGGACACCAGGGCAAGAAGACGGTAAAAGATGGGATCCGTCATCCTCAAATAATTCCTGAAGTCATCAGGATTATTTTCCTGGAGCTCCCTCAGCAAGGACATATGAGAAAATTGATCACGGTTAAGCAACCAATTTTTCGTCCAGGAGGTCCGCTTCTTCTTCCTATTGCTCGTACGTCGTCTCAGAGCCAAAACTCCAACACTAACGACAGCAACGGACGAATTCACGGTCGCCATAATAAATTCTCGAACGATGTCTCGGAAAATAGCGAAATGTCGTCAACCAAACAAATGCTACCGAAATCAGCGCGAGATGCCCAGAAGGGTCACGGCCAAACACTCACTTCCTCTTTTGTAGCGGCGAACGTGCGTGGAACGTAGTGACGTCATTTTCTGTCGGAAGACAAATGTCCTGGGCAAGTTTAGAGCACTTTTCAACAGACAAACAACAAACACACCAGCCGCGAACATTTGTAGGACGTTCTGTCGGCCGACGATCGGTACGTGTGTACGGGGCTTTACTAGTCAAGATGTTGGGTGAAACATAGATATTGATGCCTTCATTTTTTTTTTTTTTTTTAAACAGTAGAAGAATAGGGGTATTGTATCAATTTTCCATGCAATTCTCAACCAATAAAATTGTAGCCTCTCTTTGTTATATTTTATGAAAGTAAGTGTATTTTAGTGCATTTTGGGTATTTTTCAATTGGTGCTTATGTTTAAATGTTTCAGAAATTCTAAAGCACATACAATATGATATAATATTACTGTCAATGGCAGACTTTAGGGAATTAATAGTTTAATCATGCTTCATCGTGCAATTCTGAGTAATGAGAATGTTTAATATTGCACACAGATTTTCCAGCAAGCTGGAATTTTCATTCATTTCTATCCCTTTGTAGATAATACAATGAACCTTTCACTGCTTATGTTCCATAATGGAATTCCACCAAATCAGAGATAAAAGTCATGGCTGTCTCTAACTATTGGGCAATAAAGTGTAGGAGCAGATCTCTCTTGTGGAAATATCTTACTGAGAATGCATAGTCTAATTCACTGACCACCAATAAATTAGGTGCACTTAGTGAGATGAAACTCTGACATTTTTTTATAATAATAATAATAATGGTCATCACTTCTAAGTGTGGGAACAGATTATGTCATTCTTATTTAAGTTTTATTTGATCAGTTAGCCGAGGGCAAAGGGTCAGGTACATTTTATGCATTGACTGACTTCTGCAGACTTTTCTTATTAGCTTCTATGAACCTTTTAATCCGTAAGGGTCATTACAATAAATAGTGTAAATGATTTTCTTTAATAGCTTCCATTATTCATTCAGGTTAACCATAACCAGTGTCAGAAGTCTAGGTAATACAGCAACATTATAGAATCCAACTATAGTTTAAAAGCAAGATTATGGGTTACATTTTTTAGAAATAAACAATATATGTTAGATTAAGCTGAGCTCCACTGACAAGTATTATGAAAGTGATACATTAGAATGTAATTTTGCATTTAAATTGAGACTCAATTTTTGTTGCAAAAAAAGCTAGACTCCCAATGGAACTATATACAATAAAAAAAAATGACAGACAACGTGTAAATGCTCCCATTTTATATTGAAGCACACATCCTAAAGTTTTTCAGAGTTGTTAGTAGGTGAATCTTCCTTTTCTTTGGTCATATAATCAGACTCAGTGCTGCAGTATAAAACACACATGCCTTAAGTATCCTTATAGGGGTAAGGTTTTTCCAATAATAAGTCAGCCTATGGATATTGTCAAGAGTGACCTATTCCATCAAATAGGCTAATGCAGCAGAAGAGGACTAAGGGTTCTGCAAAATCCTGTTTGCAAATAGTATCTAAAATGTTGTAATGGTTACAAGAAAGAGAAATTTGAATTTTCTTCAGTTAAGGTAAACCTAAAGTCTGCTGTGGGTTCTCAGTACTTCTGTCTTAAAGTGCAAGTTTGTGGAGCATGCTTACACAGTGAAGCACACTTACCCTCCTTCAGCAGTGCATTGGTCACACTCCCCCTTATTTCTCTGTCACCAGCATCTTCATGTTTCTTCTTTCAGGTTCAGCATACTTGCCCATTTGCTTGGCTTGCCTGAGATGACATAACTACCATGCACACGAGTAAATGTTCATTTTTGTCCAGCATCCAAAGCATCCAAATTTTCAAGAAGCTTTTATTACAGATGAGACAGGGTTTCTTCTGCATTTAAAGCTACTAACAACATTTATTTCTAAAGGCTTAAGTACTACTTAGAAGAAAATCATGTTTTTTTTTTAGCAGATTAGAGCTACGAGATAACATTAATTACCATATTGAATAAAATCTATTTCTGAAACTTAAAGTAAGAGGTGCAACCAACATCTGAAAGTCTCTTTCAATATACAGGCAACATACGATCATCTTAATTTAAAGTAGATCTAAACTCTGTCATTAAAATCTCGTATAATCTTTGACATGGTAATATACAGTAATTGAAAAATACATTTAAAAAATAATAATATTTTTAAATGTTCACCTTTCATTAAACATTACCTAGTAATCCTGCCATGAAGGTTCTTGGCCCAATACTTTCCCAATAGGCTGACAATGCTTTCTCCATTTGTACCAATGATGTTTCAGCATTGTCACTCTGTCACATGTGTTCATTGCACAGGTATGTGTCACCATTGTCACTTTCAGGAAGCCCATTCTTAGCAATAACAGGCAGCTGGAGTAAGTTAATGTAGACAGAATGCTTAGAAGGCTTTAGCAAATCAGCAGAGCTAAGATACAAAAATAGGATACAAAGGTGAAGATGGTATTTTCTAAAAGAAAAATAGCAAATGTTTAGGATACACAGTGCCTCAGCAAAGTGTCATTCAGTTAGAGTTCACATCTGCTTCAATAATATAACTTTACTAATTGTGCAAAGGCGCTTAAATATGAAAATGTGTAACTTTTATTAATATATAATGCAACGCTTATATGTATAAGGTAAATATGGTGTCATTTAATTTCCAACAAATAAGAAAATGTGTAACTTATTAATATATAATGCAGGAGATAAATCCAAAACACATTTTTTGGAACATTTCATCTTGCTTCCTGAAAAAGTTTTCATGTGTCTATATTTGTAATGTGAGAAGAAAAAGTTGCTGAATATCATTTTTCATTTACATATTTAATTTGTCCTCTGTTTTCACATTTCTTACATTCTGTGCATTCCTTTGACACCCATGCACGATTTTACATCGTTGTGCTTTTGTTTTATAGAGAAGTCACCTATATGTACAAGCAGTTGGGAGGATAGGAAAGTGTATGGTATGGGCAAAGACAATGCAAAAAAAATAAAAAAAATAAATAAACATATTTAGCACAGCTTTTCAATACATGCACATTTCGCCATGTTTTGTCTCTTTAATCATTTGCTGTCTAAGGCAATACATGTTTCACAAACATGTTAAAAATCAGCATTTTTTTGCTGGAAACATTATATATTTTCTGAAATCAGAGGTCTTGTAAAATAAAGTGGTCGCAGTTGCAATTTTTTGTCACACAAAATGTACACAGCTGTTTATCAAATGCATATTTTAAGGAAAAATACAATACATGTAATTTTAGTGCACACAAACACAATATAATACCTGTGAGTTGTGTTAGTAAATTGCCATCAAATATGTAAAGACTCAAATTTGCGTGCAAAAAAATAGACTTATCACACACCTCCCAAGTGGTCTATATATGTAGCCCAAAACAATGAAAATAGTACCCCTAAATGCCCCTCCAAACCTGTGTCAATTGAATCAGCATGTGAAAAGACTGGTGCAAGACAGACAGAATCTTCTTGTCAGGTTCCAGTAGACCTAAAATATATGGAGGCCATCTGAACAAAGACAATGACTCCCTGCTGCATAAATGTAATGAGATGGGTAAAATATTGTTTCAGCTCCTGTTCTTCATCTGTAAAAAAAATCCCAGATGTGTTTCTCCCTTTTTGTGGCTTAATCACAGAGGCCCTACGATTAATCCCTGAAAAAGGCAAAACACTTATAAGGAGTTTTCTACCAGTGGAGAGCAGGAGCTGAAGCCATCTTTTACCCATCTCATTACATTTAGGCAAAAGGGAGTTGGTGTTTGTGTACATTGTTGAAGCACAATGGTCCATAAGATAAGTGATCCGGTGTAAAGATCCTGCAATTTATATCTGACCAATGTAAGATGAAAGCTGGCACTCTACAGTGGGACTTTACAAATCACCTTATCCACATATTGCGTTTCAGCCAAAAGAGGCCTTAGTCATAGCTTGAATAGGAATTGAAAAAGGATAATGTGATCTGAAAGGGAACAGTTTGGAATATTTATAGTAAACAGGGTAATATGTTAATTTTTAAGTAAGGGAAGAAAATATAATGTATATAGTTGTTAGAGTACTGCTGGTATATTATAGAATTATTCTAAAATGTCTTCAGTTTGTTGAAAAGAATGTACAAGAAAAAAGTGATAAGCTATGCGGCAGACCATTTTTGAGATAAATTAACTTATTTTCCATTATTGTAGACATTAATACAGTAGTGTAATACTAATATTATGTTGGTTGCAAAGAATTTGAAAATAATATTTGATATACTAATAGAGAATAATTCTGGTAATTCCTAATGCATTCCTATTGCTATGATTCTTGTTGGTATATAGTCAGAGAAAAAAGAACCTTTTAAAAGCAAATGGAATTTCTAATTTACAAAACTGTTAGGATCTGGTCAGTGTACATTTCTCTGCCATTTATGGCTTAAGGATGACAAAAATGAAAACATAAAGCTGAACTCTGGGCTCAAAAACTCTCATTTAAATATATTTATCATTAGCCACAAAGGATATAAATCCACTTTGTGTGACCCAAACTTCTTTGAAAAACTCAGTTATTACCATATATATTACCATATTGAGAACAGTGATAAAATCATTATGCTGTACTAAGCCTGCGCAGAGAGCAGATCTGTGGGAGGTGCCCAGCAGGCTCCACCCACTATAGGTGATCTGTAGAAAACTATAGGAGGGGCAGTGACAAGACCAGTCACTCTGCCCATTGATTGAGAGCAGAAGTGACTGGTTTTTATTACCAGAAGCTCTTGTACAGAGTGCAAATTTCATATTGAATTGTTGCACAGATCTGGAAGAAACACACAAAGCACACCAAAATTAAAGTAGGAATACACATGTCTCTTGTATTTAGACAATATTAGCTTATCTAGGAGTTCAACCTATACAAAAACACAAAGCAAATCAGTCCAACTGCAGTCACTGACTTGGCAAGCTGTTTGTTGTCTCTGGAGCATTATACATTGTCACTTTTTTTAGTGCCTTATTGAATGAGCCTGTGTCAGTGTATGAAGGACCAGGTTAGAGACAGAAGCACCAGACATTATTATTATCTTTGACATATTTATATAGATAAGCCATACACTGTATAGAAGTAAGCCAAGCTGTCAGACATCTGTTCACACATAGCCAACTTTAAAACTTTGTAAGTGTTAAAAGCTAAAGTTCACCTAAAGTCCATATAAGAGAGATACAACGATAATGACAAGTACTTGGAACAGAAACCAGAGGAAATTAGAAGTGCCTTATGAATAAATTCAATAAACATTTTATAGAATGATGTTATTACTAGTAATAGTTACAGCAATTACACAGAGTACTTAGAGAATTTTAGCCAAGCAAATCACACTATCAGTCTTTTGCCAAGAACAGGATTTCTGCCAACTATGTAGCCAGCCAAAAAATATACTTCTATTCACAGCACTAGGTCAATGGAAATTAACTGTAATAAATAATACCTTAACAGTGAGCATCAATAACCATCTTTGTCATTTTGTTGTATATTAAAACTGTGCAAAATTAACAATTTAAATGAAATACATTTTTTTTTTAAATATAGGTGATACATTAAAGCAAACAGGTAATGAGAGCATTAAGGGGGCTGCATTTGCTGACCTTCTTCTAAAAATATCAGTTTCCTGGCTTTTACTCTGATTGTCTGCCTGGAGTCACTTATGCTGAACAAGCATGCAGATCATGATTGATATAGGTTAGGGACCCTTTGTATTGAAATAGGAGTTCAGCATGATAGCCAGGCAGCATTTTCACAAGAAAGGATCACCAATGGTAGCCATGTAATTAGAGATGTATTTTTATCTTTTAGTTGCTGAGAACATACATATATCCAATATTTAATGGTAATAAGGATTATGTTCCTAGAATTATGATGATGAATGCTGTGTATAGCTTTACTTACTCTAACAGAAGCATCGGATGCTTCTGTCTCATTAGCTGCTCTTGCCAACTTTGCAGAATAGACTGTCATGCAAATCTTTGTCTCTTAAGAACAGTGTGCTATTTTTGCTTCTCTAATCTCTCCTGCAGTAACAATCAACCGAAGCGATAATTATCATACTGATGCCTGGGAAATGGTGGCAATTGTATACTTTATGTATTAAATGAAACATTTATTTGATTTGGTGATTCATTTAAGATTAAAAAGTATTCATAAAATGGTAATGATCAGTCCTAATTAATGCCAGTGTAGTCAATATTGTTATTTAAAGAAATATAAGGAAATCAAAATTGCCAAAAGGCATAAGTAGAACAATCAAAAAGTCACAGGAATAAAGAACTAGAGCCAAGGATCTGCCATACTTACTAACATACCTAGAATAATGAATCTCATCAGGTGTTGTCAAAGTTCAAGGTGACAAAAAGCATCAGACAGGGTTGAGTAACTTGCTATTCTTTTTTTGTAAACATTCTTTATTTTATTTCTCTAAAAATAATGTTAACAATGAAACATAACAAAATAATACTGCCTATATATATGAAGGAATATCACAGAAAGTTAAATTATGACCGATCTTGTACCAATAAACAGTGCAAGCTATGGTAACAATATGAAATCTAAGGTGAGAGCTCCAATGTTTTAGATTCTACAAACTCTGTAATGGTACAGAGTCAAGATTTTCCAGAGACTGTTCAACTGAGTTTATGAGTACACTAAGGGGGAAAAGGGGGAAAGGGAAGGTAAGGAAGGGGGGGGGGGGTAGGAAAGAGGGAAAAAAACACATAACCTTCAAAATTTCTAATTTTCTCTATCCCACAATATTCTCCAGAGACTATGGATAAACCCTCCTCTTTAGTTGTCTTGTGTGTCAGGAAAAAGAGATAATTATCCAGTATTTTGATCTGAGGGAGTTGACACAGTAAGAATGAAAGGGAGGGATAGGAACTGGAAAGAATAGGGGAAATAGACAACTGATGGAGAATGACAGAAGAATAGGGGAACCATAATTTCCTAAAAATAGCAGAGACATAGTCATTGCATTTTCTTTAGAAACCAATCAGGTTTAATTCAGCTCTTTTAATGGCTTTATAACTGGAAAGTATTGCCATGCCTGCCACGTGCTATTAAACTGAGTTAGTCTTTCTAGTTTATAGTGCATAATAGATTTCATATCATGAATGTGGTCTACATGTTCTACCCACTCCTTCGGTGAAGGGACCATATACGATCTCAGAAGTCTGAAGATCAGAACTCATTCTTTGTTTATTGTCTGGTCAAATGTTTAGGTGGGAAATTGAAACCATTTTTTCCAACATGAAGTAAGAATGTTTCTAGGGAGTAAGGGAGGTTCAGGCCTGTGACTTGCCTAATCAGTGAATGCATTTTTTTCTGCCTCGCTCGGAACGATCGCCAAGTTTCCTGCTCATTGGCTCCCTCTGTGTCCAATCACAGTGGGAGAGGGGCTCCAGTGGCATGCGTGAGTTAAAGAAAAAAATCACGTACCGGTACGTGATTTCGCACTTAAGGGCCACCGCAGTATATGTACTTGGGGCGGTCCCTAAGTGATTAAGGCAGCTAATACCAACTTAATGTGGTATCGTCCTCTTGCAAGCCTTTATTCAGTGGAACTCAAATTATGAAAGGGAAGGGAAGGACTGACAGCCAATGAGCAGTGCTGCAGTGCTTACATGCTGTCGAGGAATATGTTGAAATAAGGAGAGAGCAGAGTGACAGAGAGGTGAGCTCTCTGCTTATCTTCACTGCCTAGGGAAAGGGCACCGCTTTTCTTTGTCTGGGGGCCTGGATGCTTTTTACTGCAGTTAGGTAACAGACTGTGCTCCTGGCAGAGCTGTGTAAAGCTCAGAAATAAATGGACAGGAATAAAAATTATTTGCCTTGTCTGTCCGAGAGTTTTTTCATAATACTACAGAGAACAGCCCAAGATAGGAAAGAGCCATTTTTAATTTCTCATTTCAAAACAGCAGTATAGGTGTACCATACCATGGCATTAAAAATTGGAACTTTAGTTGTTATTAGCACAAAAGTGGTTAGACCCCCCCACCCCCATACCTTTTTTGGTACATCTTTCTACCTTTTAAATGCATGTGTAGATATACAGTAAGTACTTGACACCAAACACGCATTGCATTTCCAATGACATCTATTAATTTTCTTTGTTACATTATTTTCATTAAACTGTTCTACTGTCATAGCTATTTGGTAATATTCGGCTTAAAGATGTATTTATCATATTAGTCATACTATGATATAGAAATAGCATTTTTAAAATAATCTCCTTAATTCTCTGTGCAAATTATTAACCTTTCCAATTTGTATGTAATTACATGTGATGATGTGAGTATAATTATAGAAAGGCTGTGATTGAATTTTATTGTGATTAACAGTGTTCTAATTCTGGTAAGGTGATGCTAAATAGCTGCAGTCAATTACAGCATTTACCCTTCATACAAAACCATTTTTAAATTCAAAAATCAATGACTATATCAATAGCAACTTAGTATATATGTGAGCTTGTAGCCTTGTACTTCACAAATAGGACAGTGTTAGAATAACTTTTTACATGTACACTGTGATTACGGAAAATTGCTTCCCCTTATAGATAATTGCAACTGAGACTAGAATTCTACATGGCAATTAAAGTATTGCTAAGTGAGTGACTTCAAAATGGCTCCAAAATGTAGCATATTGCTAACCATATATCTTACTAATACCTGAAGAATTGTAAATGCTGAAGCACTTGCACTATTACTACATCACTGGTCTGAGAGACTTTTCACATCAGAAACATTAAAAAATGAAGACTCTTTTAAGGTAAATAATCACATTAAAACCTTACTATTGTGTGGATCAAGGCCAGATTTACATCTCAAAAGCCAATAGGCAGAGAATTCGGAGGTGCCCCCTTCCACCCCCCCCCCCCTTAAAAGGAAAGACAGTAAGACCAAATTGTTTTACCTGATAAATTGCCATAAAGGTCTAGGAAATGCAAGATTTTAGTAAAAAAACATACTAAAGTCAATTTTAGGGCAAGCTTATGCCATAAACTACCTACATTTTGGTAAAACATAAAAGACATGGTACCCACCATGTCAAGCATTAAATGTATATGCGCCCGTGAAATGCCAACATATTTTAGTACCCTATATTTTCTGTAGGCGACAAAAAGCCCCCTATAGGTCTTCAGCTTAGTGTAATGGAGGAGGTCTTGTGCTTGAATTATTGGTCTCACTCCACCGTGTGCGCCAATATGTAGCATGCCTATCAGAATCAAGGTTTTCATGTGTAGAGGGGATATATACAGTATATATATCTTCTGGCTGAACTGACTAGTGGATCTAGGAGGCTAACCTTTGTGAGATTATGGATCCAGGCTGATTGGGAGGAGTTTTGCAGTGTATAACATGCAAAAATGTATTTTGTAGTGGAGGTCTAGGCTGGAGGTGAACAGACACCTTTGAGGGGTGTTGGGGATTTCTACCTAGGAATACAGTTTTTCTTGCACTTTGAAAATTTGTATATTAGATGGTCTGAGAACTGTTTTTCACCATAGGGTGGTATAAATATAATAAATATGTGGAAGCATAGAAGAAAGAAACAAATTGATGTGCCAAATTGTGCTGTTATTTGTTTATTTATTTATTGCTTTATTTTTGAACACACATGATTTGATTTTAAATGTATTAATTTTTTCAATTCTTAAAGCCATTTCTTAGCACAGCACAAGTGTGATATATTTATAGAGTGATTGACTTTTGTCACGGGGTGACAAAAAATTGAGATTGTTGCACAAAATATTTATTTGAAAAAAAAAAAGGATTGCTGCATTCCACATGTATTTAAAAAACCAAAAGTACCATAATCCATACAAAATGTTATATTCTAGCAACAGCTGCCAGCTAAGCTACAGAAGCTTGCCCCAAACCATTGCTGGAGTGGAACATTTTATATGGATTTTTGTTTCTTTTCATATAAAACATCTGGGGATCTGAGGTGCTAAAGAGATGTTGAGTGACTGATTTATTAACAATATGAACACTGCTGCACACCTTTAACCACTTCCATACCGAGTCATAGTAATATGACGTCGGCATGGTGGTTGTACGGATCCGGGCGGGCGTCATATGACGTCCGCCCGCTCTAGCTGCTACTGCGCGCCCCCGGGGGCGCGCAGCGCGGTGATCGGGGGTGAGGCTCGTCCCTCGGACATAGCCCATCCCTGATCAAGGTAAACAGCCAATAGAAATTGGCTGTTTACCACGTGATCAGCTGTGTCAATCACAGCCGATCACATGAGCGGCTCCAGCACGAGCCGCTCGTTCTCTCTGCAATGCGCGCCCCCCGGGGGCGCGCAGAGCAGCGATCGGGGACGAGGCTCGTCCCTCGGACAGAGTCGATCCCCAATCTAGGTAAAGAGCCAATGAAATTGGCTCTTTACCACGTGACCGACTGTGTCCAATCACAGCCGGTCACAAATGTCATCAGAGAACACGGTAACTAGCTGTCACCGTGTTCTCCTCCTCACACACTGATCCTGTGTGAGGAAGAGAGTGTGGTAACAGCTAGTTACCAATCATAGTGCACCCCAAACACACTGATTGCCCCCCCCCCAATAAAGAGCACCTGTCACTAGCCCATCAAAGTACCCGAGTACCTGTCACCAGCCCATCAGGTACTCTGATGACAGGTACTCGGGTACTCTGATGACAGGTACCCGGGTACTCTGATGACAGGTACTTGGGTACTCTGATGACAGGTACTCGGGTACTCTGATGACGGGTACTCGGGTACTCTGATGACAGGTACTCGGGTACTCTGATGACAGGTACTCGGGTACTCTGATGACGGGTACTCGTGTACTCTGATGACAGGTACTCGGGTACTCTGATGACGGGTACTCGGGTACTCTGATGACAGGTACTCGGGTACTCTGATGACAGGTACTCGGGTACTCTGATGACAGGTACCCGGGTACTCTGATGACAGGTACTCGGGTACTCTGATGACAGGTACGCAGGTACTCTGATGACAGGTACTCGGGTACTCTGATGACGGGTACTCGGGTACTCTGATGACAGGTACTCGGGTACTCTGATGACGGATACTCGGGTACTCTGATGACGGATACTCGGGTACTTTGAGTACCTGTCAACGGAGTACCCATCATCAGAGTACCTGAGTACCTGTCACCTACCCATCAGAGTACCCGAGTACCTTCCACCTGCTCATCAGAGTACCTGACGCCTGAAGTACCCGAGTACTTGCCGCCTGCTCATCAGTACCCATCACTACTCATCAGTACTCATCAGTACCTATCACGTATCAGTATCACCTATCAGTATCAGTACTACTCATCAGTACCTATCACCTGCCTGTCACCTGCCCATCAGAGTACCCGAGTACCTGTCACCTGCCTATCGGAGTACCCGAGTACCTGCCACCTGCTCATCAGTACCAGAGTACCTGTCACCTGCCCAACAAAGTACCCGAGTACCTGTCGCCCTTCATACAGCCACCATGTCTAAGTCCAAAAAGGTTTATATACGTCCTCCGTTTAAACCTAAATACCGGTGTTATGGCAGCAGATAGCTGCCATAACCCTGGTATTTTTTTAAACGGTGGACGGTTGGCTTTCCGATAAGGGTGGTCCCAGCGGCAGATTCGCCGTGGGATCACCCTTCTGGGATGGCGGAAGAGGTGACCCCCCCCCCCCTCCCGCCGCGTCCGGTCCTTTTCCCCGCTTACCGGACCCGCCGGCAGCGGGGAAAACGATCCGGTCCCGGATCCTCACAGACAGGATGTCGAGTGAGGGCAAGCTTGCCCTCACTTGACTCTATGGTCTTGGAGGACCGGGGCTACGGAAAATGTTGTTGCCTAGCAACCGGTTTAAAGGTCCTTTTTTTTTTTTTTCATTTTATATAATAATTTTTTTTTTTTTTTTTCTTTCTATCTTTTAGTGTACTTGTGAGATCTGAGGACTTTTTGACCCCAGATCTCACAAAAAAGAGGTCCTGTCGTGCCTTTTTCTATTACAAGTAATGTTTACATTTCTTGTAATAGAAATAAAAATGATCCTTTTTTTTTTTTTTTGTTAAACGGTGTAAAAATAAAAAATAATAAATAAAATAAATAGTAAAAAAAAGAAAAAAAAAATTAAAGCACCCTGTCCCCGTTAGCTCGCGCGCAGAAGCGACGCATACGGAAACCCCGCCCACATATGTAAACGGTGTTCAAACCACACATGTGAGGTATCGCCGCGATCGTTAGAGCAAGGGAAATAATTTGAGCCCTAGACCTCCTCTGTAACTCAAGGATGGCAACCTGTAGAAATTTTTAAATTGTCGCCTATGGGGATTTTTAAGTACCAAAGTTTGTCGCCATTCCGTGAGCGTGCGCAATTTTGAAACATGACATGTTGGGTATCTATTGACTCGGCGTAACATTATCTTTCACATTATGGAAAAAAATTGGGCTAACTTTACTGGTTTCTTATTTTTTAATTAAAAAAAGTGAATTTTTTCCAAAAAAATTGCGTTTGGAAGACCGCTGCGCAAATACGGTGTGATAAAAAATATTGCAATAATCTCCATTTTAATCTCTAGGGTCACTGCTAAAAAAATATATAATGTTTGGGGGTTCTAAGCAGTTTTCTAGCAAAACAACTGATTTTAGCTTGTAAATACCAAATGTCAAAAATAGGCCTAGGCAAGTGGCTAGGATGCATGATGATGCTCCTTGGATGTTAGGCCCCTCTATATGGCTAGGCTGTGAAAAAGTCTCACACATGTGGTATTGCCATACTCAGGAGGAGTGGCAGAATGAATTTTGGGGTGTCATTTTTGCTGTGTACATGCTATGTGTTAGGAATATCCTATAAATTGACAACTTTGTGTAAAAAAAAAAAGCTTTCATTTTTTTCCCACATTTTCCAAAAACCTGTGGAAAAAAATGACATGTTCAAAGGACCCATAATGCCTCATAGAATATACGTTGGAGTGTTTTCTTTCCAAAATGGGGTCATTTTGTGGACTTTTCCATTGTATTGGTGCTCTAGGGCCTTGAAAAGTGTGATAGGTAGTAAGAAAGTTTTATGTGTATTTATGCTCCTAGAACGCCTGAAGGTGCTTCTTGGACGTGGAGTATCTTTTTGTGGCCAGGCTGTGTAAAAGTCTCACACATGTGGTATCGCCATACTCGGAAGGAGTAGCAGAATGTATTTTTGGGTGTAATTTTTGCTGTGTACATGCTATGTGTTAGAAATAGCTTATAAATTGACAACTTTGTGGGAAAAAAAAGAAAAAAAATTTTTTTTCTTCATTTTCCCAAGAATTGTGGGAAAAAATTACAACTTCAAAATACCCACCATGCCTCTTACTAAATACCTTGGACTGTCTACTTTACAAAAAGGGGTCATTTGGGCGGTATTTGTACTGTCCTGACATTTCAGGGCCTCAAGAAAGGAGATAGGCAGTCAGTACTTCTGGTGTGATCAATTTTCAGTAATTGGTACCATAGCTTCTAGACTCAATAACTTTCACACAGACTAAATAATATACACTAATTTGGGTTAATTTTACCAGAGACATGTAGCAGTATACATTTTGGCCCAAATGTATGAAGAAAAATTTATTTTTTGCAAAATTTTATAATTGAAACTAAAAAAAAGTGTTTTTTTTTCAAAATTGTTGCTCTTTTTTTGCATATATCACGAAAAAAAAACCCCAGTTGTGATCAAATACCACCAAAAGAAAGCTCTATTTGTGTGAAAAAAATGATAAAAAATTTGTTTGGTTACAGTGTAGCATGACTGAGCAATTGTCATTCAAAGTGTGAGAGTGCTGAAAGCTGAAAATTGGTCTGGGCAGGAAGGGTGTCAAACTGCTCTGTATGGAAGTGGTTAAATAGCAAACTTTTGCATAAAATTCTGGGATATAATTCTGCATTGGAATTCTTGTTTACAGAAATTGCAATACATATTCATGCTGGCTACCTGCATCAAAGTGATCCCTCTCGGATTAGTCTCTACTCTACTGTACTATGCAAAACTCCAAATACTGGCAGCATGCTTATATAATAGACAACAGAAGGAGAGCTACAGACTCTATATATATATATATATATATATATATATATATATATATATATATATATATATATATATATATATATATATATATATATATATATATACCCCTACATAATTTTAGCAAACTTTTGCATATAAACAAGGATTCTTGTATCCTTGTTTGGCCAGTGCCTACTCATGCTAAATTCCAAATACTTACTTGTTAGTCATAATTTAATTGACATATAGGGGGAGATTTACTAAAACTGGTGCACACAGAATCTGGTGCAGCTGTGCATAGTAGCCAATATCAACTTCCAGGTTTTACTGTCAAAGCTTAATTGGACAAGCTGAAATTAGGAGCTTCTTGGTTGCTATGCACAACTGCACCAGATTCTGTGTGCACCAGTTTTAGTAAATCCCCTCCCATAGTTCCAATATGAGACAGAAAGACACAGTTAAAGGAAAGCTACAGATTCATGTCTGGTCACTATCCTACACATAAGGTGCTAAAGTGTGACCACATGTATATATGAAAATTCTGAATTAAATTTCTGTCCATTTCTCAATATAAAATTTTCAGTGTGAACATGTGTTCACACCCCTTTAGCACATCATGTGTTATACAAAAGCTGTTTGCATAACTCCCAGCTGTCCCTGATTTCGAGAGACTGTCCCTGATATGGAACAAAGTCCCTCTGTCCCTCTTTCCTCCTCATTTGTCCCTCATTTTGGTCTGATCTATATAGCTGTATGTAAAATGCACTTTTTATCTTTCATAACAGTGTCTCCTACTGCTACAAAGTGCTAAGTATAAAGGAATAGTAATAAAAAAAAAATAAACTGGGTTTAACTAATCATTTTTATGTACTTTTCCTTTAAGGGGGTGTGACCTATGCCTACATACTTTTGATAATAGGTGTCCCTCATTCCTATGTTGAAAAGATGGGAAATATGTTGTTTGATTTGAGCAGAGACACACACTATGCATAGTGAAGATCAGCGAACAGACCATATGATGACTTTTTTTCATTATTTTGCTGAATTCAATATTCTTGAAAGTAAAATATCTTTAAAAGGCATTTGAAATCGACATTGTCTAAAACATAATGCCTATTGAAACAATTTCCTTTCTCCAATATATAACATCCATGTATATTATCACACTTCCTTGATTCCTACAACCAGTAGGCATTTAGGAATCAAATTAAATTTGCATTCCAATTGGCATATTATTTTGCTGTCCCCATGTAAATAGTGGCTATAATACCTTTTCTGATGCACTTCACAAAGCAATGCCCTCTTCTTTAAAAACTCACCGCAAGGCTCCCTTGAAAAGAATTACAGATAATCTCAGGGCTGGTCTGAAAGATACAGATGATAAATAAATAATTTTGTAAAACACCCATCCAATTTACTGATAATGCACAGTAGTGATGGTAGCAGGTTCAAGGTCTGATGGTAAAAATAAGGCTGAGTGGCTTTTTAGACCACCGTTCATCCTCCCACTGGCTTGAGGAAAAACTGACGTTGAACCTTACTTCTAAAGATGTATGGATGGTTCCTGAGAGGGCTGTTTGTCATTGAGGGAATTTCCATGCTGGATTGGGTGCACTGTCTTGTGTAACATCTTGGAAATCACTGAAAAAAGTGGATGTATGGAACTCAGAGAGACAAAGTTTGTTCAATGAAAAATATATGTTGCATAATCCTCTCTTCAGTTATGAACTGTCACAAGTTACACAAGAAAATTACAGAATGATGGCTACAATGTGAGGCTACTGGCTAGCTGCTAATTGACACTCAAATTAAAGGATACAGCAGCGATAACAACTGTCAAATATCATGGACTTTAAAATATTTTAATGACAACTGTAAATTTGACCTTGAGCAAAATATATTTAAATTACATCATTATGTGGAAGAAACTATAAGATGGCAATGCAGAATATTTTATCAGGGTACTAAAAGTAATTATACAACTATAGAAAATATGCAATAAGATAGAGATTGAATGCTTTAAAAGGCGTAGGAATAATTTATTTGTTCATCTGGTTGAAGTGGTTAAAGTATTGCTCACAATAAACTTTTCTGCAGCTGTTATTTTATGGATAAGTTTAAGAAAAAAAATTCCAATTTTTATGGTGTCAGTTCAACTCTGCAATGTATATATTATAAAGATCTAAGTAGAACAACACAGTGAACACCTGCTGTTTCCATGGACCTGTTGTTGAACTTACAAAGCCTGGCATTTTGGCACAAGAATTCCCAGGCCTCTTGTATTTGTGATAATGATGTAGTGTTCCAGAGTGATCTTTAGTAGCCAGGCTATCTTGGTTGACACTCAATTAAATTAATAGCCCACACTGGGAAAAGAGAAGCTCTATTTATAGCAATGAGGAACCTAAGTAGCCCTGATAAATGGAACATATGTGACAGATAATGCTTTCAACGTGGAATAATATCTGTTTTAGGAATTTTAAAAAATACTTCTGCCGTGGACTGAAATCAGTTGAAATTATACGTTTAAGAATGTATTAAGAACTACTGAGATTTTACATCTATATATTTAACAAACTATATATTTAAATGATGTTCACCTGTTTTTGAATTAATTAAAAAAAAAAGAAGCAAACAAATTTTATTTATCTTCATGTACAGCTTGGAATAAACTTGTATTTTTTTTTATCTATGACTGCTGCAGTGTGTAATCAAACTTATATTGCAAGCAATTTTTTATGCATAATATTAAAAACCTAGAAAGATGGCTTAGCACTAATGTTAAATGCTAATTCTTATACAGGTTTTACTGTATTTTTTAATCCTGCCATTCCCGTCATTGCAACAGTTGAACCTAGTCTAGTTTGCCTTACTATGATACACACTAGTGATGAGCTTCGTGTTCGAGTCGAACCTAAGTTCGACTCGAACACTGTCTATTCGTCCCGTTCGCCAAATGGCGAACAAATGGTCTTCTTCGTGGGAACTTTGAGGCCCCACATCCATAATTAATTTAATAGGTTTTATTTAATATCCATACAGTGCCTTGCGAAAGTATTCGGCCCCCTTGAACTTTGCGACCTTTTGCCACATTTCAGGCTTCAAACATAAAGATATAAAACTGTAATTTTTTGTGAAGAATCAAACACAAGTGGGACACAATCATGAAATGGAACAAAATTGATTGCATATTTCAAACTTTGTTAACAAATAAAAAACTAAAAAATTGGGCGTGCAAAATTATTCAGCCCCTTTACTTTCAGTGCAGCAAATGCTCTCCAGAAGTTCAGTGAAGATCTCTGAATGATCCAATGTTGACCTAAATGACTAATGATGATAAATAGAATCCACCTGTGTGAAATCAAGTCTCTGTATAAATGCACCTGCACTGGGATGGTCTCAGAGGTCCGTTTAAAGTGCAGAGAGCATCATGAAGAACAAGGAACATACCAGGCAGGTCCGAGATACTGTTGTGGAGATGTTTAAAGCCGGATTTGGATACAAAAAGATTTCCCAAGCTTTAAACATCCCAAGGAGCACTGTGCAAGCAATAATATTGAAATGGAAGGAGTATCAGACCACTGCAAATCTACGAAGATCTGGCCGTCACTCTAAACTTTCAGCTCATACAAGGAGAAGACTGATCAGAGATGCAGCCAAAAGGCCCATGATCACTCTGGATGAACTGCAGAGATCTACAGCTGAGGTGGGAGACTCTGTCCATAGGACAACAATCAGTCGTATACTGCACAAATCTGGCCTTTATGGAAGAGTGGCAAGAAGAAAGCCATTTCTTAAAGATATCCATAAAAAGTGTCGTTTAAAGTTTGCCACAAGCCACCTGGGAGACACACCAAACATGTGGAAGAAGGTGCTCTGGTCAGATGAAACCAAAATCAAACTTTTTGGCAACAATGCAAAACGTTATGTTTGGCGTAAAAGCAACACAGCTCATCACCCTGAACACACCATCCCCACTGTCAAACATGGTGGTGGCAGCATCATGGTTTGGTCCTGCTTTTCTTCAGCAAGGACAGGGAAGATGGTTAAAATTGATGGGAAGATGGATGGAGCCAAATACAGGACCATTCTGGAAGAAAACCTGATGGAGTCTGCAAAAGACCTGAGGCTGGGACGGAGATTTGTCTTCCAACAAGACAATGATCCAAAACATAAAGCAAAATCTACAATGGAATGGTTCACAAATAAACATATCCAGGTGTTAGAATGGCCAAGTCAAAGTCCAGACCTGAATCCAATCGAGAATCTGTGGAAAGAACTGAAAACTGCTGTTCATAAACGCTCTCCATCCAACCTCACTGAGCTCGAGCTGTTTTGCAAGGAGGAATGGGCAAAAATTTCAGTCTCTCGATGCGCAAAACTGATAGAGACATATCCAAAGCGACTTACAGCTGTAATCGCAGCAAAAGGTGACTCTACAAAGTATTAACTTAAGGGGGCTGAATCATTTGGCAAGCCCAATTTTTTAGTTTTTTATTTGTTAAAAATTTTTGAAATATCCAATAAATTTCGTTCCACTTCATGATTGTGTCCCACTTGTTGTTGATTCTTCACAAAAAATTACAGTTTTATATCTTTGTTTGAAGCCTGAAATGTGGCAAAAGGTCGCAAAGTTCAAGGGGGCCGATTACTTTCGCAAGGCACTGTAAATAATATTAATCATCTGCTGGTCAGGGATTCGAACCCACAGTCTCTAATTTGCAAGCCTGTTATTTTAGCACCTACGCCACCGAGCCAGCTGTTTAACCTAAGACTCTATCTGCCTAACTAACTTCTATATGAGTTTGACAGCTCTTTTATAGGTCTCTGACGTCACCAGCGCCCCATAATCCACTGCTCAGGTTCAGTGGATAAATTACTGATGTCATGTCAGAAGGGGTGGGACAATTAATAGGTTTTAATTAAAATCCATAATTAATATTTATCACCCACTGGCCAGGGTATTCGAACTCCCAGCCTCTCATTTGCTACCCCATTATTTTACCAGCTACATCACCGAGCAAGCTAATTAACCTAAGACTCTCTCTGCCTAATTAACTTATATCTGAGTTTGACAGCTCTTTTATAGGGCTCTGACTTCACCAGCTCCCCATAATCCATTGCTCAGGTGCAGTGAATAATTTACTAACGGGCTTGCAAGTTAGAGGCTGTAGGTTTGAATCTCTCCTGGCCAGCGGGTGATTAATAGTCACCTACATTTAAGCCTTTAAAATGAGGACTTGTGATTGCCCGTGCTCGTATGTTCACTAGAACATTTCCCCTGTTCGAGATGTTCTGGTGCGAACTGAACAGGGGGGGTGTTCGGCTCATCACTAATAAACACACACATTTTCCTAATGCTTGTATTTTGTCTTAACATCTTACTAAGCCTTTATACACTGCCTGGCCCAAAAAAAGGTGCCACCTGGAATTAACTAAGCAACTAACTAAACTAAGCATGCAGTAACTATCCTATTGGATAGTTACTGCATGTGCCCAAGGAATGAGGTCAGCCGACTACCTGAATATACTGAATGACCAGGTTATGGATTACTTCTTCCCTGATAGCACGGGCCTATTCCAGACAATGCCAGAATTCATCAGGCCCAAATTGTGAAAGAGTAGTTCAGGGAGCATGAGACATAATTTTTCACACATGGATTGGCCACCACAGAGTCCAAAACTTAACCCCATTGAGAATCTTTGGGATGTGCTGGAAAAGGCTTTGCGCAGTGTTTCGACTCTCCCATCATTTGGTGAAAAATCAATGCAACACTGGACACAAATAAATCTTGTGACATTTCAGAAGTTTATCAAAACAATGCCACAGAGAATGTGTGCCATAATCAAAGCCAACAAAATATTAGAGTTTGTGACCTTTTTTTTTGGTGGTGACTTTTTTTTGGGCTGGACAGTGTATACTGCCCAGCCCATACTTGAACTTGCACTGCTTGAACCAAGAAAAGGGGGAGGGGCAGATCTGCAATTGTATGTTCTGTAAGTTTAACTGTTAATGAAAATAAAAAATAAAAAATCACTGACAGTACTCAACTGTGTCATATTAAGACTGCAGTCCATTCATTTCAACCACTCACAATTCCTGTTGCTTTGGTCCAGAAGCAGAACCCTCTGTGTAACTGTTGCCAATTTTGTCAATGGATAAAATAGTTTGGCTTTGTTCCCTGGATGAAAATATTGCTCTCTTAGCCTGTTAGGTATGAATCTAGATCTATTATTAGTTCCAAGAAAATTCAATTATTTGTAAAATTATGTTATTGGTCTGCCAAGGATGCCTACATATATAATGATTATTAGTGGCCACACACTTTTTTGAATATCTGTTGAACGGGGGGGGGGGGGGCAGGCTCAACCGGTATCGGCAACCATGCATAAGACAAAGACACCCGGAGACTGTCCAAGGTTTGTCCTGCACATTAATTCAGCAAGGCAGCAAACAAACACAGCTGCAGTGCAGGAGTTCATAACATAAAACAAATAACACTTCTGTGTTAGGAGAGATGTGTTGGTAGACTGTATTACTAGTGTGACCAAATATGTGGAAAGTACACAGAAGAAACCAGACACAAACCTAAATACTATTTATTACAAATGTAGCAAAGATGATGTAAAACATAAATACAGTAACCTATACTTTACCCAGTGGACACATGAGGAAAAAAGGAAACAGGCTAATTATGAACAGAGGAGAAGGGAAATCAGGTAGAGCAGGATCAAGCAAGAGTAAAAAGGACAGGGAACAAGACAGGTCGGGAATGGGGGCAGATTGGAAAGCAAGTTCTGAGAGTTGCAGGTTCAAAGGACAACTGATACAGTAGATTCAAGGATCAAAGGATACAGCATATACAGCCACACAGATAAAATGATGAGGTGCTGTGAGAGTACTGATTACTGGGAATCGACCACTGGTGGACATTAGACCTACAACCCTTAGGCTTTGGGACCACAATGCCACCAGCTGGTGTTCTAGTTCTTACTATCTGCTGCATCCAAACCTCTCTAAACTAAGATCAGTTCCTGACTAATAGAGTGCCCCCTAAAGGGTTCCCCAAAACAACGGCAGTGCTTTTACCATTTTTAATGTTGTGTCAAAACAGCAGCAAGCCCCTACACTTGAGAGAGCAAATAAGACAGCCCTGAGCAACAGTCAACTCACAGATAGAAAGGCCAGTGGACATCTGAGACTAATATTGAGGTCTGACTACCAGGTAATATGTGGACCTGGAAGTGGAGGCTTTTTCCAATCTAAAGTTCTACAAAACTAAGACCAAGAATGAAACTTTATTGAGATTCTGAGAAATCAAAAAGTTTATTTTTTTCATATGAGTCATTAACTGTAGAGCCCCTTTCCATGTGTATGTGGGAAAACTAGGTGACATATAGATACAGCCCATGCTTCTGCCAGCCAGTGGTAAAGTGTACATCCACAAATTAAAATAGATATTTATTCAGGATAAACAAAGTAATACGTTAAGGTCAGATGAATGAGAACAATGAACCTTTTGTTCCATATTAATCAATACTGGGTGTTGTGTGGGGATGTTTAATACCTCAATGATATAAAGACCGGCTCAATACCTTTTAGATCCAAAGATGATATCTATTCCCAATAATGTATGTAAAATAGGGACCTAGCAGTAAGGTGTTTTTTTTTTTTATTATTATTTCTTTACAATTTACCAGATGATAAAATATGTTTGTGTATTTTATTATTTTTTTTTTTATAGTAGCTGGGGAAACCACATATATACAAAATATTCAACCTTTGGTCTGTGTTTATTTTACAAATATAAAGAGATTCCTGCATTATTTGCACTTCCTGCAAAATATGTGACCCTACTTCACTCGTAACCAGTTAGCTTCAAGGATTTATTTTCTTTAGTTGCTAAATACAGTATTTTGTTGACATGATTATGAGGGGATTTTAATCCATATTAACCATTTGCGGCTACCCACCATACATTTACTGCAGCAGGGTGGCCACTCTGTGCCAGACTATGTACCTAGTATTTGGTCGCCGGGGACCAGACACAGTGGAAGCCCAGCAGCGTTTATTTGATGACCGCTGGCACCTGCTGATTACACAGGGCACTGTCAGAGTGACAATCTGCCCCTGTAAACAAGGAACACAGATCTTTGTCTTTCCCTAGTCAAAGCACCTCCCCCACAGTGAGTAAGTACAGGCTAGGCACACAGTTCGCCCCTAATGTTAAACCCTTCCCAGCAAGTTTACTTAGTACAATGACAGTGCATATGTTTTGGCATTGATCACTGTATTAGTTTCACCGGTCCCCAAAAAGTGTCAAAAGTGTTAGTTAGGTGTGCAATTCATCTGCCACAATATTACAGTCCCTCTATAAGTCACTGGTTGTCGCCATTACTAGTAAAAAAATGAATTTAAAAAAATGTATTAAAATATCCCATAGTTTGTAGAAGATATAACTTTTGCGCAAACCAATCAATATACGCTTATTACGATTTTTTTTTACCAAAAAATATGTAAAATGTGTAGCAGAACCCATATTGGCCTAAAATGATGAAGAAATTAGTTTTTTTACCCTTTTTTTTTTACTGGGGATGTTTTATAGCAGAAAGTAAAAAATATTGTATTTTTTCAAAATTATTATTCTTTTTTTGTTTACAGCGCAAAAAATAAAAATCATAAATGTGATCAAGCACCACCAAAAGAAAGTTCTATTTGTGGGGAAAAACGCAAAAAAATTGTATTTGGGTACAGTGTCACATGACCCTACGATCATCAGTTAAAATAACGCAGTGCCGTATCACAAAACATGGCCAGGTCATGAAGGGTGATAAAGTGGTTAAAATGATACTAAACTGCTTTAACCAGTTCCGGACCGCCCACCGTATATATTCTGTACGTGATTTTGTGCACACGACTTATGGGCATGTGTGCGCCACCGAAGCAATGCTCCCGCTCTGATTGGACACAGCCGGAGCCAATCAACGGGTCTGGCGGGTGCGATGGCCACTGTGACCCACTGATTGCTCAGAAGGAATGACAGAACGGCGGTCTGCCTATGTAAACAAGGCAAACCGCTGTTCTGTCAGGGAGCAAGAGGGAGATCTTGTGTTTCAGATAAGCTGAAACACAGATCTCTCTTTTCCTCCAGTGCATCCACTCTTCCCATAGTTAGAAAGCACTCCCTATTAGCACGCTTAACCCCTTGATCGCCCCTGGTGTTAACCCCTTTACTGCCAGTGTCATTTATACAGTGACAGTGCATTTTTTTTTAGCACTGATCACTGTATTGGTGTACTTGGTCCACGAAAAGTGTCACTTAGTGTCAGATTTGTCCGCCCCAATGGCGCTGTCCCACTAAAAATCGCTGATCGCCACCATTACTAGTAAAAACAATTAAAAAAAGAAGTCCATAGTTTGTAGACACTATAACTAATAACAAAAATTTTATTTGGGTACAGGGTTGCACAACCGCACAATTGTCAGTTAAAGCAATGCTGTGCTGTATCGCAAAAAATGGCCTGGTCATTAAGGGGGTAAAACCTTCCGCAGCTGAAGTGGTTAAGAGGTTTGGGAACTCATGGATTGTGTTACAAGGAGGTAAAAAAACACACTAAGAAAGGATTTAATGGAAAATAGATTACATGGTCATTAACCTCTTCCTGACCAAGCTATAGCTGGATGATGGCTGCAGCCTGGTCCCACATTTCCAGGAGGGCGTCTATTGACATCTATTGACATCCTCCCATGACCAGGCTTCCCTCGTGACCCCTGAGGTGTGCATCGACAGGGATCTGTGATTCCTGTGTCCTTCAGACAAAGGTGAGCACAGATTAGGGTAAAGAGAGAATTACAGTGGCTCTTTACCATGTGACAGCTGATCACAGTGTAAATATAATTTGCTGGTTATCGGCTGAAAGTGCATGAGAAGAGGAGGAGTTGGTAAGAGGCAATCCACACAGGAGTCATCTACACTAATAATCAGAGCTTTGACCATCGTTGTCCTGATGATCAATGCAGGACCAATGCTGTTGCAGTGCATTGCTTGCTGTTGATTGGCTAAAGCATGCACCTGACCTGTATGCTTTGGCCAATCACAGCACAATGTCCTGTCAGAGCCATGGTTGGTCAAAGGCAGGGTGGCTTTGGCCATTCATGGCTCAGGGGCTAAGTCCACGCCCCACACTATGTAAGGCTGTTGCTTACATGGCAGACGTGTATAGTGTGTTACAATAGAGATTAGGCAGGCAGTTAGTGGATAGTGAGTTCAGTCAGTTTAGTGCAGTCAGTGTAGTGTACAAGCATACTCTACTTTGAAAATGTATGAATATGTTGTAGTTCTGGGTCCCTTCTCAGTGCTCCCCAAGTTTTGTGTCCCTGTCACTTATAGTTCGGGAGCAGTGCCTTGCCAAGCTGACCAAGATTTCCCATAGACACCAATGTTAAAGACAGGGAGCAGTGCCATGTCAAGCTGTCCAATATTTCTCATAGACACCAATGTTAAATACAGGGCGCAGTCCCATGTCAAGCTAAACAAGATTTCCCATAGATGCCAATGAGCACTGAAAGTTGAGAATTGGTCTGGGCAGGAAGGAGACGAAAGTGCCCTGTATTTAAGTGGTTAAGGGGAACCCTATGACAGAACTGTAAACAAAAACAGCGTGAGGTCCTCCCCAAAATCCATACCAGGCCCTTAGGGTCTGGGACAGATTGTAGGGGAACTCCACACTAAAATTTAAAAAAAATGTCGTGGGGTCTCTGGCAAAATCCATACCAGACCCTTATCCTAGCATGCAGCCTGGCAGGCCAAGAAAGGGGGGATGAGGGAGCACCCCCCTCCTGAACCATACCAGGCTGCTTGCCCTCAACATGGGGAGGGTGCTTTGGGGTGCCCCCCAAAGCACCTTGTCTTTGGGGGGCTCCCAGATCCTGGCCTCTCCCCTATATGAATGGGTATTGGGTACATAGTACCTATTCACCAAAAAGTGTAAAAAAGTAAAAACCACAGAACACAAAAAAATGTGTTTCCCTCAATGTAAATCCATCATCAATCACTACGCCGCCGGACCCTAAAAATTCAAAAACACTTTGCCTCTTTAGAAGCTTGCCTCTGCTTGATCCTCAGCTTTGACAGTTCTTTTATAGGCAAGGGGCAGGGCCACCCAGTTACATCACCCTGTGGCACCACCCCCTTCTGATGTCACATGACGTCACGCTCCTTGCCTATAAAATAACTGTCAAAGCTGCAGATCGAGCAGATGGTGGGTAGCCTCTGAAAAGGCGAAGCGTTTTCGATTTTTTTTCTATTTTTCGGGTCCGTCGGGCGTTGTGATTGACGATGGATTTACATCGAGGGACACTATTTTTATTTCTTTTTAATAAAGGACTTTTCAAAAACTGTGTTCTGGGGCTTTTACTTTTTTACACTTTTTTGGTGTAAAAGTGTTTTCACTTGGGGGGGGGCTGGGATCTGGGGGCCCCCTTGTTAAAACTGGCTTCCAGATCCCAATAAGCCCCCCACCCACAGACCCACAGCCCAGGGTGGTTGATTGACAATGCCCACAGCCCCCCCAGCCCCCAGTTCCCCTGCCTGAAAGCACCCACCCCCCATGTTGTGGGGATGTGGCCTGGTATGGTTTGGGCGCTCGCTCGTCCCCCCCTTTCCTGACCTGCCAGGCTGCATGCTCGGATAAGTGTCAGGTATGGATTTTGGGGGGGCCCCACACCCCACCCCTTTTTATTTTGGCATGGGGTTCCCCTTAAAATCCATACCAGACTTTGGAGTCGGAAATACATTACAGCCGCAAGCAAGTTTCAATTACATTTTTTCCTTTAGAAATGTCAGTGTTACTGCAGCAGGCTCCATACATCGTACAGATGTGCCAGTTTACAAGCAGACCAAGGGGACCCCCCAGGCACGATATTCAAAAGGAATTTTTTATTTTTATTCTTTTACTTTAAGCATCATTAACATCATTAATATCACTGCTCCTGTAAAAATGATTGTTTTAAGAAAAAAATGTTGCATTGATACATGTCCCCCAAGGCAGTACCCAGGTCCCCATTCACTTTTTATTGCAATAACTTGCATATAAGCCTTTAAAATTAGGACTTTTCATGTTCGTGTCACATAGACTTTAATAGAGTTTGCATGTTCGCTAGAACTTTTTCCCTGTTCAAGATGTTCTGGTGCGAACCAAACGGGGGGTGTTTGGCCCATCACTACCCATTAGTGCTGCATATCAGTGCAGCCTCATCAGTGCCCATCGGAGCAGCCTATTAGTGCCCATCAGTGTAGCCTATCAGTGAGGCCCATCATTGCAGCCTATCAGTGCCCATCAGTGAAGCCACATCAGCGCATATCGGTGAAGGAGAAAAATAACTTATTTACAGAATTTTATAACAGAAACTAAGAAAAACTTTTGTTTTTTTAACTTTTCAGTCTTATTTAGTTTTTTTTAGCATAAAATAAAACCCCAGTGGTGATTAAATACCACAAAAAGAAAGTGCTATCTGTATCAAAAAATGATAAAAATGTTGTTTGGGTTCAGTGTTGCATGACCGCGCAATTGTCAATCAAAGTGCGACAGTACTGAAAGCTGAAAATTGGCCTGGTCAAGAAGGGATGAAAGTGCCCAGTAAGTATGTGGTTAATTAGTGGATGTGTTCAGATTATTTTTGAAAACACAGGATATAGACCAGAGTAAATTTTAGTTGATGCATTTGCTTACATAGTCACTTTAAAAGGCCAACATTATATCCGTTCAGCTAAAAAGTACCCACTGTATTTCTAATGGGATACGCAGATCTCCGAACATAATAGCTTATTCTGGCATACAGAACCATGCCTTAGTAAGTATATTACACATATTTCATTACTAGCAATGACCAGTATCATTACAATATGGTTATTTCATTGTAGAAAAAAAGGGAAAAATGTGCTGGTTATGCAGGATGTGTTTCTATTAAGGTTATGCTGTAACTGAAGTGTTTAGTGCTTTTTACTTCCTTACACCATATGTTTGCTATCTACTGACACAAATAATACAATTCGTTTTACTTTTCTTCCCATCGTCAGCATTCTTTCTAGAATTTTATGGCTTCTGAAAGGCTGCTCAAGATTTTACTTTGCTGAAATGAAGCACAAGAATTTCATTTGAACCTTTTTTTTTTTTGCTAATAACTTCAAAAATAGTTACTATTAACCTGCCAAGCATGTAAAGATCAGCACAAATTATTGCAAAAGAAAATACAGTATCTGTTTCAACAATCAAACTGCTCTATCTTTTAAATGTATGCCAAGACTATTTAGGATATCAGGATTTACCACTTCGTGTGACAAAGCAATGGTAGGTAACAGTGATATAGGCAGCTGAGTTATCAATTGGTTGAAAAAAATGTAAACCTGGCCCACGTAAACAGACGTTCAACTACATTTCCCATGATGCTTTTGCACTCTGCAGTGTAGTAGAGTATCATGGGAAATGTAGTTCGAAAACATCTGGGGTGGCAAGGTTTGTCATCACTGTCTTAGGGGTTCTAAGATATCTAAGAGGTCAAATCTTGAATCGGGTGAGCAGAAGCCTTCATATCTATTTCTAGACCCCCAACCCCTCCTGTTGTAATGTTTCGATGCGGTGGGGTTAATAGAGTTGAAGGACCTGTCATATGCACTTATGAAGAATATCAACTGTAATCACATTTTTTTGCCCGCTGGTCAGTTTATAGAAGGAGAAGGAGACTGATCTTTTATTAATCCATTCATCCTCCATTTATAGATTGTGTTTTATTCATGGAAGCTATAAAATACTGTTTCTATGAATAGAGGAGGTGGAGGTAAAAGGTGAGCATAACCAACACTCCTAACGAGTGCCTGTCACAGGTCCCTTGGCTGTATTAAGCATTGCTGCACCAGAAGATTACTACTGCCAGAGTAGAATTTGGATTGGAGGATGGAGGAGTTCAACTATAGCACCAGCCAATAGCACACGTGCTGTGCTTATGCCTCTTTTTTTTTTTAATTGCAGATTTTTACCTTATGACTTACTGCAAATTTACAGTGCCACAGTGTGGTGATAAGAAATGCTTCCTTTTGCCTGCAGCAGACTGGTGATGACAACATCTCATCCTAGACAATGTCACTTTTTAAAGTACTTTTTAGGAATGAAATGTACATAGGTTTTAAATAGTATTTTTGCTGTATATTTTGACATACTAGGAATGTATTTATGCAGAGTTGTAAAGGTACACTATTAGTTTTATGGAAATCCCTACATGAGTTTTACTTGTTTAGCAGATCAGGCAAAACAAGGATTTAGATGTACTACATGGTATTAACAGATAAACAAGGGAGCCCTGACTTTTGTTGTTATGAATGTTATGTTGTTTGGGAGCATTGCACCCATGTTAGAAAACTCTATAATTGAGATGATCCCTTAGAGAAAACTGTTTGTATCAATGCACCCAGCCCCTAAATTAAATGTGAGCTGACCCCTAAATGAAATCCTATGTGTAGCTAGAAAAAAAAAAAATGTAGTTTTATATTTTCAGAGGCATGGAAATTGTTTTTGTTAACAATGGAAAACCCTTGTAATTCAACAATTTTTTTTGGGTTTTCATCAAATAAAGCATTATAGAAAAGTTTTACCAAATACAGGTTGCCTGGCAACAGATAAACACATTTAACTACAACAGCCAAATTACATAAGAAACAAATGATTTGGTCAATGATTAGGTGAATATATATATATATATATATATATATATATATATATATATATATATATTGTAACAGTACCATGATTTCCCATCATGGTGTATGTCACCCAGGGTCTCAGCAAGGCAAGTTGAGGGGCTCCAGGATACTTGTTTTATATGAAGAAAACTCTTTTCTAAGTTTCCTCTGTGGTTGGTAAAATCTGGTTTGGGACATGAAGCCTGGAGATCTTTTAGTAATCCAGGTGGGAGGAAATCTCCAATTCTGAGACCAGGATTTAGGAATAGCCAGGACACTGATTGTACATGTGGGTTCTGGGCTTTTTGGAAGAGTCAGGACTAGGTTTCTGGGCTCCACCTTCCCGAGGTTGCATGGTGCAGTCTGTGATGGAACAGCAGTAATGCTGTAGTAGATAGGGCGTTTGCATGGCAAAAAGGGAACCATGTTACATGGCCAGGAAGACCAAGACACAAAACTTGAGCATCAGTGCTCCTAAAAAGAGCTAGAAGGCTGAACATTATTTTGTGTTAATGGTGGAAACCCAGATTGTATGGACTTTTTCTTTCTCTTAAATAAAAGTGGGCCAACAAGCCCTCAACTGCTCAACTGACTTGGTCTCCACCCACTGGTGAGCTTTACAGTACACTTTAAGAGCAAGTAAACCCTCCTCTGACACTTTTACCTATAGGTAAGCCTATGATAAGGCTTACCTATAGGTACTGTAAATATCTCCTAAACATGTACCGTTTAGGAGATATTTACCTTACATGCAGCCAGTGACGTCACTGGCGCATGCGCTCTGAAGGAACGGCCGCTCGTGCCGTTTCTTCAGAGCCCCGTGCCGTGACTGTCGGCTCCCGCGCGCGTGCTCGGGAGTGACGTCACCGCGGCTCCGGCCAATCAGATGGCCGGATGCCGCGATCCCGGAAGACGGGCGACTGGACATGTCGCCTGTCATACAGGTGAGCGGGCGGCATGGCGGGGGCTCGTTCTAAGGTAAGTATTTCATAATGAGCTAGTATGCGATGCATACTAGCTCATTATGTGTTTCTCTTACAGGTTGCAAAAAAAAAAATAATTGTATGTGTTTACAACCTCTTTAAGCCTAACAATCCCCAACATTACAATATATATATATATATATATATATATATATATATATATATTTATTTTTTTTATATACTGTATGTGTGTGTGTGTAATAACTGTGTAAGAGTATCTGTAACTGAAGGTTTAGTGGTAAGAATTTCAGTATCTGTGCTGAGAAAACAATAATTCACATTCTATTATCTTTTCTGTTAAGCTAAAACATGATAAAACAAATCAAGTACAGTAGTTTAATTTTCACTTGAGTCAGCTGATGTGACCTACAGAGGCATTTTACAGGAGTGAATGGAAAAAACATAGATGAAGCCTTAAAAATGTAAATAAATAAGCACTTTATTTAAAATGGCTATCCCAGAAGTACTGGTGCCATTAATTAAATTTACGTTTACAATCTTCTGGCGATTTATGACAGCAGTAAATTAATGTGGCTGCCATGGAAATGGGATGCTGTAAAGCATGCGACATTAATAGTAGAGAACTTATCAGGCAGGAGATGAGTATTTGGATAAAGCTAAAACATCTGAATGAATGAGAACAGAGGCTAAATATATGCAGGAAATTCTTCATATAGTGGAATTAAAGACCTTTATAGGTATGTTAGCCTAGAAGGAAAGCAAAATGGCTTTTCTTCACAAAGCAGTGAAAAACAATTTAAACTATACATGTGATGTTAGGCTAACCAGCTAAAAAAGGAAAAAAGGAAACAAAAAAACAGCATGCGTGGGTGAAAACGACAGGTCTCTGGTTCTAAATAATAAATGTTATGGTGTCTGTACTATAGAGAGATGTTACTAGTACAGAAACTAAATATGCACATTATAACAGAAGAAAGGGGCTGAAAAGGCAGCTCCCTCAGTGTATACAAAATCAGGTAAATCCTGCTGCCTGAGGATGCTTCCTGGGCGGAGCAAAATGCATTAAGGGACCTAACTAAGGGGCCAAGCCCAACCCCTGAAAAACAACCCAACACCATAACCCCCCCCCCCCCCAACAAATGATTTGGACCAGTGCACCAAGCAAGGTCCATAAAGACATGGATGAGCCAGGTGGAGGAACCTGACAGAGTCCTGTTCTCAACCCAATAGAACACCTTTGGGATAAATTAGAGTGGAGACTGCGAGCCAGGCCTTCTCATCCAAAATCAGTGTCTGACCTCACAAATGCGCTTCTGGAAGAATATCAAGCATTCCCATAGACACACTCCTGAACCTTGTGGACAGCCTTCACAGAAGAGTTAATAACTTTTATAGCTGCAAAGGGCCAACTCAATATTGAACCCTATGGACTAAGACTGGGATGCCATTAAAGTTCATGTGCATGTGTAAAGGCAGACGTCCAAATACTTTTGGTAATATAGTTTACATTGCCCATTACCTCGCTGAGTTGCGTAAAAAAATGTGGGATGCAGAAGGAAATTGGAACCATAGTGAATTAATAATGGCAATGATGTAGACAATATTTAAATTAATAATAATAACAATAATCTGTGATGTGAAACGGAATGAAAGAACTGATTTTGTAAATTTTGCCAGCAAAGTAAAATAAAACTAATAAAGTTCTGTATCTTATAAAGATTCTCTCATCACTGTTCTTCATGTAGATGAACATTTTATGGATATAGGGGCATATCTTAACCCTGCCAGAATATACAGTACATGCATGCTTTTTTTACTAAAACATATTTTATATAAAAATTAAAATATTATAAAACTCTCTGAAAGCCACAATATTGTTTTGTTGTCCCTGCCCTATGTTTCTGTGAATTCCACATGGAATGTTTTGCCGTTACAACCTGCTAAAACCACATCCATTTTTACTTACCAGTTATGTCTCTGCAAGTGACATCACTAGAGCTGACAGGAATTTAGTGAAATTCAGTGAATCATGGTTGAACTGGCAGAAGCTGTAAAACAACATCAGAAATCATAAAAACACTAAAAATACACTGTGACATTACTCCTGCATTGTCTTTGCTCTTTCAATTACAGTAATTGAAAACCTCCACCCTAATCAAAATGAAGGGAAAGATGAGTTCATTAAATATGTCAAATTACATGAAAACTCCTAAGGCTGCCATAACTGACGTTTATCTGGAAATACCAATCTCCTGACTGTTTCTGGCTTGTAAATTGAATCACTGGGGATGATTTATTAAAGGCAAATAGTGTGTGCACTCTGCAAAGTGCAGTTGCTCCAGAGCTTAGTAATTGAACAAAAGCTCTGCTGACTTCCATCACCCAATCATGTGCAAGCAAAAATGCTGTTTTTTTTTTTTTTTTAATTGGATACTCTTTGCAAAGTGAAGCTTTATCTCATTTACTAAGCTCTGGAGCAACTGCTCTTGCAAACTGAAACTGCACTTTGCAAAATGCACAATCTATTTGCCTTTAATAAATCCACCTCACTGTCTCATTACAAGCACACTGCTGGGAAAGTCAGAGTGAAATCAGAATTCTTGATCCATGCTTGTTTCAGCTTTGTGTCTCAGATCATGATCAGCATGACAGTCAGGAAAACTAGCATTTTCAAAAGGAGCGATTACAACATATTAATTTAGTTATTTCACGTTTAAACCTTTTTTCTGCAATTTAAACCAAGTCCAGTGTTTGCTATTCCTTCGGACCATAAGGTTAGGCTGCACTAGGTTGACAACATCATCAATCATTATTATTTTACAGGATTTAAAGAGCGGCAACAGTTTACAATATAGAAAGGGAGACAGTACAGTTACAATACAATAAAATACAAGAAAGTTAGGAGGGCCCTTGCTCATAAGAGCTTACAATCTAATAGCATGTCTGAGGGGGGGTTGCTGTTTTTTTCCAAAAAAATAAAAGAAGAGAAAAAAATTGTCAAATTAGTTTACTAAGTCTAAATTTTCTTGCAAATTTTAATTTTGTTGCACAGCAAAATGAGTTACAAACACATACAGAAATACAAAGGTTCCACCAGTAGTAAGTTACAATCATATCATGTTGATATATTATGTGCATGTATCATACAAACGGTGTCATGTTAAATTGGAATGAAAAGAAAAAGAGGACGAAACATAGGAAAGAAGGGCAAAGGGGATGTCCAAAACTACCCAACAAAACATAGACGTCCCGACAGAGATCAGTTATAATGTGGACCGGGATCAGTATAATAGAAAAGCCAAGTCATCCCTTGTTGCCAATAAGCTAGCATGTTTTAGTATAACCCCGGCAAATAATCTCCAACATGAACAACCTCCAAAATAATACTTGTTAAGAATGTCATGGGAAATTGTTTAATTGTAACCCTTGCCTGAGGGTACATATAGAGGAGAATCAGAAAGAGGGTAGAGGAAGTGGGAAGAGGGAGATGGCTAAATTTTTACGTGTACCAAGAACAGACATTTCATCCATGTTTTTACATAGTTACATAGTAGGTGAGGTTGAATAAAGACAATAGTCCATCCAGTTCAACCTGTGTAGGTGTGTGTAATCATCTCACATAGCCCTGAATGTTCTGATCCTTGAGATGTAAGTCTAAGAGTCTTTTGAAAGCCACCATACTACCCGCAGAAACCACCTCTTTTTAAAGCCGGGTGAATGCCTGTCAATGCTTTATACCAAGTGCATTCATTGCAGCTGACTGTGTAGTTCACATGTTTGTATTCATGATGCTTCACATTGTGTTGCACCAAATGTATCCAGCATGGAGCATTTTACTTTTTCTTTCAAAAAAAGCGCATCAATTCCTGTCAATGTAAAAGTGGCACAAAACACGCTGCAAACACCCACCTTGCACCCCTATTCTGTTTACAGCACATTTGGGATATATTTAGAAAGAATTACTAGACAAGATGATAGTACACATATCCACACAATAAAAAAACATCACAAACAAGACATCCTGCAAGCACTATTTAAAGTAATGCAAATGTGTCAAAAGTGCATGCAACATGCATGAATAATGCATCTGAGCCCTTGATCACACTAAACGCGGCTTTAAAATGGTTAATATGAATAACTCAATTTCAAAGCCACATTTCAGTCTGACTTCAGGGATGACTTGAAAGACATCTGTGCGAATTCATGCACAGATGTCTATTGAAGTTGCCCCCAAAGTCATCAAAAGTAGTCCAGAAACAACTTTTGGAAATTGGTGCGGCGCCGCAAAGTCATAGTTACATAGTTTGTGAGGTTGAAAAAAGACATCAGTCCATCCAGTTCAACCTATGATGTGTGTGTGTTTGCTGTTAACCATACATTGTATACCCCTGTATGTTGTGGTCTTAAACCACTTGCCGACCGCTCACATGGAGCGTACTGCGGCAAAGTGGCTCGATTCCGTCCAGCAACGTAGACCTACGTCGCTGGACTCCTCCCCTTGTGGGTGGCGCGCGCGCTGCTGGAGGCTCACTCCCGCTGTATTCAGACACAGCGTAAGTCAGGTCAGGGGAGGAGAGGCGGTGATCACCGCCGCTCTTCCCCGATCGTCGGGGATCGAGTGAGGAAATCTCCTATGTGAAAGGCAGGGACAGATTACAGGATTCAGCATAGTCACACAGTCCCCTCCCCCCACACACGTCAGTAAGCACCAGGCATATATTTAACCCCTTGATCACCAATAAAGTTAACCCCTTCCCTACCAGTGTCATTATTACAGCAACAGTGCATATTTATAGCACTGATTACTGTAGTAATGTCATTGGTCCCCCCAAAAGTGTCAAAAATGTCAGTCAAGGGTCCAATCTGTCCGCCACAATGTCGCAGTCCCGGAAACAAAATTGCAGATCGCTGCCATTATTCGTTAAAAAAAAACAATAAAAATGACATAAATGACATAAATCTTTCCCCCAGTTAGTAGCTGCAATAACGTTTGCGCAAACCAATTAAAATACACTTATTGCAATTTTTTTACCAAACATATGTAGCAGAAAACAAATTGGCCTAAAATGTTAAAAAATTTTGATTTTTACATTTTTTTGGGGGGAATTTCATATAAAAAATGTGAAAAATATTGTTCTTTTTTCAAAATTGTTGCTCTTTTTCTGTTTATAGCGCAAAAAGTAAAAATCGCACAGGTGAACAAATGCCACCAAGAGAAAGCTCTATTTGTGGGGAAAAAAAGGACATACATTTAATTTGGGTACAGCATTGCATGACCGCACAATTGTCTATTAAAGTAACGCAGTGCCGAATCGCAAAATATGGCCTGGTCAGGAATAGGGTAAAATCTTCCGGTCTTAAAGTGGTTAAAAATACGCTCATTGAGAATTTTTTTGTCAAAGACATGTCGCTAAATACATTTTGGCCTAAACATATGACAAAATTTCATATATTGGATATTTTTTAACTGTCAAAGTAGAAAATATTGTTATTTTTTCAAAATTGTCGCTCTTTTTTTATTAATATCGCAAAAAATGAAAAGCGCAGAGGTGATCAAATACCACCAAAAGAAAGCTCTGTTTGTGAGAAAAAAAGTACGTAAATTTTGTTTGGGTACAGCGTTGCACGACCGCGCAATTGTCAGTTAAATTCACACAGTGCCAAGTTGCAAAAAGTGGCCTGGACGTAAAGCAGGAAAATCCTCTGGTCCTAAAGTGGTTAAGGTGCCCATCTAATAGTTTTTTAAACTATCGAAAGTCGACGTCGCACTGATTGGGACTCTCCCATTACCAGCAATAGGCTGCAATTTGACATACAATCTAACCTGTCAAATCGCCCTGATGTGAATGGTGGTCTAATGTGATAGGCATGTTAATGGACAATAATATTATATACAATTTCAAAGCACACTTAAATGATCCCTTATAAGTGAGTGTTAGTTTTGGAAAATATCCCACATTTTCAGACAGTAGCAGGGCTGATCATGTTTGAGGTTCAACATGTAAGGACAGATTAACTAATTACCAATACTATATAAAGGGAATATTTTAAACTACAGTTCTCAAGGCTTTTGATAGGGGTGCTTTTCGTTAATTATCACTAGTTCCCTGGCTTTATCTGGATCACTCCCCTTTAGACAAAATGTTCATCACTTATTGAGGCTAAATATATTCTAAATATGATATGTAACACCTAATGCACTTTTAATTATGCCTGTATTTTCTACCCTATGTCAAGATGTGCATTTTATTGCGTCTGAAGTCTATTGAAGCTTATGTGCATTTTTTCGATTTTTTTTTTTTAATCTACGGAACCAGAAAAGGTTTTGTTTTCAGTAAAATTGCATATCAGCTCCAGTTAGAACAATAGTTTTAGGTTGCGATATGTAATTGTTATTTATTGATTTATTTATTTGTTTATTTTGATCCATGAACGATACCAAAAAAAAAAGAAAGCAGTTACATTCAACAGCAATCCTATTGCATTGATGTTTATAGCCAGCAGATGGTGCTAAAGAACCCCTTTAAATATGTTGGAGCTCAGTCATCGCTCTCCTGAGATGTGTTTTCACTGTTATCAATATCTTTCCTGCTAAGTACTAAAAGTGTTCCCCTAGCACTGTTTTGCAGCAATAAAACTGAACAGTTTCTTTCAAACGGATGTCTATCATATACCGCAAACTGTTTGGTTACCTAGCAGAGATTTTTTTTCTCATTATGTCAGCTGTATATCCTTATTATGTTCCATAATTTACAAAATCAAATCACGAAGACAGACAGACAGACAGACAGACAGACAGACAGACAGACAGACAGACAGACAGACAGACAGACAGACAGACAGACAGACAGACAGACAGACAGACAGACAGACAGACAGACAGACAGACAGACAGACAGACAGACAGACAGACAGACAGACAGCAAAATGCAGATTTTAGGTTGCATTGTATTTTTCACATTGATTGCTACTAAATAAACCAAAGTATCTTAGGTTAATAAATGTACAATTATTTTAAAAATAAAATCATCAAACATAGCCTGACATACAATGATACATGTTTATACAGCAAGAGAGGACAAATTAGGCAACATTTGTGCTGACCAATGTTGGTCACATACCAGTAGATTTTCGAACAAACAAAAATTCTCAATGCATTCAATAATTTGACAAATGTCACTCAAAAGTACTTCAACATTTTAGCATTGGATTTTGAAACAAATGGACTTTTCCGAACAAATACCACATTCCCTGTTAGAAATTCATTCACTCGAAAAAAAGTTTCCATTCTGCTCCCTAGAATTTTCTCATGGCCGCAGCTGAAAACGAACATCAATTTGACTTTGCTAATGACTACAAAATTGAAGAAAATTTAAGACAACAAATTTCAAAGCAAATTCTACTAGTGTATGGACAGCTTTAGTTCTCCTAATTGCTGATTGCAGGAATTCACTTTTGTCATTCAATCTAAATAAATTCTTGAATAGTATTTCCTTTAGCAGTGAATGTTAGATGCTAGGCAGATTCATACGCTATGATTGATGTCTTACTCTATAAAGGACATTATACATAATACATAAACATAAGATTCTCTTTTATTGCTTGACCTTTCCTGAGCTAACAAGCTTGCAAAGCTTTGCATATCCATCTGAAGCATCTCTGTAAAACACTGACAGAGATACCCCATAGTCACATCCATGTTGTGCAAATGTAAACACAATAGATATTAAATGAAATAATAATCCATATCAATATGTAGACTTTGTACTCTTATGAGTAGTTCTGTATATGTCTGCATGAGACACAACAAATACATTCTAGCTATATTTATAGGGCAAAAAAAAAGAGATGTGGTTAGGTGCAAGGTGCAGAAATCAATGGCAACCAATGAGATTGTGCCACTTATCTGTTTAGTGCAGGCACATCAGTGATTGCTTATTGGTCGATATAGACTGCTTAACCTCCCTGGCGGTATTCCTGAGTGTTACTAAAGGCAAAATTTTTTTTTTCTCATTTTGGATAGCGTAAGGGAGGGTTATAACCCTGTCTATTCTTTTATTGCCGTCTGTGTCCTTTTGTGGAGATTTTCTTTAACTTTCTCTCCCATAGCTAAAACTAAAAGTGAGAGGAAACCTCAACAAAGTGAGGGAATCCCTGGTTGTCATCAGGGTCACCAGAAAAAGTGACCACACTGAATGATTTCAAGCTTGTAATGCTGCACATTAAAAACCTGTGGCTTTTTGTAACAAAAAAAAAAAAAAAGGCAGGCTTGATCCACCCGCCCGCTTGTTGACAGTTTTTTTGGGCAATTTTTAGTTATTTTGCTGAGGCACCCATTGATAACCCAGAAAGTACCCTAGCTGATCTACTGTTTTTTTGAGTTTTTACAGTTTTAGAGTTTATTTTATTTAGTTTTTTCTGGTAGAAATCTTTCTTTTTTTTTTTTTTTTTTTTGTTTTTGTTGCACATCATGGTATTATTGTGTGATTAAGTAGTGTGCACTAAAGCACCACATATTTATTTCCCCTATTGCCATGGCTACCATTCAATTTAGGCAGTCCCTTTATTAAAATTGCCAGCCAAGCTTAAAGTGAAAGACAAAGGTTTTGCGTATGGAGGTAGTATCAGGTGACCAGGTTCTGCAGGACAGTTCTATGGTTTGGCACACTATCTACAGGCAAGGTATGCCTGCCTTTTCTATCTCAAAGTGGCCATGCTATACAGCCAAAGCACATGCCAGAGTATTCACAATATGTGTAAAAGCTTCTCGCTGTCATGAGAGGACCTTCAGCACAGCAGGATGTTTCGTAATGGGGAGGTCAATCTTTCTATTCACTGAAAGTGTGGACTGGCTCCCTTTCATTAAAACGAAACCAGTCGTTGATTAACAATGACTGCATGGGCAGCATTTTTACTACCTCAATATCACTATACATATACAGTGTATATATATATATATATATATATATATATATATATATATATACAACCTTGTATTGAGGTGGTTATACCGGGATGATGGTTGAGGTCACAAACATGATCCTGGTATCATTTTTTAAAGTCAGCCATTCTCTTGTATGTAAAATTGATCTGAGTGACTATACAGCCACTGGATCACTTGTAAGATCAACAGAAGGGGGTCCACCACCTTCCGCCACCACCGTTGCCGGGCTCTCCTGTCTGATGGGTTGCATTCACTGAGAAGAGAGGCAGGAACAGAAGTTCCCGCCCCTCTTCTGTGACTATCACTTCCAGTTTCAGTTTGTTTGGTAACAAGCTGTTAGCAGCTTGTGCAGCATTTGATGCTTTGGAGGCCAAAGGAGAGATACAGGGTTTAAAACCACTGACCTTTCTATAATGAGGGCCTGTTATGGCCCATGCTATAACAAGGGAGAGCAAAAACGTTGATCGAAAAATATAAAGATACATTGTAAAAAAAATGTAAATAAATTGAATAATAAAATAATTAAAACAAGAAAAAAAAAACAAACCTCCACCCCCTGTGCACATGCATAAATGCGAATGCGCATGTAGGTTCCACACAGCAGTTGGCAGGTTTTGCCGCCACTAGCAGAGCAAGAGCACTAAATTCTAGCTCCAGACTTCCTGGGTAACGCTAAACTGGTAACCTGTAAAGAGTTTTAAAGCGTCACCTATAGATAATTTAATGTAGTTTGTCGCCATTGCATGCCATTCCACAGGCGTGCACAATTTTAAACCATGACATGTTTGGTATGAATTCACTTGCCCTAACTTCATATTTTATATTTTACCAAAAACAATTGGTATTATAATGTTTTTGTGTTCATTAGAATTCATTAAAGTGTATTTTTTCCCCAAAAAAATTGCGTTTGAAAAACCTCTGTGCAAATATCCTGTGACATAAAAAAATTGCAACACCCACCATATTATTCTGGAGGGCCTCTGCTTACATGTGAGAGAGAAATGTCAGAATTGTTCTGGGGGTTAAGTGGTTAATGGGAGCCCCACATTATTTTTGGGATGTAATTTAAGGGCACAGCCACACTGGAGCAGAGAACCATGCACCATGAACAAATGAGCAACCTCCTGACCCAGGAATGACAGATGTTATAGTGCAACAGCCCGTACAAATTAACAACAGACTGTGGCTATAACCTGTTGATTCTACATTTGAGAATTTACTTGCATATGAGGATTAAATATTATTATTATTTCAGGTACTTATATAGCAGTGTCAATTTACGCAGCGCTTTACATATACATTGTACATTCACATCAGTCCCTGCCCTCAAGGAGTGTACAATCTAAGGTCCCTAACTCACATTCATACATACACAGTAGGGCCAATTTTTATACAGGATCTAACTAACCTACCAGCATGTCTTTGGAGTGCCCGGAGGAAACACATGCAGGCACAGGGAGAACATGCAAACTCCAGGCAGGTAGTGTCGTTGTTGGGATTCAAACCAGCAACCCTCTTGCTGCTAGGTGAAAGCGCTAACCACTACACCACTGTGCCGCCCTAAATATGCACCCCTGATTGCAGAGAGTTTGTGTCCAGAACTGCTTATCCTTCCCTGTATACAAGTAAATCCTCGGAAGTTCGGTTACCAATGTACAGCTACAGGCTGTCATTGATGTGTGCAAACTGCTGTACATAAGCACAGTTAACTTCCAGGTGCAGAGAAGGCCTTATTTTTTTAAAAGTGTATGACCTCCTGCACTCATGTGAATGAGCCCTAAAGGATTGGTGTTTTTTCCATGTTATTCATTTTCTACTGCCAATATAGTAGGAAGCTTACATTTTTTTTGCTGCTGTGTTAAATGTATCTCATGGCGGTGCTGAGCTCCCAATGGGCAAAATTTGGTAACAACATTCACCCCTTCCATGGACAGTAAAATTCACTGGTAGGTCCCGTTTTTGTGAATTCTATCAGGATTTAACTAACCGTCAATTAATTGAACCAGGGCAGATTCACCCATCTCATATCATGACAGCTAAAAAAACTGAATTCACAGTTTTATGGTCTTAAATCATTAGGCTACAATGTCCCTTAAAGTTTGCTTAACAGCAATTAAAGCATGCAAAAAATTACAAAAGATCATTGAATAACTAAAGAGATATTGCAGCATGATGGATTAGGACCTATATTGCATGCCTTTAATGCAGGCTTCTATTATTATAATTGCTCCTTTCAACACTTCATTACACATTCCTTTTTACATAGTAACCCCTATACACCTCTAAACTGTTTGAAATATTCTAGGAAAATGGGACACTTTGAGGTGTCTTTACAGTTGGTTTACTATGCATTCCATTTTTCTGCCAGTGTGGCTCCTAGATAGAATAAAATGATAGGATCTTTTTTTTTTTTTTTTCTTTTAATTACTTGCTTACCAGGTGATCCAGTGTCTACAGAGCCCATTGGTTTAATCTCTTTGCTGAAGTTAGATATGTCCCGCAAGACTCCAGTGGCTAAGCTGGTGCTGTTTTTTATTTTTTTTTTTTATTTCTACTGATATAGTGCATGCTAAAGCACCACCAATTAAATATGGCCACCCAACATAGCCAAATACTAAGTAGACCTATTGTGATCAATTTGTGTTATATCACTGGACCCTTCCTTACAAGTGTAAGGGACTTTAGCATGGTGCTGCAATGATCACAACTGCTATTTTGTATATACAGTAATATTCTAAAAAAAGAAAATTCTGCATACAGTATATGACTGCTTATCCCATACATAGGTTGCATGACAGTTTAAAGGGGCCATGGTAGAGTTTAAAAGGATGCAAACAGCAATAATGTGGGAAAGAAACAAGTTTTTGTTTACCTTTGTAGAGGACACTATGAGGAAATGTAACTCTCTTGCAGAGCTTTATGCATCAATACTATTTCACACTTCTGGGTACATGTAATAGCGCATACCCCTCTCGACATTGTGGTTTCTCCGCTGACCTCTAAGTAACGATTGTATCCTGCAGTGTAAAGGGGTCAGCAGGAGGAACAACAGCAGCCAGCAGTGGAGCATACTATTCAACACTCCAGAGATGTCAGATAGAATTGGCACATGAGGCTTTGCAAGAGTTTAAGATATGAGCAAACTGGACACTACAGGGAATATAAACCAACTTATTTCCCTTAGTAATGCTGTTTGGATATTCTTAACCTCTGTTGCTTTACGTATTCTCTAAAGACAAATAACAACTATCTCCCGAATATTTGAAAAGAAAGCCATGCAGATCTTTTATTTCAAAACCAAGTTGTAAAGCACCAACTCTTCCATTAGGTGGCAGTGTTTAGCAAATAATACTGCAAAAATGCACACTATTCTATGAAGGACATAGGGATGCTTGATTAAATAAATATTTTTTTTTACCAAAAAGACAAACAGAATAGTAAAATAAATAATTTGCTGATTAATTTTAAAATACTAATAAGAAAAATGAGTAATCTTAATTACACAAAGGTTTAGAGAGAAAATGTTTCAGAGATCAATACACATTGACCTGAGGACTCTCTAGCACTGTCATTTTTCTCAGTGTCAGTATTTACTTGAAGACTATTTATACACATACACTATAGGGAAGCTTCATTCAACAAAAAGGCCTGAATTCAGGATCTGCAGCTTTGATGTGAAGCTGTATGAAAAATACAAAATAACGGGTGTTTGTTCTGTCACTCTATGCACTGGATGTTTAACATAAACATACTTACAGAGATGAGCAAATAATTCTGCAAACTCGCTGATTCTCTTTTTTGGCAGGATTTCTGCTTTAATACCAGCAGGCTGGTTGCCCATTTTGTGAGGAATCAAGCATTATATGAATCTCTATTGTCTAAATTGCCTAAATTCATGAATGTGAGATCCGCTACAGACTAGATGATTCTACATACATTTAGCTAAACAATTTTTTTTTCTCCTTACCCTGATGGCATCATATGTAGACTGGGTTCATTGTGTCAAAATTGTAAATAACGGTGTGTGCAATTCGAACAGGCAGATTGTATTTTAGGAGGCCTGCCCTAGCTACACTTGGAAGTCCCACATCAAATACATAACCACACAGCTATTGGGGTGATGCTGATAGTCACTAAAGCTGGATACACGCTATACAATTTTCTGCAGATTTTTTCCTTTAGATTTATCAAAACCACATAATATGAGGTCAAACCTAAACACTTTACATTTGTATGCAATCAGGCAGGCCCTTGCATTACATAGTTGAAGGTAAATCTAAAGGAAATCTAACAACAAAAGTTGTATAGTGTGTATCCAGCTTTAAACTCTTAAACACTTGATTCTATCCGATCCAAACCCCCACAGGACTGAAACATCCTAACTTCACACTGGGAATTCATGATGGGTCATTTTTCTCCACTCTTCGGGGCCATAGATTCAGAGTATTACACTTCTTTCATAGTGGACACTTGCACTCCTTCTCAGATAGATGGGCGAAAGAGGGCAACCCTGTCGGGTGCCTTTGTGTAGTCTAACATGTCGCTTGAGAATTAATTCATTTCAATGGCCAGAGCAGATTATTATCCTGACCAATGAAATTAATTAACGCCCAAGTGCTTGACGTTCCTAAATGAGTATAGATATGTTTACAAACATTAAGCATTTTTTCAGCCAAAATGCTGCTGCCAGGCGGTAAGGCCTTTATGCGTGAGAAGGGAGAAGGTTATCTGTGCTTAGAACCACTATTAGCAGCCAATGACAATAACCCACTGGGCACATAAACAATTCATAATCGAAGTGCCGCGCTGTATATATATATATATATATATATATATATATATATAGTGCTTATACTAGACCAAGTAGGTATAAACAAAAACTAGTGGGACAAAAACAAACTCCATAAAGATAAAATAAAAAAAAAAAATGGAACAAAGTCCCAAGAAAATCCATGCTCAGTGAAGAGATCCAGAGTTCATAGCATTGACACCAAAATTCAATTCACACTGGAGGCTTACCAGAAAGCCAGCGATCACCCTCAGGGAGATCAAAACTTGCTAGATTGGATCCTAGATCCAAGCTTTATGGCAGAGATATCATCACGATTGCCCCAGAAGACAAGCACTCCAGGAGGTAGATTACAGCAAGCCCTCATTCATGTTTAGTGGGTATATAAAACACATATAGCACAGTACTGTACAACGTGTATTATTTCTTAAATAGAGATGGTAGTGCACTTACATTTAAGACGATAAAAGTGCTAAAACATGATAAACAGGTTGTCTTCCCACAATAAAGATGACAAACTTCAGTAGCACATGCGCAGTAGCGTTTGTACATGGCTCCACCCAACCCTGATGACGTCACCTCTGATGAAACGCATTGGGTTTATACAACTATGAGAATGGAGGCCTCTCTTTTACTTACTGTTTAACAGAAAATCTTTGATTTATTGAAGAAGGTGAAATTTGCCAAACTCTAGTACATTCTATATAATTTGATACATTTCGAGTACTTCTAGAGGACCTTGCATTAAAAGTCATTTTATTATATGAGGTCTCTGTCCACTTTACAAATCATCACCTGATATGTGTGAAAAAACACAACTGTGGGGAAAAACATTAGAAAAAAAAAAAAACCTATTTACTTAACCTTGGCATACACAGAAAAAGTGACGGCATGATCCATCTTGTGTAGTAAGTGTCTTAAAGTATATGTGAGCCTTGTAAAATAACAATTTCAGCTTAAAATTGAAATCCAAGGCAAACATGTGTGTGTATAATATAATATATAATATACAAACATTATAAATACATTTTTCCATAACCTTTGTTCTCATCTGCCTAAGGGGCTTGAAGAGGTGGAGGTGGAGACTTTTGGAGGGTGTGCCAGCAGGAGGCAGTGAAACAGCTGTGCACTGATGTTCCCAGTTATGAGCTTTGCAGGGGAGCATGTGAGCACAAATAAGTAATATGGGAAAGCTGGGGAACTGGCAAGATCACTAGGTATTTCATACAATGGAAGCAATGCAAAGAGATAAATGTTTCTTTTCCAACACAAGTACATGATACTACAGACATATATCAGGAATATGATTTCTATCCAGAGATTTCACAACTAGAATATGAGAGGGGAAGAAATAAAGAGCATACAACATCCTCAATGCCCAGTTACTGTTAAATGGGATAGCAAGAGGAATTACCTAGTTTACTTTAATGATGTCGGTACAGTTACTGTTAAAGGAATATGTGTAAAATTGCATTGCATTATCAATAAAGTTGTATTTGTTGAAAATAAAATAACATAGATTATACAGCATATTGCTTATGAGAATGTTTTCATATGCTTGATGATAATGCAGTGTAGTATACATGTTTAATATTTTGGACATCTTTTGGTAATCATCATTATTTTTATTTAACATAAAGTCCCCATATGGGGCCCTTCCTTGTTTCTCTTTTCTACAATGTCTCACATTTTGACACCCCAAATTTAGTCTACTTAGATTATCCCAAGTCTTATTTGCGCAAGTCTTGTGCTGTCACTGGCACTAACTTAGCCAACTCATATGTAAATGAACTCTAACATGTATCTAAAATGTAATACTCCAATGTTATGCTTACCTGCTCTGTGCAATAGTTTTTCACAGAGCAACCTTGATCCTCCTCTTTTCAGGCCCCCTGCTCCTGGTGCTCCTTGATCTTCCCCCCACTTAGTGCCAGGGGCAGATCCAGAGTCTAGTCTCGGGAGGGGCAGTGCGGTTTTACGTGGGCAGTTTGTCTAATCAATGGCTGGTGTTGCCATTTCAATCATCAAGGCACCATGTTTGATATGGTGTCAGGATGATTGAAGCACATTATTTCTATTATTAGAATGTAATATAAAATGAAATAGTTCTACTCACCATAATGCGGAATCAGTGAGAGCCCTGAGCGTGTCATTTGCCACTGTCACCTGCCACCAGATGCTGCTTGTCACTTGCCACCAGGTTCAGCTTGTCACTTGTCATGTCATTAGTACTGCTGGTGGGTACTGCTCACTGGTACTGATGTGGGTGCTGATGGTGGGTACTGCTGACTGGTACTGATGCGGGTGCTGATGGCGTGTACTGCTGACTGGTACCGCTGATGGGTACTGATGGTGGATACTAATGCGGGTGCTGATGGCGGGTACTGCTGACTGGTAATGATGGTGGGTACTGGTACTGATGGCGGGTACTGCTGACTGGTACTGATGACTGGAACTGCTGACTGGTACTGCTTGCTGGTACTGTTGGTACTGCTTGTTGGTACTGCTGGTACTGCTTGCTGGCACAGCTTGCTGGTACTGTTGGTACTGCTCGCTGGCACTGCTGGTACTGCTGGCCTGCTGGCATTTCTGGTACTGCTGGCATTTCTGGTACTGCTGGCACTGCTGGCATTTCTGGTACTGCTGGCATTTCTGGCACTTGTGGTAATGCTGGCATTTCCGGTACTGCTGGCATTTCTGGTATTGCTTGCACTTCTGGCATTTCTGGTAATGCTGACATTTCTGGCACTGCTGGCATTTCTGGTACTGCTGGCACTGCTGGCATTTCTGGTACTGCTGGCATTTCTGGTACTGCTGGTACTGCTGGCATTTCTGGTACTGCTGGCATTTCTGGTACTGCTGCCATTTCTGGTACTGCTGGCACTTCTGGTAATGCTGGCATTTCTGGTACTGCTGCCATTTCTGGTACTGCTGGCACATCTGGTAATGCTGGCATTTCTGGTACTGCTGGCATTTCTGGTACTGCTGGTACTGCTGGCATTTCTGGTACTGCTGGCATTTCTGGTACTGCTGGCACTGCTGGCATTTCTGGTAATGCTGGCATTTCTGGTACTGCTGGCATTTCTGGTACTGCTAGTAATGCTGGCATTTCTGGTACTGCTGGCATTTCTGGTACTGCTGGCACTGCTTGCATTTGTGGCACTGCTGGCACTGTTGGGACAGGAGCGGCGCTCGAAGCAGGTGGCTGGAGGAGAGAGCAGAGCCGCCGCTTCCTTCCTGTACAGCACCTGTCACAGGCGGAGTGCACTGTGTATCACTCCGCCTGTGACAGGAGCCGGAACTATAGAGGAAGTAGCGGCTTCTTCTACAGTGCGGCGGCTCCCCCTCACAGACCGCAGCGCTCGGGGATGGCGGGTCGGGATCCCGCAATCTGGGCTTACCAACCCGCCATCCCAAAGCATAGTGATGCTGGCTCGGGGGGGGGGGGCAATTGACCCGTTGCCCCCCCCCCCCCTGGATCTGCCACTGCTTAGTGCACTATAGAAAGCCAAAAGCTGCTTTTTGGAACATAGCCTGGCTTGGCCCTGCTCTCTGCCCATAGGTTTTGACTGACAGCAACAGGGGCCAATGGCTCCTGCTGTTCTCCGCCAAGCGTATGAGAGCCAGGAGAGGGGAGAAGAGCTGCTGCAGAGTGCACAGCGCTAGACCAAGATCAGGTGAGTATTTAGGGGGCTGTGGGGAAGCTGCAAATATGTTTTTTTTTTTTTTACTGGAATGCAAAGAATGCATTAAAGCAAAAAAACTTTTACAGTACCTTTACAACCATTTTAATTTGTGTGTGGATAACAAAGGAAAAGGAAATGAGAGATAAAAATTTCCAATGGTCTCACAGACTAAAATCAAATCCTGGTAGAAATCAGAACTCTTCCCCACTGTATCAAAAACTACTGTAGATGACTAATGTTTAATACTTTACTATTGCACTAGTTGCAAGCAATGGGCAGTGGCAATTTAATCAATCTGAGAGGAAATACGTTTACTTTTTTTTTATATAAGCTTAGATAATGTAAGAACACAAATTTGCCCTTTATAGATAATTCTTAACATCAAATATGTTTTGTGTGTAGGAATGAGTTATAAATTAGGTTATTAGCAGAAATGTTTCAACAGAAAAAACACTAATACAATTTATTGTGCTGATGATCTAGTAGTGTTTATGGATAAATGTAACATTAATGTGATGCAAATGTAAAATAGAATATCATTAACGTGCATCAATGTAAAATCTATTATATTAATGTTTAGATCCTTCTCTATTTCACTTTAGTGAACATGTGTTTTAAAAGAGCAAATACTGCATGAGAAAGAACATTGTGCCTATTTTGTTCATTGCTTCCTGTTGTCTCATTAAGCCCTTTGAATAGAATATTTAATTGTTTATTCACATTTTTTTTAGACCAGAAAAAAGTAAAGTTTGCATATGAATACTATGCAGAGCCAGATCATCCACATGGCAGCCTTGTCAAAATTCTAGAGCCCAGTGGATGTTCAGGGGTCCCAACCACAAACTTAATGTTACTGCAGTAAACCAAGGGGATAGTGCTGTTAGTCAAAGCTGTAAATTTACCTGTTACCTCACAAGAAAATTGACACTAGTAGGCTGGTGGAGTCTGATGGTACAGGCATGCCTCTCTATGTCTACGGAAGTCCTTATATATTTCAATGGCAGAGATAACATGGATTGGGGGGGGGTTGTTAAAGCTTTTTTTTTTTTTTTTTTTTTTTTTTTTTTTAGTAGAGATGGATTACACACAGCTTTAGGCCTGGGCTCCTCCCGGCCTGACCACCAACATTCCGTAGGCCAGCCCTCTGGCTGTCCCACCAAATCCGCTCCACCGGCCATCCCAACGAGTCCTTCAGTGCACCCACTTTTATTTTAACTCTCTTACAATATATGAAAATGAATACAATCCAGCCATCCCCATATATTCAGCATAGAGGCATTCCAATCCAGCAAAGAGACATCCCAATCCAACAAATTTACAGCCTCACATATTCAGCAAAGAGACATCTCAATCCAGTAAAGAGATGGCAGTTCCCCATAAATGGTTAATGTGTAAGGTAAAGTCTATAGGCTTGGAAAGATCAGTTTGTAAATGGATAGAGAATTAGCTAAAAGATAGAATTCAGAGAGTAGTGGTTAATGATTCTTACTCTGAATAGTCTAAGGTTATCAGTGGTGTACCCCAAGGTGCAGTGTTAGGACCCTTACTTTTTTATATCTTTTTAAATTATATAGGGTCTGGGATTAAAAGTACCATTTCAGTCTTTGCAGATGACACCAAGCTTTGCAGTGGAATAACTTCCTTACATAATGTCTCCAACCTACAAGCTGACTTCAATGCACTGTTTCATTGGTCAACTATGTGGCAAATGAGGTTTAATGTTGATAAATGTAAAGGTATGCACTTGAATGCTAAGAATATGCATGCATCATACATACTACGGGGATAAGAACTGGGGGAATCCATAGCAGAGAAGGATCTGGGTGTTCTAATAGATCCTAAGCTTAATAATAGCATGCAATGCCAAGCTGTGGTTTCCAAAGCAAGCAACGTCCTTTCTTGTATTAACAGAGGCATGGACTCCAGAGAGAGAGAGATAATTTTGCCCCTGTACAAATCATTAGTAAGACCTCATCTGGAATATGCCATTCAGTTCTTAAAAAGGATATCGGGGAGCTGGAGAAAGTACAGAGAAGAGCAACCAAATTGATAAGAGGCATGGAGGAGCTCAGCTTTGAGAAAATATTTGAGGAAGTGAATATATTCTCTCTTGAGAAGAGAAGATTAAGGGGGGGGGATATGATCCACATGTATAAATACATAAAGGGTCAATATAGGGAACTTGGTGTTGAGTTATTCACTTTAAGGTCAACACAAAGGACAAGGGAGTACTTTTTATGTCTAGAGGAAAACAGATTTTGTCTCTAAATACGGAAAGAGCTGTGAAAATGTGGAATAGACTCTTGGTTCTGGCTAGCTCACTAGATTGCTTTAAAAAAAGGCCTGGATTATTTCCTAAGTGTACATAATATAAATGGGTACTAATATTTATAGGTAAAGTTGATCCAGGGAATATCCAATTGCCTCTTGGGGGATCAGGAAGGATTTTTTTTCCCTTGCTGTAGCAAATTGGATCATGCTTTGCTGGGGTTTTTTCGCCTTCCTCTGAATCAACTGCGGGTATATGATTGTGTATATAGGATTGTATGGTTGGGTTTTCTTTACTGTTTTTTTTTGTTTTTTATTGCTTGAGCCAGATGGACTTGTGTCTTTTTTTCAACCTGACTAACTATGTAACTATATTAAGAAGAGTCTACACGCAGCTAAGTTGATTAATTTTATACCCTAAAGAGCATGATTTTTCCTATTATTCTAGAACCCATGACTCCTATTTCATAATATATAATATACACTATATTGTCAAACATATTGGGACGCCTGCCTTTACATATACATGAAATTGAATGGCATTCCAGTCTTAGTTCGTAGGGTTCAATATTGAGTTGGCCCACCCTTCGCAATTATAACAGCTTCAATTCTTCTGGGAAGGCTGTCCACAAGGTTTAGGAGTTTGCCTATGGGAATGTTTGACCATTCTTCCAGAAGCGCATTTGAAAGGTTAGGCACTGATGTTGTACGAGAAGACCTGGCTCACAGTCTCCGCTTGAATTCCTCCCAAAGGTGTTCTATCTGGTTGCGGTCAAGACTCTGTGCAGACCATTCAAGTTCCTCCACCCCAAACTCGCCTATCCATGTCTTTTTGGACCTTGCTTTGAACACCGGTCCAAATCCTTTGGTGGAGGGGGGGTTATGGTGTGGGGTTTTTTTTCAGGGGTTGGGCTTGGCCCCTTAGTTCCAGTAATGGGAACTCTTAACTACATCCCATCCGCGCTACAGCCTAAATACGGCTGCAGCGCGGACTCGAATTTTCGGGAGGCCGTTTTTAAATGGCCTCCCAGTGACACGCCCCCCCGTGCGCTCCCGCGAGCGCGCATCGGGGAGAATCTGTGTCGGCCGTGTCCCTTGGACACGGCCGATCACAGATCGTGGTGAATGGCCAATCACAGCGGCCATTCACCACGTGATCGGACCATCCAATGAGAGATGATCTCATATGTAAACATATGAGATCATCTCTCATCGCCGGCGCTCCTTCCTCACACGGAGCCTGCAGTGTGAGGAAGGAGGGGGAGCCGTCAGCCGCCGGGGACACAGAGACATGTAATCAGGGCACTGATCACCAGTGCCCTGATTACTAAAAGGTAAAAAAAATACACAAATTGCCCCCAACAGTGCCCACAGTGCCCGCCATCAGTGTCCCCCATCAATGCCCACAATCAGTGCCCATAGTGCTGCCAGTCAGTGCCTATCAGTGCCTGCTCATCTAGGCACTGATGAGCACTGACTGGCAGCACTATGGGCACTGAGTGTGGGCACTGATGGTGCTGCCCATCAGTGCTTATCAGTGCCGCCCATCAGTGCTCATCAGTGCCACCCGTCAGTGTCCATCAGTGCCATCCACCAGTGCCCATCAGTGCTGCCTCTCAGTGCCCATCAGTGCCGCCCGTCAGTGCCGCCTCTCAGTGCCCAGCATGCCACCTCTCAGTGCCACCTCTCAGTGCCCAGCAGTGCCACCTCTCAGTGCCCAGCAGTGCCGCCTATCAGTGCTCATCAGTGCCGCCTATCAGTGCCGCCTATCAGTGCCGCCTATCAGTGCTCATCAGTGCGGCATATTAGTACCTCCTCATCAGTGCCCATAAGTGCCACCTCATCAGTGCCCATAAGTGCCACCTCATCAGTGCCCATCAGTGCAGCCTATCAGTGCCCATCAGTGCCGCCTCATCAGCGCACATCAGTGAAGGAGAAAAAATTATTTTCAAAATTTACTCGCATAAAATAAAAAAAACTATTTTTTTTTTTTTAAATTTCTGTCTTTATTCTTTTTTTTTGTAAAAAATAAAAAACCCAGAGATGATTACATACCACCAAAAGAAAGCTCAATTTGTGTGAAAAAAATGATAAAAATTTCATATGGGTACAGTGTAGCATGACCGCGCAATTGTCAGTCAAAGTGTGCGAGCGCTAAAAGCTGAAAATTGGCCTGGATGGGAAGGGTGTTTAAGTGCACAGTAGGCAAGTGGTTAAGGTATCAGCATACCAAGACATTTTCAGGGGTTGGGCTTAGCCCCTTAGTTCCAGTGAAGGGAACTCTTAAGGTATCAGCATACCAAGACATTTTGGACAATTTTGTGCTCCCAACTTTGTGGGAACAGTTTGTGGATGACCCATGTTCCAACATGACTGCCTTATCCCTTTCCTTCCATTCAGGTGAGATAGAGGTATTCTTTGGGTAGAAATCCTCAGCATGGATTTCATCATTCGCTCCCCCCCCACCAAATCAGATGATGAGACCGGGATGGCCGGGTTAACTTGTCCCAGCAACATCCGAGCCGGCATGTTCACAGGGTATGCTGTGATGTTGCGAACACTGACCGGAAGCTTTAGGTGACTTCTCTGCAATGCGTTAGTCAAAATCACTTCAGGAATTATCTCAACTCCCAAGTCTTCTGTCTGGCCATCCAATTCAAGGATGATGAAAGGGCCTGGCTGCTTCTGATCTAACTTGACAGATGCTCTTAGACAGGCTATCTCACCAGGCTGTAACACTTTCTCACACCGATCTATGCACCAGATCTTCCCCACTCCCGCAGTCGGGGCCTTCTGTTCTTGGAAAAAATGCTGGTAGGCTTGTCTCAGCATTGGGTGTACACTAGTAGTCAAGATGCCAGGCTCCAGAACAAGAGGTGTCAACAGTCTTTGGACCAGATCCGTATTGGTCACTATGATCAGGGAACTCTTGCTGGCCCCTGGTGGGCAAGGACAAACCACTGCCAGAGTGGTGAAAGTCTCCGCTTTTCCAGCCCCAGAGGGGTCAAAGGTCAGCTTGACTGATAGATAGCTGTTGTAGGAGAAGTTCTGAGTCCCAATGCCCCATGTTCCTAATTCTTTCAACTTATGCAATGGCAGGTGCTTAACCACTTCAGCTCTGAAAGGTTTTACCCCCTTCCTGACCAGGAAATTTTTTGCGATATGGCACTGGGTTGTTTAACTGACAATTGTGCGGTCGTGCGACACTGTTGCCAAATAAGATTGATGTCCTTTTTTCCCACACATAGAGCTTTATTTTGGTGGTATTTGATAACCTCTGCAGTTTTTATTGTTGATGCTTTAAATAAAAAAAACAATATTTTTTACTTTCTGCTATAAAACCTTTCCAATAAAAAAATTTAAAAAAGCTAATTCTTTATCAATTTAGGCCAATATGTATTCTGCTACATATTTTTGTTAAAAAAAATTGCAATAAGCGTATATTGATTGGTTTGCGCAAAACGTTTAGCATCTACAAACTGTGGGATAGATTTAGTGACATTTTTTCTTCATATTTTTTTACTAGTAATGGCGATGATCAGCGATTTTTAGCGGGACTGCGACATTGTGCTGGACAAATCTAAAACTAAGTGACACTTTTTTGGGACCAGTGACACCAATACAGTGACTGGTGCTAAAAAAAAATACACAGTCACTGTATAAATGACAATGACAGGGAAGGGGTTAACACCAGGGGCAATCAAATTGTTAAATATGTTTCCTATAAGTTCTTTCTAACTGTAGGGAGAGTGTTTTGACTAAAGGAAAACAGAGATCCGTGAAAACACGAGATCTCCATTTTCCTCTCTGATAAAACGGCAGTCTGACTTGTTTACATAGCTGTTCTGCCTCTCTACAAACGATTGCTGGATTCCCGGTGGACATAATGTCCCCCGGAGCCGCTAATTGGCTCCCGCTGTGTCCAATCACTGCGGGAGCGGGGCTCTGGGGGCACAAGCATGTGCTCCATAGCTGAAGAAGAAGATGACATACAGGTACATGAATTTACAGTTAACCCCTTTGCGTCGATGGAACACACATTTTTGACCTCGGCTTTAGGTGGTTATACCAGGGTGATGCCTGCAGCTAGAGGCATCACCCCAGTACCATTGTTTAGAGATGACGGCCGGCTTTCTTGTAATGACAACTGATGTGGCTGAGCAGCCACTCAGCTGTCATTACAAGGAGTGGGAGGGGATGTCCCCCTCTGACATCACTTCCGGGTCATGATCGTGTCTTTCTGTCATGACATCACTTCCGGGAAACTGGAGCCTTAAAGGCACCAGAAAAAAAAATGACAGCATCCAAAACAGCCAAACTTGGCGTTTTGAATGCTTTAAGTGCAAAAGAAAGCTTTGGGGTCTTTTAGACCCCAGATTCCTCCATAAAGAGCACCTGTCACTGCCTATTACTGTCACAAGAGATGTTTACATTCCTTGTGACAGCAATACAAGTTTTAATTTTTTTTCTTTTTAATAGATAGTGTTAAAAATAAAAAAAATAAAATAATTAATTGAAAAAAAAATGTCAAGAGTTTTGTCCCTTTGTGCTCGCGCACAGATGCGAACACATACACAAGTCACGCCCACAAATGGTGTTCAAACCACACATGTGAGGTTTCACCATGATCGTTTCTTGCGAGAGCAATAACTCTAGCACAAGACCTCTTCTGTACCTTTAAACAGGTAACCGTTAAATTATTTTAAAGCATCGCCTATGAAGATTTTTAAGTACCGAAGATTGACGCCATTCCACAAGTGTGCGCAATTTTAAAGCATGACATGTTGGGTATCTATTTACTTGATGTAACATCATCTTTCACAAATACATTGGGCTAACTTTACTGTTTTACATTTGAAAAGCCACTATGCAAATACCGTGTGGCATAAAATATTGCAACGATGGCCATTCTCTAGGGGGTCTCTGCTAAAAAAGTAATTTTCTAGCAAAAAAAACTGATTTTAACTTGTAAGCAACATATTTTAAGAAAAAGGCTTGGGCTCCAAGGAGTTAAGGGCCGCCCTGCCACAGTATATCTACGTGTATATGTACGTGGGGTGGTCCTTATGCAGTTAAAGTGCCTGTCATAAAAGTCGCTGAAGAGAAGGGTCACTTGAGCTTCAGTATCCAGGAGGGCTTTAGTGTAAATTCCCTCGACTTGAATGGAGATGACAGGAGAAGGTTCCACTAGCTTAGCAGGGAACTTAAAATGGTAGCCTTGGCCTGTTCGGTGGCCTGTATCCGCACTCCTTTCTTGCATGCCTCAAAGAGAGCAGGGCACTGGGTTGCTCAGAGACAACAACAGCAGTCCTCTGAAAGGGTTTGGGCTCCTGCCGTGGTCTCCTCACGTTGTTGCTTTTGGAGCTAGCTGCTGGAGATGGGCACACTGTTGGCTCCTTCACCAGGGTCCTCTGAAGTTTCCCACCAGCTTTTGGCGCTGTGCTTCAGGCTTCTCTGGGCTTTGGCACACTCATAAAAATGTCCCACTCCTCTGCAGTTGAAGCAGATTCCTTGATTTGCTGGCATAAAAATATCCCATAGTTTGTAGACACTATAACTTTTGCGCAAACCAATCAATATACACTTTTTGGGATTTTTTTTTACTAAACACATGTAGCAGAATACACATTGGACCAAATTTATGAATAAATTAGATTTTTTACATTTTTTTATTGGATGTGTTTATTAGCAGAAAGTAAAAAATATAGTTTTTTTCAAATTTTTCTGCCTTTTTTTTGTTTATAGGGAAAAAAATAAAAAACGCAGAGGTGATCAAATACCACTAAAAGAAAGCTCTATTTGTGGGGAAAAAAGGACATCAATTTTACCTGTGTGCAGCATAGCACGACTGTGCATTTGTCAGTTAAAGTAATGCAGTCCTGTATCGCAAAAAATGTCCTGGTCATGAAGGGGGGCAAAGCTTCCGGAGCTAAAGTAGTTAACCACTTGCCGACCGCCGCACAACTATTTACGGCGGCGGTCAGCCCCTCACTGGCAAAGCGACCTAGGGCTACGTCGCTAGCCTGTGAGGCTCTAGGGAGCGAGCGAGCGCTCGTCACCAAAGGCGCGCTCCCGCGTGGTCACGGACTCTCCCGCACGCGTGCCCGGCGGACCCGATGTCCGCCGGGCACTCGCTATTGTCCGTTACACCGGGAGAAAGGCAGGCGGCTAATGTAAACAGAGCCGCTTGTCATTCTTCCCTGTGTAAGAATGGGGATCAAACGGTTCTGCTATGTAGGACCGTTGATCACTGTTCTTACACATCAAGCCACCGCCAATCACAGTTAGAAACACGCCCCTAGGGACACACTTAACCCCTCCCTCTCAAAAAAGTTAACCCCTTCACTGCCAGTGTCGTTTTTACAGTAACAGTGCATATGTATAGCACTGATTACTGTAGTAATGTCACTGGTAACCCCAAAAGTGTCAAAAGTGTCAGTCAAGGGTCCGATCTGTCCACCCCAATGTCGCAGTCCCGCAAAAAAAATTGCAGATTGCCGCCATTACGCGTTAAAAAAAAACAACAAAAATTACAAAAATCTTTCCCTTTGCTAGTAAACGCAATAACTTTTGCGCAAACCAATCAAAATACGCTTTTTGCGATTTTTTTTACCAAACATATGGTAAAAAAAAATTGGCCTAAAATGTTAAAAAATTTAGATTTTTACATTTTTTTGGGGGGAATTTCATATAAAAAAATGTGAAAAATATTGTTATTTTTGCCAAATTGACGCTCTTTTTTTGTTTATAGCGCATGATCAAAAAATCGCACAGGTGATCAAATACCACCAAAAGAAAGCTCTGTATATGGGAAAAAAAGGACGTCAAATTCGTTAGGCTTAAGTGGTTAATACATTAGTGACTAGAACATAATATACTTGGGAGCTACAAAGAATCTAATAAAAGAGAATATCTATCACTTCTACTTTTCAACTAGAATAAGACCTTCCCATTCACAAACGTATTAAAAATAACACAGAGGATAGATGTTTATAAATAGAGAATTGCATTTTTTAAATTTTGCTTTCTCCTATCAAAGGGGCACCAGATCAGCGCTCTCAATCAATGGCTGAGAGTGCTAACCAGTGTGTTTTGATGGGTCATCCCCCTTTCAGTACACAATAGCTCAGCCGGGGAGATCACTGTACAAACATTGGATTGTTAGTACAGCAGCTCCTCCTGAGCTCTTCAGTTTTTTTTTATTCAGCCTGCTGGGTTGAACGAAAAAAAAAAAAAAAAAAAAACAACCAGTGTGTATCAGGCTTTACCTTGCTGGGTAGTTAACATCTCTAAATTAGAACTGGCTTCTTGGTCTGCTTCATATAAATAAAAAAATACATATTTTCTATTAACTTTTATTTTTATTTTTATTTTCAATAGTCACCCTGGTTGATTTAAAGTAAAGATGATGAATGTGCTGTAATTGATACCTTAAAACAATATCTAAAAGACCTTAAAACACAATTTTACATTATATAATTTTAGTTTGAGAACCTTTCTAGGTGGAAGTGTTTTTAGTTAAAAGTGGTGAATAACGTGAATTGCTCATGGAACAAAATTTGAAGATATTTATGGCAGATCATGTGAACTTCCCATGAAGCAAATCTGAATATTTTTTTTTATTGCTTATCATTTCCAATCAAAACACAGTTTGTATAACAATTACTAATACTAAATGTTTCTTGCTGTTGCTGTAATTGTTGCCTTCCTATCAAGTCATACTTAGAAATCTTTGACCCCTGTTTATTTTAGCAGTTAAATAAATGTTAAATATTTAACATCGAAGCCAGTTCTAATAAGTTCCTTTTTTGCCTTTTTGCAGACTTAGTAAAACTTTAGGACTCGATTATGCTTTAAAGTAGTGAATGCCTGAACACATTATCTAAGATAATCACATTGCATTTTAATTTCGGATGTTATAGCCACCAAGCACAATTTTGCCTGAGAAGGCGTAATCTGATGGTTATTTAGCATACTTTTTCCCAAGAGCAAATTAAACTCAGACACTTAAGTGTGTGTATTCTTGAGAATCTAAGAGATAAGCTAATGATGCACTCTGGGACATAAAGACAACGGAAGCAGAACAGCCTTAACAATATATTTTCCTTTGGTGACTAAAGAAATTGCAAATTGAGTGTCAACAATAGCTTGCATCCTAATAATTTAGGTGCCTTTCATCGTCATTAAACTGTGTAAACAACAACAGAAGTACAGTGTAGCTGCAGTTTACTAGTGGTTTTTATTGCCTGTGTAGGTTTTACAGCATAGGACCTGTAAATGCTGAATTTTTAATGTTCCCTAAAAAATTAATGCATTAATAGCCTTCTTGACTTTTGTATCTTTTTCAATATTTTATCTTATTAAACATGGGGCAGTGCTCTGTAATTACTGTTGGGAAAATGATTAGGAAAATATTTTTCTGTAAAGTACTAATTCTAAATTTTAGGTCCAGATAACATAATTTCTACAAAAAAGCCTTTTGCAGCAACTACAAATCAAATTTTGCTTGTCCAGTAAGCCTGGCCTAGGTTATATCTTCTCCCGGTCAGATGATTTTCAATAGCACAGCATAAATAACTAAAATATGCATCACATTGGTCTTGAAGTAACACAATTCTGGAAAAGAGAAAACCTAATGGGTTTATTCTATAGCTAATAGTAAAATGGGGGGGGGGGTGGCTGTAAAGAACCCAGGAGGAAGCAGCAGTGTGTGACGGGGACACATTAAATTAATAATTAATAACACTCTGGGGTGTTAGAGTTCATCAAAAAAAATAGAATGGATGCATTAGTCCATATGATAAAAAAATAATCCTGGTGTACTTGGAACCCAAAAGGGAGGCATTTAAGAGATATTCATGCCTGTAGCAGAGATATAAGCAGCTCTGTACAAGTGGATAGGATGAGGAGAAAACAGCACCAATCAACTGAGTCCATCAGGGTGGAGAGCTATGATCCAGGGCGCCCCATATTCCATCAGGGTGGAGAGCTATGATCCAGGGCGCCACGTCGGTGATGTCGGGAGCTCAGAGGTGGGAAGGCAGGTAACAGGTCAGACATCACTAGGCGAAAGCAGGAGGCATGGCAATGGTGAGCATTTGGAGCATGCATGCTCCTTCCTCAGGCCTTGTTAGTGGCCATCTTGGTAATGGTTATGAAGGGATGGTGGTGTCGGCAGACAAACAGACCAGCATGCCAGCTCAGCCATCATGACAAAGTCACACACCAGAGGACCATGCAATTGAATCCAATAAAACAACAAGACTGTTAGGCATTTTAAATGGCAGAAGAAAGGATAAAAGTAACAAAAAGAGAAACAGTAATATAAAAAACACAATATAAAAAAATAATATAAGAAATACAAGTATAAAGCATATAATATGTATAGCATATAATTTGGGAAGGACCATGTTTTTCTGGGGCAGCAGTCTTTAATGCACCCACAATACTAAAGGGCACGTGATCTGGTATAAGCATACCAGAGGGGTTACATGCTCACTTGCTCTATGGTAATGCTAACCTGCATGCCTGGCGAGCCAGTCTGGTTAGTTTGGGAAAGGGTGGTCCTACTATTTTTTTTTCTTTTAAAATCTTTCTTTAAAAAAAATGAAATAATAGCTGTTACTGGATGCATGCATTTATGATGTAGATTATATGCTTGGAGCACAACCGTTTATGCTATTGGCTTGTAGTATTTCAAGCTTTTTTTTAGGGAGGACTCACATTCTCCCACTCTAGGAGCTAGTGTGAATCACAAACACAAACACACAAACACGATTACAATTTTTCTAAAGTTGAAATTTATTGTATCGCTGCCAGTTAATAAAACAAAGAAATCAGAACCTGCAAATCTCCTCTGTAAGCAAACATCAAATGCACTTTAGTGAGTTTAATCACTTCTGGACCACAAGGTTTTGCCCCCTTAATGACCAGGCCATTTTTTGCAATTTGGCCCTGCATGAATTTAACTGAAAATTGCACGGTCATGCAATGCTGTACCCAAACAAAATTTCTGACTTTTTCCCCCACAAATAGAGCTTTCTTTTGGTGGTATTTGATCACCTCTGCGGTTTTTATTTTTTGAGATATAAACTAAAAAAGACCGAACATTTTGAGAAAAAATTAAATTTTCTACTTTATCTTATAAAAAGTTTCCAATAAACTAAAATTTTGTCATACATTTAGGCCAAAATGTATTTAGCTACATGTCTTTGATAAAAAAATCTCAACAAGCGTATATTTATTGGTTTGTGCAAAATTTATAGCGTCTACAAACAATTGTGTAAATACTGGAATTTACGCAGATTTTACTTTCTGACTGCCTATCTAATTTCTAAGTGCTAATATGGCAGGGCAGTACAACCCCCCCCCCCCAAATACCCCTTTTTGGAAAGTAGACACCCTAAGGATTCTTGAGAGGCATGTTGGGTCCATTGAATATTTAATTTTTTCTGTCACAGGTGTTTGAAAAATGACAAAAACAAACAAACAGAAATAATATACACAAAGTTGTCATTGAATTGATATATTGCTCACACAAGCCATGGGTATATGTGGAATTACACCCCAAAATACATTCTTCCACTTCTCCTGAGTACAGGGATACCCCATGTGTGAGACTTTTTGGGAGCCTAGCTGTGTACGGGACCCCGAAATCCAATCACCACCTTCAGGCTTTCTAAGGGCATAAATTGTTGATGTGGCTCCTCACTACCTATCACAGTTTCGGAGGACCTGAAATGTCTAGATAGCACAACCCTCCCCCCCCAAATAACCCCATTTCCAAAAGTAGACACCATTAGTAAGCTATTTGCTGAGAGGCATGTTAAGTCCATCAAATATTTTGTATTTTGCCACAAGTATCAGAAAAACAATTTTTTTATTTTTTTTTTACACAAAGTTGTCACTCACTAAATGATATATTGCTCAAACATGCCATGGCTATATGTGAAATGATACCCCAAAATACATTCTGCTGCTTCTCCTGAGTTTGGGAATACCACATGTGTGGGGTTTTTGGCAGTCTAGCTGCGTACAGGACTCTGAAAACCAATCACCTATTTTTCTTCCTCACTACCTATCACAGTTCCGGAGGCCCTGAAATGTCACGATAGCCCAACCCCCTCCCCCCCCTCAAAAAAAAATAACCTCATGTTAGAAAGTAGACACTCCAAGCTATTTGCTGAGAGGCATGTTGAGTCCATGGAATATTTTATATTTTGCCACAAGTATTGGAAAAATGCCAAAAATAATTTTTTTTTTTACACTAAGTTGTTAAAGTTGTCACAGACTCAACATGCCTCTCAGCAAATAGCTTGGGGCATCTACTTTTCAAAAAGGGGTCATTGGGGGGTATTTCAACTGTCCTGGCCCAATATTAGAAGCTTATGCCACACATCACCCACTCTTCTATTCACTTGAAGACCAAGCCTTTTCTGACACTTTTTGTTTACATGGAAAACATTTTTCTTACTAGATAATTACATTGAACCCCCAAACATTATATATTTTTTTAAAAGCAGAGGACCTACAGATTAAAATGGTGGGCATTTTTTTTTTGTCACACGGTATTTACACAGAGATTTTCCAAACGCAATTTTTTGCAAAAAAAAAAGATTCTTTTAAATGTATTGCACAAATACACTATATATTTTATTTTTTTCGGTTTTATTTTTTAATTACATTAATTCCTGAAATTCAAAAAAGATGTATACAGAATATTTACAGTCTAAACTAAATCTTTCTGATGCATAGAACTTCAGCCACCCTTGCAGGCCATGTTTTCCACTCTTCTTGGTAAAAAAAATTAAATAAAATTAAATAAAAAGTACATTGTCCTTAGCCCACTTAGACTGATGACTGTCTGTATCGGCTCAATCAGCTCCATCTTGTGGATAAAACTAGAACTTCACAAAAATGTTCAGCCAGCGCACACTGTGTTGGGGGTAATTTCTGCATCCTGTCCTTCTAGAGCCAAAGGTCACCTCACAAGGAGCTCAGACAAAAGATGGAGAGTCTACAGGTAACGTTGCAGATGCAGGCTTCATGTAAACATACACATATGAGGTTGGTTGGGGGAAGGAGACTGGTGCACACAGTTCAGAACAGTGGTTTGGGTGGGGAACTAGGATACTGGTTTAGTTGGGGGGCGGGGAACTTGAATCAGCTATTTGTGCCAAGTAGATGAGATCCCTGTGCAGGACTTGCTGGTACTGGGAACACTCGGTGGTTCTCCCCTTGCTCTGATATTCCACAATATATCGGATGAGTTGGTCGTTCTCCTCCAGCAGCCTCTGTACATTGTCCTCCGTGATCTGCACCCGGCCACGCAGCCGCTCCGGTACGAACACCAGCTACATCCCTTCTGCTCAGACCACTGACTTCCATCGCACCCAAATACACTATATATTGCCCATTTCTTTGGTAAAAAATAAAATATGATCTTATACCAAGTACATGGATACCAAACATGACATGCTTTAAAATTATGCATGCTCGTGCAATGGCAACAAACTATGTACATTTTTAAAAGCTTTTAAAAGCCTTTACAGGTTACCACTTTAGAATTACTGCCCTCGATCTGATGTTTGCGGTGATACCACCCATGCATAGTGCAATTGCTGTTTACATCTGACACCAGCCAGACCGACGGAAACGCGGGGGGACAGGGGTGTTTGATTTATTTATTTTTTTCATTATCTATTTTGCTTTTTTATTTCATTTTTTTTTTTATCATTTTTATTGTTATCATTGGGAATTTAAATATCCCCTATGATAGCAATAAGTAGTGACAGGCACTCTTTTTTTCCAAAAAATTCAGATCTATTGGACTCTAGATCTCTCCTCTGCCCTTAAAGCATCTGACCACACCAAGATTGGTCTGATAAGATGCTTTCCCAATTTCCAAATGCCGCTTTTTATATCTGGGGAAACCAAATTCATGAAACGCTCGTAGCTTCCGGTATTTTGGGCCATAGAGGTGATTGAAGCCATTCTGGTCTCCAATCAGCTCTATGGTCAGCTGACGGAACCAGTGGCTTCAGTCTCGAGTTACTCGGTGTGACAGGAGAGCCAGAGAAAGCCATGGAAGGCGGTGGGAGGGGGGGAGTCCCCTCCCTTCTTGTAAAAGCAGTCTAGCAGCTAATTATCTGCTAGGATTGTTTTTTCATTAAAACTTACCGCTGGCTGTAAAAAATGATACCAGAAAGTGTGTGGTATGCCCACCGTTAGACCTCCCAGCATCCACCCACTTCTAATGATGGGCATATATGCAATGTTTTTTTTTTTTTTTCATTCAGCCCATGGGCTGAGGGAAAAAAAGAACATAGCAGATTCCTCCATTCGCATTGATTGACATGGATGAAGAAATCTCTGCCATATTAAAAAAATATGGCGAAGCATAGCGCAGATCTGCCCTCTGCCTACCCCATCCCCTATGCTTCGCCATATAGGCTCTTTTAACTGCGGTGGTGAAATCACCTCCTACAGCGCTACAATCATTGATTACGTATATGGCGAGAGAAAATGCTGTTGCTGTCAAAATAAACAAATCAGTGCTGCAGCTGATGGGCGTACCTGCAAAGCAAACAATGGTTAACAATAAAACACAGTAACAATAAAACATTACAGTATAACAGTATATTATAAAGTACACTAAAAGTAGAAAGAGTAGTAAAGTAGAGTAAGAATAGAAAATTAGCTCAATAAAACAACAACTGTTTTTGGCTTTTTTATTTTTTAATTTGTTTTTATTTTTTTTATTTTGTAACTTTTTTTACACTTTTTTTAAACTGTAAAAAAACTGTTCCAGGCTAGGGTCTCCCAAAATGTGATAGCCAACATCTTTCGAGACCCTGTGTGAAAAGTGTGCCCTAGACTGTGCCATGTTGTACCCTATACTAGTACTCTACTAGTGTGTGTTAGCGACGGAAACAGTCCTCGATGCAGAGACCAAGTTGGCCAGGACAAGAGGGACAAAAATAGTGGGTGTTACGCCTAAATCTGCATTTCCTACAGACACGACATCTTCTTTGGGTAGGGGTACTAGGGAGGACATCCAGAAAATGTCTCTCATGCAGCCGGCTCACTGCATCTGGATTGGGAATTTGGGCCACAGCACCTTCTGCATACAGAAGAGCTGTGATGATCGCTTCCTGGAATTTTAGGAAGGATCCACTTCATCCTGATGCTTTGTATAGCACATAAGCGTTCAGCAGAGCCAATTGAAATAAGTATACAGACGCTTTTTTGTACCAACATCTGGCTTTACGGGCAATTAAGTATGGCGCCATCATCTGGTCATTGAAGTCCACCCCTTCCATGTTAAGGTTGTATTCGAGGACATAGAGGGGCTTCTCAACAAGACCAGTTGCTGTTGCAATTTGGACTATCGTATCTCTGTAAATGGATGACAGAACGAAAACATTCCGTCTGTCCCTCCACTTAACTGTAAGCAGTTTATCAGACTTCAAGCAGGCTCTCTCCCCGTCTAAGTTGTTGGGGAAAGCCCCGGCGGTTAGGTCGCACGGTGCCACATCCACCAATCGCAAAATCAAAAAGGTGTCTAAAAAGAGGCACTCTTGTATAGAAGTTGTCCATGTCACAGAGTTTATACATCTTGACCCCATATCTGCCACGCTTGCTTGGGAGAAACAGTTTGAAAGCAAGGCGGCCAGAAAATGTAATCAGGGACTCATCAATGCAGACAGCTTTATGGGGCATATACAAAGCTGCAAAATTCTGGTTGAAGTGGTTTATGAGGGGCCAAGTTTTGGGGAGTAGGTCATATCCAGGGTCACCCAGAGGACGACAGCGTTCATTGTCACTGAAGTGCATGAACCGCAAGATTTGCTCCTATCTAGTTCTGGTCATGGCAGAAGAGAACACGGGCATATGGTTAATTGGGTCAGTGGACCAATATGACCGCAACTCACTCTTTTTAGTAATGCCCATGCGGAGGGATAGGCCCAGAAAAGTTTTAAATTCGGAAACCGTGATACGTTTCCATGCAAATTCTCTGGCAAGGGTCAAATTTGGCTTTGCGGTGAATACTTGATCATCATATAAATTGCTTTGGTCCACAACAGATCTGTTAAGATCTTCCATGAAAAACAGCTTATAAAATCAAGGGAAGTAAAGTTGTCAGTTTCCACCTGAATTCCAGGTTGGCCAGGAAATGGGGGAAGTACGGGCGCTATAGAAGTGGTGGGCTCCTAATCGGGATTTGCAAGTGTATCAGGAAGGACACTATGGGCTCTACAAGCCTGTCTTTTAATTCTTGGTGGCTGCGGGACACTACTTGTGCTAGCCACCGCACCAGCTTGAACTGCACTTATGGGACTCTCCAAATCACCAAGTAATACTGCAGTGCTGGTTTGTCTATGACCAGGATGTTCTAGGCCGCTGGTGCTTGCCAGTTCACCAGATGGTTGAGCGGCACTCAGTGCTGTATCTTGGCCTAGGCCAACAAGGCCCAGGCCTAGGGCAGCACTTTGCAGGGGGGCAGCAAAAAAGCTGCACACCACATGAACAAAGCCAGCCTCCTCCCGGCTCCTGCACGAAAAGGGTCCCCGCCGGCTTGCGTTACACTTTTAGTTTAGTGCCAGTATTATGGCGTGAATTGGGCCAGAGGGCAGGATCCAGGAGGCAAATCAGTCTGGCACCCCCATAAAGCAGTCACAGTGATAGGCTGCACTAATGGGCACTGATAGGCTACACTGGTGGCCACCGATGGGGCTGTACTGATGGCCACTGATGAGGCCACACTGATATGCTGCACTGATGAGGCTGCATTGATGGGCAGTAATGAGGCGGTACTGATGGGCACTGATGAGGCTGAACTTATGGGAACTGATAAGGCTATGCTGATGGGCACAGATAGACTTTGGTTGGGGTCTGTGGTGTACAGATGACAGGGGGGGCCATAAACCGGAAGGGGTGTGGCCTTTACAGGAAGGGGTGGGTCATATTTAAATTAGGGGGTGCACAAACTTAGTCAGGCCTAGGGCAGCACAAAACCTAAATACACCATTGGCGGCACTAGTACCGACACTCTACTGCATGCAAGAACCCTGCGGTTATTGCACCTCAGCAACAGAAGAATGGCGTCGGGTATGCTTGACCTTAGCAGGGACCACTACTCAGTCATCAGAGCTATCTGTCCGGGTGGTGCTGCTTTCTACAGGTCTGAATACTGACCCTGATTCTGACAGTGAGGCTTCCCCATTGCTCTCATCTGTCATGCTCAGTATCCTGTAGGCCTCTTCACTAGTGTACCTCTGTTTGGACATTTTGGCCAATAAATTTATAGGCACCCTGTGTGACTCACAGGTAAAAAAAGCACTTGCTACCAAAAAATGTAACTGCTAGTGCTAGCAGAGATTAGGCCTGACTCTGCTAATGCTGCGGTTTAGTGTGCTGTGTATTTGAAGTGACAGTATTCTGCTGATTCTGCACTTCTTGGGGGGGGGGGGGGAGCGGAAGGACTAAAGACTAAATGCACGTGTTGGCAGGTGTCGGGCTGATCCTGCTAATGCTGAGTTTTGGGAACACTAAACTATTGGGGACGCTAGTATAGTTCTGAGCAGGTCAAAGATATTGATCCATTCAAGCACTATACTAATAGAGGTGTTTAGTGTGTGTTTGTGTGTGTGTGTATCACTGACTATCAAAGGGTTAAAATGTATTACTAAATATGTGGCGGGAAATTTGACGCTGTCCTGAATTGACGCTAACTAACGTTAATTCTAGGTGATGTCACCTGTGACACTAATACAGTGATCAGAAAAACAGATCTGTACACTATAATAGTGACACAGGACAATGAAGGGGTTAACTGGGGGGTGATCAGGGGGTTAAATCTTTATTAGGGGATATATGATGGGAACCCTAAACCTATCTGGGACTACCACTAACTGCCACTAACTGCCACCACACTAACTGAAATCACAAGTGACACTAACACAGTGATCAGTAAATTGTCTGTATATTGTTATCATTGTACACTGTGAAAGGGTGGGGGGGGGTTTGATCCAGGGGGTAAATCTTTATTGGTGGAAATATGGTGGGGACCCTAAACCTATTTAGACTTCCACTAACTGCATTTTGCACTAACTGAAGTCACAAGTGACACTAATACAGTGATCAGTAAAATGTATCTGTATACTGTATAGTGTGCACTGGGACAGGGAGTGAAAGGGTTAATTAGGGGGTGATCAGGGGGTTAAAAGTATGCCTATGTGTACTGGTGTCAGTTTAGTGATTCTGTACTCAATGTAGATGTTGTCTCCTCTCACGCTGGAACCGAAAAGGACTCCAGGAGAGGAGATGACATTATATCCTGTGCCTGTGTTTACATTACACAGGCACAGGAGGTTCTGCTATTGGTCAGAATCGAGCAACAGGTCCAGGCCAAAAATCATTGGCCTGGACCTGATGACTGATTGGTTCTGAACCGAATCAGAACATCATGGGGTGGCTTTTGGAGTGTGAGCACCCCCTCTATCCCCGCACGAGACCGCCGTACAGGTTTACCGATTCGCGCAGCCGAGCCAGCCTGCCGCAGTATATATGTGGCGGGTGGTCGGCAACTGCCTGGGCTGGGAGAAGGAAAAAAAAAACTTTTTTACTCTACACAGTATTGTGAGTTGTTCATGCTAACATATTCCCTGTCAATTCATGTGCTGCTTGAATTTAATAGACAGGTTGACTTTTATGTATTTCTAAATGCAAGAACATAAGTTAATAAAAATGTATACATTTTATGCTTTAAAAATATATTACATTTTTGTCACCTATACAGTGGAGGTAAAAATCTCCAGCCAGATTTTTGTTTTGTTCACTCCCTGCTCTAGCACATCATGCAAGAAACTTGAGATGTAGTATGCTTCATTTTACTCTTCAGCAAGCACAGTGTAAAAAAAAATCATGCTAATAATTACCTTACCCAAGGATGAGGATGGCTAACTACGCTTGATTGCCTTCAGCTCTGTGTGCAGTTTAATGAAATATGGCTGCTGTGGAAAAAAGAATGTGTGTGCGCTTGATACTCTTCTTGTTCTTCTTTTTTTTTTTTTATATTTCTTTATTAAAGTTTTACAAATACAAAGGTAAAAATGTGGTACAAATCATTTCCTTTTTCACATGAAGTAAACATTTTATCCCCTCTCGGACTCCCCTACCCCCACCCCCCCCACCCAAATCCCCCTACCCCATTTCCTTCTCTATCTTGTATCTAACGACCTTTCCAACTTTCTTTAAACTTTTGCCATGTCTCCCAAATTTCAATCCTGTTCTCGTATCGTTCTTCTCCCCACACTTTTAAATATTCCAACTTTCTAGTTTTTTCTACTCGCATAAGCCATTCTTTATGTGATGGAGGTTCTATCTCATTCCAATTTCTGGGGATTAAACTTTTTGCTGCGTTTAAGAGATGTGGAATCAGTGATTTTTTATATTGTTTTATTGATAGTTGGGTCCCATGGAATAGGCAGACCCAAGGATCTTCCATTATTTCTATATTGGTAATTTTTTTAATTGTAGCTAATACATCCTGCCAATATTTTCTAATTTTTGGGCATTTCCACCAAATGTGAGTCATTGTACCGATTTCTTGACAGCCCCTCCAGCAATTTTTTGAGTTCTCCCCATGGTAATTCCCAACTTTGTCTGGGGTATTATACCATCGGGAGACCAGTTTATAATTAGTTTCTGCCGTACTCATGTCAATGGCGGAGCTGTGGATCAGTTTCAGACTTTTTTCCCATTGGAACCCTTGGCTATGTGCACCCAGTTCTTTTTCCCACTTTTCTGCGAATGGAGGTACCGCCAGCCTCTCCCCCTCATTAAGAATTTTATAAATATTAGAGACGTTGTTACGCATTTTCTCCGATACACATATCTGTTCCATCGGCAATAGTTCTTTTATCCCTCTAATCGGCTGAGGAAGGGAGTCCACAAAGTGTTTTAGCTGGCGGTATCTCCATTCGGTGAGGTTCCAGTCTCCCCTCTTTTTCAAATCTATAAACGTATTTATTTTTCCCTGTGTCATAATGTCCTTTAACCTTACGTCCCCTTCTCCCATCCATTTTCCATATTCCTTTCCCTCCCCTGGTGAGAAATATTTTGTGTCTTTCAGTGGTATTAGTGGTGAGTTGTATTTCCATTTTTGACTAGTGTTTATTGTGTCCCATATTTTCAATGCCTGTCGTGTGATTATGTGTGTATTGTTGTTTAGCTTTCTATATTTTGGTGGAATCCAAATCATTTTACCTAAATCTGTGTCACTCATTATGTTTTCCATTTTAACCCATTTTTTTCCACTTTCTTTTTTTCCCCATTCCAACACCCGTGTAAGAATTGATGCCTGGTAATATTTTTTAAGATCCGGTAGTGCTAAGCCCCCTTCTTCTTTACTTTTACTCAGTGTTGTGTACTTTATTCTTGGTTTTTTTTTTTTCCATACAAACTTGGTTATTAGTGCTTTTAATGTTTTGAAAAATGCCTGAGGAATCTGTATTGGTAACATCTGGAATTTGTATGTTATTTTGGGAAGGATTGCCATCTTTATAATGTTAACTCTTCCTATCCATGATATAGCTCTCAGTATTAGACTATTTATTTCTGTTTTAATTTCATTTAGTAAGGGCAAAAAATTTATTTTATATAGTTTTTCTGGGTGGGGGGTTAGTTTAACTCCTAAATATTTTAATTCACCTTTTCTCCACAGAAAAGGGAATTCTTTTTCCATCCTATTCCTTTCCTGTTTGTCCATCTTTATACTTAATATCTCTGATTTTGTTTGGTTGATTTTAAAATTAGAGAGTTCTCCATAGTGTTTCAAGTTCTTTATTAAATTTGGCAAGGTTATTCTGGGGTTGGAGACGTAGAACAGGAGGTTGTCTGCAAAAGCCGCGACCTTATGTTCCACCTCTCCCACTTTTATCCCTTTGATATCAGTACATCCTCTTATAGTGGCTAATAGTGGTTCCAATGAGATCACGAACAACATTGGAGACAGGGGACATCCCTGTCTCGTTCCGTTGTGCATCTCAAAAGGTTCCGATAGTATCCCATTTACTTTTATTCTTGCAGAGGGTTGGTTATATAATATCTTTATCCATGCCATCATCCTCGGTCCCAGTCCTAATTCCTCTAATGTTCTCATTAAGAACTCCCAATTGACCCGGTCGAATGCTTTCTCAGCATCGATCGACAGGATCATATTTGGGGTCTTATTTTTAAGCATTTGTTTTGTCAGGAGGATTGTTCTGATGCTGTTGTCCTTGCCTTGTCTTCCGGGTATAAAGCCTACCTGGTCGCTATGAATCCATTCATTCATGAGGCTTTTCATTCTTGTAGCTAATATTTTTGTAAATAATTTGGTATCTACGTTTAGGAGAGATATCGGTCTATAACTAGAACATAGCGTTTGGTCTTTATCTTCTTTTAAAATGACTGTAATAGATGCTAGGAGGGCTTCCTTACTCATATTGAATTTGGTCCCTAATCCATTCATATACTTTTCAAGCCTTGGGACAAGTAGGTCTTTAAATTGTTTATAGTACCCGATGGTATATCCATCTGGTCCAGGACTTTTACCCGTGGGCGTTTCTTTTATTGCTCTGAGTATCTCCGCATTTGTAATTGGAGCCTCTAGTGATTTTAGTTTTTCCTCATCTATTTTTTGCATTTTTGCGTTTTCTAGGTATATTTTAATCTTCTCTTCTCTATTCCCTCTATCGTCTTGCTTCCCTTCTCCTTTTACCGCATAGAGGTTGCTATAGTATTTTTGGAACTCCCGAGCTATTTCAGTAACTGAATGGACTAATTCCCCTTCTTTATTTTTGATCTTGTCTATATAATTTCTTGCTTTTTTTTTCTTAGTAATTCTTGCCAAATTTTTTCCAATTTTATTTCCTTCCACATATTTCTCTCTGGTCACCCTATTAAAGTCTTGTCTAATTTCCTGTTCTAATAATTCTTTTAATTCTTCTTTTTTACCCTCCAACAGGGTGTTGGACTCCTCTTTATTTTTTATTATTTTTTTTTGTTTTTATTCCAGATCATATACCTCTCTCATCAGTCTATCTTTATTTTGGGTTCTTTCTCTCTTCCTTTGCACTCCCTTAGCTATTAGTATCCCCCGCATATAGGCTTTTTGTGCCTCCCATATGATGTTCTTAGGAGTCTCATCTATATCATTATTTTGGAAGTAGAATTCCAATTCTTTCTCAATTTCTTTCCCCCACATTTTATCCTTGATTAAGTCTTCATTGATTTTCCATACATTCATTTTGGGTTGTTTTTTGCCCATTCTTATTTTTAATGTAATGGGGGAGTGATCTGACCATGTTCTGATCCCAACCTTCGCCTCTATTACTTTGTCAATCCATCTATGTTCCACCAAAAAGTAATCGATTCTTGAGTATGTCCCATGTATATTTGAGTAATAAGTGTAGTCTCTTTCTTTTGGGTGTAAGATTCTCCATATATCTGCTAATTGATTTTGAAATAATTTTTTCGTGATCTCTTTGTTCTGATGGATCGAAATTCTTTGGTGCCTTGCTGTATTATCAATCTTTGGGTCTAAGCTCAGGTTGAGATCTCCTGCCATGATCACTCCTCCTTTCCTAAAGTTTGTCAATTTCCCCAGGATTTTACCCAGAAAGGGTACTTGTCCCTCGTTTGGACTATATAAGTTGGCTAGAGTAACATCTTCTTCGTTTAGTTTTCCTTTCAGGAAGAGGAACCTTCCCTCCGGGTCCACCAGCCTTTCCTCCAGTATGAATCTTGTCCCTCTAGCAAAGCCAATTGCTACTCCCCTAGATTTTTTCTTAGATGAATCTGCGTAATACCATATTGGGTGTTTTTGTGAGTAGAATCTAATATTTGTATCATGTGTAATATGAGTCTCTTGTAAGAATATGACATCTGCATTCAGATAATTAATTTCTCTCATAATTCTCTGTCTCTTCACCGGTGAATTCATTCCCCGTATGTTATATGATATAATGTTTACCTCATCCATCCCTTTGTCTTGGTTTTCCTATTTTCCCAAATTTTTGGTTCTATACCTTTTTTTCTTTTCATCACATCTGGATTTATAAGGCTGGTGTTCTCGAAAGTTCGGGCTCTCCTTCTTATATGTGGGTTTTTGTTTTCTATATGAGCTAGGGGTGCATGGCATATTCAAACAATCTATTTTTGTGTCGTCCTTTTCTTTTTCCCTGTTTCTAAACCCCCCCCTTCCCTCTCCCACCCACCCATTCCTCCCTCCTCCCTCCCCCCTCCCCCCTGGCCATCTTCGCCTCCAAGGGTACCTAGTTTCTCCTTGCCTCCTAACTAGGTTAGTCGATTTATCTCTCCTCCCCTTCCATCGACATTTCCCCGGGGTTGAGCTCGGCCCGTGCTCGCCATCACTTCCTCTCCCCCCTATTTTGGGATTTGAGGGTGAAGTACACCCTAGTGCCCCCATGGGGCCGCCCTCTTGAAACTCTTTTATAATGCCCCTTATCCACCTCCCTACCTCCTATCCTCTCAAAACCCCTCCGTCCTTCTCCCAATTTCCCCATAACCTCCCCGTTTCTCAAAACAGTTTTTAACTTTTCCCTTTGCTCTTCTTTTTCTTCTTAATCTCTTCTTGCCACTCGTTTTCGTCTTCTGAGTCCTCATCTAGGGACTCTTGAAGAGTCCATCCTGGAATCTCCACTACTGGTACTTTCAAAATTTCACAAAAGGTCAGGGTCTCTTCTGGAAACCTTAGCAGGGCCGTTTTTCCATCTTTCCGTGCTCCTAGGCCTGGCGGGTGGCTCCAGAAATATTGTATATTTTGCTTCCTCAAAATATCTACCACTGGTTTCAAAATACGTTTTCTATTGATTGTATCCTGAGATAAATCCGGGAAAATCTGTATATCTGCATCTTCATATCTCATTATTGGTCTGTCTCTCATCTTTTCCCAGATTTTAGCTCTTACATCGTATTTATGAAATCTCGCTATTACATCTCTTGGTTTATCTTTTGGAGCGTTCTGAGGTTTTCGTATTCTGTGGACTCTTTCAAATTCTATTTTGTCAGCCATTTCCTTTCCTAGGAGGGGATTGAAGATGATTTCAAGCATTTCCTCTAGTTTTTCCTCTCTGCCCTTTTCCGGTAGGCCCCTAATCCGCAAGTTTTTCCTTCTGTTTCTATTTTCTTGGTCTTCCATCTTATAAGCCATGTTCCTCTGTTCAAGCTGCGTTCTTTTCATTTGATCTTTTAAATTTTTTAACTTCCTCCCATGGGAGTTTATTTTCGTTTCTATTTCTTCCACTCTAGCCAGAGTATGTCCTAAATCCCTATATAGGTTAGCCATTTCCGATTTAATTGATTTTTCCAAATTTGTGAACATTTCTATCATTTCAGATTTTGTCGGTGGCTGATCTTTTCTCCTCTGTTCTTCTTCCTTTCCTGATACATAGTCTCCCATAATTTGTGTACTTTCCCTAGAAGAGTCCAAGGTCTCCTCTCCCGGTAACTCCGAGTTTTTTGTGCCTTTTGTCTTTGTTTTCCCCTCATTATTTTGTTTTGATTTTACAGCTGGTTGACAATCCGCTGCTTCATTTTGTCCCTTCCCATCCTGAGTCATATACTTTCTGATGGTTCCGGGGCTAGCTGTTATTTTTGCGGGTTTCTCCGCCCCATCTTTTGTCTGTTTATTCTTTATTTTTGACATATTTCTACTTTTTAGGCTCTGTTTGAGTTCTAGAGCTGGGGGGTTATAGAGTTCAGTATAGTTCGCCAACTGTCTACCTGACCAGACAGTGGTCAGATATAATATTTCAGGGATGGGCCCGGCGTATATTTAAAGGGGGTACTGCTTTAAGATGGGAGGGTATAATTGTCCAGTATTTCCAACTTCTCCTAACCAATAATCTCCAGTAGAGCCACCTCTGGCCCTTTTATCTATTTTTTTTTTTTTTTCCCTTGAAGACACGAGTTGGGTAGTAATTTTAGTTTGCTTTATTCTCATACAGTCTTTCCCTCGTTCAGTTATAGAATAAAGTAAAAGCCAAAGGAAGCCCCTGTAAGATACTGGTAGTCTTCTACACCATATATATATAATATTTATCTCCAGTGAGGAAGGGCCTTTAGGGGGGTCCCAAGGAGTTCCTTCATGTAATTATCTCCTATTCGACATACGGTTCGGAGAGACTTGGGAGGTTTGGGGGTTTTTTTTTTATCATTCCGTCCCTTTAAACCAAGTGCTCATTGAACATTTTCCAACACGCTAGCAGGGTTCTTATTACCAAGCCCTTCTCCCTCCTCCTGAGGGGGCCTTAGTATGCCCGGAGTATCCCGGGGTATCAGCAGTAATTCTATTGCAGTACAAGGTAGTCTGTCAGTATCTTTTTCACCCGGGGTATACCTTGGCACTTGTCCCAGTCTATAGATCTTATAATATATATCATATATGAAAGGAAAGGAATTTGGGGGTTTTCACCCTCTCACCACTCCTCCAGGTCTCGATCTCAGCCTCATGTAGTGTGTGGTTTGTGGCTCCTTAGCTGCATGCTTTGTCGGGTATCCGGCTGCCTCTGCGTCCCCCTTCAGGCGTTGATTCCCTCCTTACTCGGATGCTGGGAACCCTCTCTTTCCCCAGAGCCGTTTCCGGGTCTGGTGAGCTGTCCCCCCGATGGCGGACCGAGTGCGGGGCCTCGTGAGGAGTCTCTCTGTGCCGGCTGGACGAATGCAGATGGTCTGGGCGGCCGGCTCGGGCTTGCTGCTTCCTCGCTACTGCACCCTGGTGGCTACACGGGATCTACATCCCCGGAGCTGTCCCTCCGTCCCTCGGACACTGCTCAACGGAGGCACCTGCTTCTCAGCAGGGATCAACCGATCCACCGGGTCCTTCGGCAGCGTTGCTGGAGATCAGGTAGAGGGATATTTGGTCCGCTTTAGTTCTCCATGTGTGCGGGGTGGTCTGAGGCGTTCAGTAGCATGTCTCGGGCGGCTCCCAGGTCTGCACTAGCGCGCACTCAGCTCTGGCGCCATGACCCGGCTCCTCCCCCCCTCACCTCTTCTTGTTCTTCTAATGTTAGTTCACCTGAAATGCTTAAGACAGTGTTTCAATGCCGCATTATCAATGAAATAGTATTATGATTAAATAGCTAATCATGGTCTAATTACAAACTCTACAGCATATCAAAAAGCCAGTAGTTTTATATTTTCATTGTCATGGCTTCACATTACATTTTAATTTGCTGGTTCATATTGCGGAATATGAAATATAATTTATTATTTGTTACGTTCACAGCTTCCTGGTAAGATGTCATTCAAACTTCTACATCATATGCGTAAATAGTTCCTACATAAGGTTCTTTCATTTCATAGAGCAAGCTTTATATTTAAAAATCACTGTGAAGAATTTCATGCTAAAACACCAAAGTTAAGCTTATCCTAGATATTGCTTTATTGATCTCAACAGCTTTACAATATTGTATTTACTATACTGGAAAAAGAGCAGTCCCTACATATAAATGACTGGCTGGTAAAGCAAAACAGTCAAACGTTTTTTTTTTTTTGTAAAGGTGATGTAGAATGTTTTTGCATTTACAGGTGATTTGTTCTTTTCACCAAGAGTCTGACATTAAAGGCTTTTGGTTTGGGGTTCACAGCAATGAGAATGATAAAAAAAAAAACTCTGCAGATTAGAAATAGTTGTTTTAAAATACGTTCAACATTTTCATTATTAAACTATGACACATCTGCTGTCAGTGGGCTTCCCTGCTGACAGCAGAAAGTAAATGAAAGAAGAGCTGGCATTAGAAAATAAAAAATAAGAAAAAAAAAAAACAGCATAGCCCCCTCCCAATCCATACCTGACCCTAAAGACCTGGTATGGATTTTAAGGCGGGGCCATGCCAAAAAAAGGCTTGGGGTCCCCCCATTTTCTATACCATTTTCTATACCAGGCCCTTTTGTCTGGTATCAATTTTAAGGAGAACTCCATGCCAAAAAATTGGTGTGGGGTCACCCCAAAATTCATAATAGATACTTATCCCAGCATACAGCCCGGCAAGCCAGGAAAGGGCCTGATAGAGCCTGAACCATATCAGGCCACATGCCCCCAACATGGGGGGGGCTTTGGGGGGGAGGGGTCCCCCCAATCCCTTTGTTCCCATGTTGAGGAGGACAAGGACCTCTTCCCCACAAACCTGGCCTGGTGGTTGTGGGGGTCTGCAGGCAGGGAGTGACGGGACCCTAGCCGAATGACAGGAGGTGGGGTCACCAAGTGACATCACTGGAAGGCCACATCCCCATGTTTACCTGTCATTCAACATTTCCAATGGCACATGTCAATTTTGGTGGGCGGCAATTTTTTTTGTCACTGATTTACAAATCGTCTTGAAACAGCAAATCCGATTAAAAACATAACAAACTCTGAAAACAAATCATTTTAACATAATAAATATGACAAAACAAAAGTATTTACTTAACAAAGGAATGCGAAACAAAACAAAATACATTTTTTTTACTGTGCATATCTCTACTGCAGATCCTAAAATGGAAAACGTGTATTTATGCCCTACAGTAAAACACCCAACCATACCAAAATAAGAAATACTTTTCCTATCACATAAAATAATTTCTAAAACTTAACTCCTACTTACACCCTCTAACTCCACTCAGGGGCGGATGTACAGGGGTCGCAGGAGTCGCCATGGCGACCTGGTCCTATGCAGCAGGGGGCCTGATCAGGCCCCCTGTATGCCTGGATAGGAGGAGCGGCAAGGGCGGATGAGCCTGAGCTGCTCGATCCTCAGCAGAACTGTCACACATAGGAAAGTGAAAGCACAGTGTGTGCTGTGCTCTCTGCCTCCCCCTACAGTGCAATACCTGGCACAAAGCTAATGTACAGTACTCTGCCATTTTTGTAAAGGCTATCTGTATGTATGTGCATTTATGTATGTATGTGTGTGTGTATGTATGTGTGTGTGTGTGTGTGTGTGTGTATGTATGTATGTATGTGTGTGTGCAGATGTGTTTATATATATATTTGTGTGTGTGTGCTAATATATGTGTATGCTTATACAGTATATGTGTGTGTGTGTGTACTTATATATGTGTATGTATTATGTGTGTATGCTTATATATGTGCGTGTGTGTATGTACTTATATATGAGTATGATTATGTGTGTGTATGTGCGTACATGTGTGTATACTTGTGTGTGTGTGTATGCACATTACTTTTTTTTTCCTGACCCCCTATATGTGTACATTGAGAAGTGATTTTTTTTTTACAGTTTGCTCATAGTACCAGCAAGAAAATGTCATTCCCCTGAAAAGCGATTCATGTTCATATCGCTTTTCAGAGGCATTTGACAGGCAGTAAAAAGGCAATATGTTGCCCCCTTACCACCTTTTTTAACCCCCTAAATGCATCATCACTATGCTGCAACCGTGTGCAATGCACACAGTTGTGGGGTGCTTGTAGTGCAGCCCCATTCACCTGGGAGTATACTTCCAGCCGCAGCCACAGCATGTGTCCACCCCCAGCTGCTGCCTCTGCAGCTACAGGGTGAACAGTTAGGGGTGGTAAAAACACAGTTAAAGTTTGTGGTTTTACTACCCCTCAACCTCACATGTGAACAAGCCCTTGGTTTATATCTGTGCAGCTGTTGTGCTGCGTATAGGCAGAAACTAATGACAGTGGGCTGCCCCACAGAAACACAGGGAAAAATAATTCCCTAATCTATTTTTTTTCTTTAATTGCACTACACCACCAATGCACCATGTTTGCCAATGTCTAGTGGTACCATTAAGAATGAATGACACCCCTGCGTGTTTGTCTGTGTGTCAGGAACACGTGCAATTGTGCACATATTCTGTGACACGGAGTAATGTGAACCAAGTCTTACGCTGGGGGGGCCTCCAGACTGAAAATACTTTCAAGGGTGGCCTGACTGGAAAAAGATTAAGAAACACTGGCATAGAGAAAGCCATCTCTCCATTTTTCTCCTCCAGACACTGAATGCCTGTGGGAGGGAGAAGAGGAGAAGCGGGGTTGGGGAATGAAGAGATCAGTTCCGTTGTATGCAGCTGCCCTCATAGCTCCTCCTATGCAGCTTCTTTCTGCTGCCCCCCCTGTATTCTCTCCAGACTCCCCTCTTTGTTTTTTCCTGCCCCCCCTCCTCGTGGCTACAGCTTTTCAAGGTCCCCTTACCCTCTCCCACCTGCTGCTGCAGGGGATCTGTCAGAATGAAGCCTTTTTTGAATGGAGAGCCAGTGATCTATACCAATCACTGACTCTGTCTATTCATAACTGAAACATAGTAAACTGTGTTTACAATGCTTTAGTATGTGAATGAATGGGAATCTCTGTACAGAGCTATTCCTATCCATTTATTCTGTGCAGCTGAGGCTTCAGAGAAGGAGATGGAAAGCTGTATCTCAAAGGTGAAACATCAGAGGTCTGTTTAGACTCCTGATATTTCAACAAAGCCCCCCCAACAGGGCTTCTAAACATTTGTAAAAAAATATTTAAAAAAATATTGTAAAAAAGAAATATAAAAAAAATGAATAAAACAAAATGGTAAAAAAATTAAATAAAAATTAAAAACTACTGACACCGTCACCGGGCTGGGAGTGAAGGGCCCCATCTGGGTGTCAGGGGGGCCCTTCATGGTTTCTTGAATCGGGGCCCTGAAGGTTCTAGTTACACCAGTGATTCCACTCTAACATTTACCTAACCCTTAAAGGGAATCCTTTACACTTAACCCACCATCATAATTACAGGTTACAGAAAACATATGTTAGTTTAGAATGATATTAAGCAACTTTACAGAATCAACTTGAGGTTACTAAATTTTTTATGTCAAACATTACAAACTGGAAAAGTCAAATGCTATAAAATGCAAACCATATACTGTATATACATTTGTAGTAAATCCATGTAAGCCTGAATTATAGTTAAGCCCACTTAATTAGGTAAAAGGGACAAGAAAAGTCCAACATAGAGATTGCCCACACAGGGGATTTCAGTTTCTAATACCAGAATGTAAACAAAAATGCAGAGCCACCTGGCTCTCTTTCCAGCAACATTGCTGCTCTTGTCTCTGGTCTCTCAGGCCTGGCTATTTGGGTTTTCCTGGATCCCTCAGCCTTTAGTTACAGCTCCCAGCTTCTTGGTAGGATTCTCCTGACACTCCAAGCTCTCTCACTCTCCATCCAATCTCCTGAACTTGCCAGTCACCTCAGTTTTCTCATTCAACCCCAGACTTGTGTAGCTGTACCAACTATCCCAGTCCTATGGGCAAGGAAGTGGGTCACCTCTTCTGGCTGGAGCACACACCTATCTCCAAACAAAGATTCTGTTTCCAAATGTTTCCAAATTAGTGTTTGGCTGAAGCCATTTATTATCAATCAACTGTTTTTACTCTTTTTAAATCATAATGGCAACAGAAACTACCCAAATGACCCTGATCAAAAGTCTACATACCCTGGTGATTTTGGCCTGATAACATGCACACAAGTTGACACAAAGGGGTTTGAGTGGCTATTAAAGGTAACCATCTTCACCTGTGATCTGTTTGCTTGTAATTAGTGTGTGTGTATAAAAGCTCAATGAGTTTCTGGACTCCTGACAGACCCTTGCATCTTTCATTGAGAGCTGCACTGACATTTCTGGATTCTGGGTCATGGGGAAAGCAAACAAATTGTCAAAGGATCTGTGGGAAAAGGTAGTTGAACTGTATAAAACAGGAAAGGGTAGAGCTTTACCTGTTCCCATAATCAGGGACCAGCTCAAAAAATTTCAAAACACAGTAATTAAATTTATCTGGGGCAAAACGGGGCATAGGCTGCACCGCAAAGTTTTGTTCCGGCCTAGGAAACAAGGGGGTTTGGGCGTACCAAATTTTTGGGCTTATTACCGGGCGGCGAGGCTAGCGCAACTTTCAATAGTATATTCCCGATACGAAAAACCGGACTGGGTTCAAATGGAGAGGCAGACGGTCCCGACATACACTCTGGACTTCCTCCTCTGGGCCTCCCCTAGACAAAGACCACCCATACTGTCCCCCACACTCTCAGCGTCTTTTGCACTCTGGGATTCTCTGCGAACCCTGCCGGCTCTGACATCCTCTCTCCAACCGCTCTCACATATATTCAACAATCCACAATTCCCTCCGGGCCTGAACATCAAAGCATTTCAATGGTGGCTCGACAAAGGCCTCTACCGCATAGGGCAGTTTTTCACCACTACTGGCCCATACACTCTGAAACATTGTCACGATAAACTGCAGATGCCCACCTCGGAAGCATATAGGTTTCTGCAAATTTCTAATTTTCTGCGCTCGATCTCTACAGGGATGACTCCCCCATTTACTTTCACGGCCTATGAGACGTGGTGCGGAAACTCAGCGGCACAAAGGGGTGGCATATCTCTGATATACTTGGCATTAATGTCGGAAGACTCCAAACTACCCTACATGGAAGCATGGGAAAGGGATCTGGCGGAGGCGTGGGGGGTGGAGGAGTGGGGAAACATGTTTTTCCGCTCTTTCAGGGGCATCAGAAACATATCCTTGATAGAAGCAAATATAAAAGTTTTAACTCGCTGGTACTTAGTACCCGCGCAAGTCCATAAAATGTTTCCCTCCTCCTCTCCACTATGTTTCCGAGGATGCCGGGTTCCTGGCGACATGCTCCACGTGTGGTGGGATTGCCCGAGGTTACGGAGCACATGGAATAGAGTACACCACATGATATTCAAAGTCACCGAACTTAGAATCCCCAGACGAGCGGCTTATGCCCTGCTGGGATCTAGAGTGCCCAAGATTTCTAAACACCTGCAACAACTAATATTTTTTATTTTTCTGGGCACAAAAATGACTATTGCCGCAGCCTGGAAGCAACGAAAGGTGCCCATGAGACAAATCAGAAACAAAATCACGTGGATTATGTCCCAAGAAAAGATGGTGGCATCCCTGACAGACACGGTAACTACGTTTGAAAAGATTTGGGAACCATGGGCTGCTTATGTGGGAATATCCCTTGTTCCGGGATTGACTTAGGCCATGAGGTTGGGGCGTGCCTCTCTGGAGTTCGGCTGCTTCCCCCTCCCCCCTTTTCTCTCTTCCTTTTTCTACTTCCTTCACCTTTCCTTTCTAGCTTCACTCTCTATGTTCTTTTCTTCTTCCTTATGTTCAGCAGTCTGGGTCAGTTTTATCTTAGATAGGTCCAAATTTGTACTATATTTCTATGCAGTCCTTGACCCACCCGACGATGCTGTAGATTCCTCCCACCTACTCAGCTATGAGGGAGCTTGGACTCTTTAGCCATAACTTAGACTGTAATTACTCTATGCAGTCAGTCCTTCTCCTTATTGTTAACTTAATTGGTGCGTACTTGGTATCACAGCTCCCAGATACATCTCTGTTGTATTTCTCACTCTAGCCTCATCTACGCATTGTCATCAATGTTGGATCTGCTTTATTGTACAACAATCTTATGTAACCCAGATTGCAAATGTTTCGATTGTTATCTTCTTTATGTTCTTGCTTTTGCATTATTAAAATAAAATATTTGAAAGAAAACAGGAAAGGGATATAAAAAGATATCCAAGGAATTGAGAAAGCCAATCAGCAGTGTTCAAACTCTAATCAAGAAGTGGAAAATTAGTAGTTCTGTTGAAACCAATCTACGGTCAGGTAGACCAACTAAAATTTCAGCCACAACTGCCAGGAAAATTGTTCAGGATGCAAAGAAAAACCCACAAATAACTTTAAGTGAAATACAGGACTGGCTGTTTTAAGATGCACAATAAGGAGGCACTTGAAGAAAGATGGGCTGCATGGTAGAGTCTCCAGAAGAAAGCCATTACTATGCAAATGCCACAAAGTATCCTACGTAATATATGCCAAACAACACAGAGAGAAGCCTCAAACCTTCTGGCACAAAGTCATTTGAAATTACGAGAACAAAATTTAGCTTTTTTGCCATAACCATAAGCGCTACATTTGGAGAGGAGTCAACAAGGCCTATGATGAAAGGTAGACCATTCCTACTGTGAAACACGGAGGTGGATCGCTGATGTTTTGGGGATGTGTGAGCTACAAAGGCACAGGAAATTTGGTCAGAATTGATGGCAAGATGAATGCAGTATGTTATCAAAAAATACTAAAGGAAAATTTGAATTCATCAGCCCGGAAGCTGCCCATGGAATGTACTTGGACATTCCAACATGACAATGATCCTAAATACAAGGCTAAGTCGACCTGTCATTGGCTACAGCAGAATAAAGTGAAGGTTCCGGATTCGCCATCTCAGTCTCCTGACCTCAATATCATTGAGCCACTCTGGGGAGATCTCAAACATTCAGTTCATGCAAGACTTTACAGGAACTGGAGGCTTTTTTGCCAGAAAGAATGGGCAGCTTTATCATCTGAGAAGATAAAGAGCGTCATCCACAAATACTCCAAAAGACTTCAAGCTGTCATTGAAGTTAAAGGGAGCAATATATGGTATTAAGAACTGGGGTATGTAAACTTTTGATCAGAGTCATTTGGGTAGTTTCTGATGTCATTATGATTTAAAAAGAGTAAACACAGTTGCTTTATAATAAATGGCTTCAGCCAAACACTAACCATGAGTGAAAGAAACATTTTTGTGTTATCATTTATATTCTCTGAAAAATGGCCAAGAAATCATAAATTCTGCCAGGGTATGTAAACTTATGAGCACAACTGTATATATATATTTTTTTGGAAATCCTTTTAACCTGTTGCCACCTGCGTAACACAAATGTGTGGCAGAAAAAGAGTGGGCGCATTTGCTTCACTGGACATGCTCCCAGCACAGAGACTGAGCTGTCAGAGACAGCTCTTAGTCCCCATTCACAATCGGTAGCTGGTAAGACTAGTTCCTGATCATGTGACCACTGTGACAGCCAATCACAGTGGTCATATGATCCCTGATCCTTCCTGATCCCTGGTGTGTAAAGAATCTTTAAAGGAATGCCTGGGGTAGACGGAAAGGAAAGTGCCCCAAAAAGATGAACAATTACTCTTCTTTACTTTTAACAATAACCTCTGTAGTCACTGAAAACCAAAGCAAAAAAATAAATACAAATCTTGATTCAACTTTAAATTGTGGCAACATTTTGAGTAGTACTACCTTTTTGAAAAGTTTTGTTAAATATGGTTATATAAGCTTCCGTATATTTGAACTGATTGAACACTGATTAGTGTGCTAAAAAATATAATACAGCTACATGCAATTAAAGTGACATATTATTCCATTCTGATTAACATGCAAATCAAGGATTGCAAGTCTTTTGGAAAATAAACTGAAAAACAACCTAAACTAGGTGCCTTGAAAAGTGTGATAACCTGATACGCAATTATGAATGCTAATATTTAGCTAAACAATAAATGTTTAAAAATTGAATTTTCAATGAATAATGATATCTCTAAATGGCAGAATTATTACACCATACCTACTATTCATATATTCCAATTTTTTTTCCATTACATGTACTGTATATCTATGCACAAACGAGCATTTATAATGGAACATTTTAAATAATTTCCTACATGACAGCATATCTGGTCAGGTCGCAATCTTTACTGAATAAGTAAGACAGCATGCATCAAAATAATGTACACTATAGATTTAATAATCATAGGTCACTTTACTGCAATAAGGAGCTCAAACAGCTGGGTGCATAAAAATGTTCTAAAAAACTAACAGGTTATCCAGAGGAATTCTTTATATATAGACTGTCCAACCAATCCATATAGTTGAAATTAAAAATTATCATGTGGGTTGAAAACCCTTGTGATGTATGTATCACATATGGCTTGAGGTTTGTGCCCCTTATTTGACATGCTGGCAGTAAATAGTTAAGATAGTACTGGGCATCAGGCACTTTGAAGCCAAGCTGTGGAAGTCTAATACACCCACGTCCCACATGTACATGAACTTGGTGCATTATGCCCAATCTATTCATTGGGGATTGTTATTTGACCTATTACAGGTATGCATACTGTATGATGCAGAACACTTTTAATATGATTTTAAATGTATGCTTATACATGTTTGATTGTGCCAGGATATACAGTATGTGCAAAAAAAAAATATGGGAAACTTCATGTAAACAATAGGAATGGTGTAATTATTCTGCCATTTTGAGATCTCTATTTTTTTTTTAATACCTTTTGGGATAGCCGTCATGTCTGCAGTGAATGCTGATTTCTTTCTGAAATCTGAAGGCATAAAATGTTTCTAACCTGAAGATTTTTTTTCACCAATACTCAACAGGGAGTTTGCAATAAAGTCATATATGTTATGTTGGAGTTTCTTACTTGTTCTTCTTCATAATGGGTAGTTATGAGGAAGAATTGGTAGTTAAGTACTTTGTTTCAGAGGTCTCTAATAAAATTAGCAATATCAGCTAAAACTACATGAGTCACATTAGCTACTATATGTGAACAGAAAAAAGAGCACAGTATTGAGGTATATCTCTATGTACTGTGTTTTATATATTTATCTGCATTAGTGTCATTTGCATTATCTGCTTTATGAAGAGGATAGAGTGATTATAATCAATAATTATATAAATATTGATTATAATTAAATAATCAAGGAATTAACTGTGCTTTAATTTTGTAAATTGCAGTGGTGGGTTACATTCTTTTTGTGTTTTTTCTGGGTTGCTAAAAGCACCGCATTTCATTTTTGCAGGCAATCTGTTCTGGTAGCTGTCGTTTGTTAGCAGCATGCTGATGCATTCATTGAAATAGAAAGAAAATAAAACTAAATGAAAAAGCCGTGTGCACCAAAACCACCTCACACTCTTATCCACAATTACTACGCCCCACTCTTCATTACCATACCAACGGCTTATGGTCCTTGTTTTATTTAAAATCTCCGCAAACGGATGGGATGATATGCGGACATATGGACCGGATAACACAAGTGTTATCTGTGTCCGTAAAAAAAGAAAAAAGAGCCGGTCCGCTCCGTGTGAAAGAGGCCTAATACAGACCCTATGAAAGTCAATATAAGCTAAATGTTTAAAACAGTACTGGTCATTTTCTAGGCTAATGGGCAATGGATTGTCAAACAAATGGCATGGGGGCTGGGGACTGCCCTAGAAAACATTTACCAAATATTTGCTTTTAAGTTCCATTCTGCAAGAAGCATTTATTTTATTAATGCTTAACCACTTAAGCCCCGGAAGATTTTACCCCCTTCCTGACCAGGGCCTATTTTGCGATTCGGCACTGCATGATTTTAACGGACAATTGCGTGGCCGTGCGACGCTGTACCTAAACGAATTTGACGTCCTTTTTTCCCCACAAACAGAGCTTTCTTTTGGTGGTATTTGATCACCTGTGCGATTTTTTGATCATGCGCTATAAACAAAAAAAGAGCGTCAATTTTGCAAAAATAGCAATATTTTTCACATTTTTTTATATGAAATTCCCCCCAAAAAAATGTAAAAATCAAAATTTTTTAACATTTTCGGCCAATTTGTTTTATGCTACATATGTTTGGTAAAAAAAACTCGCAAACAGCGTATTTTGATTGGTTTGCGCAAAAGTTATCGTGTTTACTAACAAAGGGAAAGATTTTTGTCATTTTTGTTGTTTTTTTTTAACGCGTAATGGCGGCGATCTGCAATTTTTTTTGCGGTACTGCGACATTGCGGCGGACAGATCAGACCCTTGACTGACATTTTTGACACTTTTGGGGTTACCATTGACATTTCTACAGTAATCAGTGCTATACATATGCACTGTTACTGTAAAATTACACTGGCAGTGAAGGGGTTAACTTTTTTTTTGAGAGGGAGGGGTGGTGTGTGTCCCTAGGGCCGTGATTCTAACTGTGATTGGCTGTGGCTTGAGGTGTAGGAACAATATAGTAGAACCGTATGATCACTGTTTCTACACAGGGGAGAATGACAGGCGGCTTGTTTACATCAGCCGCCTGCCTTTCTCCTTCTGCACCGATGATCGCAGAGTGACCGGCGGACATCGGGTTCGCCGGTCACACGCGCGGGGGGGGTCCGTGACCACGTGGGAGTGCGCCTCTGGGGGCGCGCGCTCGCTCCCTAGACCTTCACAGGCTAGTGACGTACATCTATGTCACTCTGCCTGTGAGGGGCTGACTGCCGACGTACTGCCGACGTAAATAGACGTGCGGCAGTCGGCAAGTGGTTACAAGGGTAACAATAAAAATATTTAATTCCCTTGTATGCCTTGCCTGGGAGTGCCCTTAATCTGCTTGTGTATGATGTATACAACCTACCCATGTTGATAAAGACAAGGGCCTCTAATCCTTGCCTGGCAGTTGTGGGGAATCTGTGAGCAGTAGGCTTATCATAATCTAGAAGCCCCTTTAAAAATAAGAGGGGGGGGGTCCCAGATACTGGCCCCACTCCTGTACTTTGATGTAAATATATCATCAATCATATTATCCAGCAATGTAGATTTGTGTCCCTAACCCCCAACTACCATGTACCAACGACAACAGTCATTTGGAGTATAAAAAAAGGGGCCGGAATAGGGGATAACATCACTGACTAAAAATGGCTATGGCCATATTTGGACAATGATGTCAGCTACTCTCTGATTCCCAGCAACAAGTGAATGGGGTCTGGTGATGTCATTGGTTTGTCATTGGTTTCTAATGATGCAGTAGGTGCTGACACCATTGGTTTTTATCTGATTATCATTTGGTTTTTCCGACAGCCATTTATCCAATCATCCTTTAGTTTTGAAAAATTCTCAAACAAGTAAACCAGGAATTCATTTGTAGTCATAGGGTATTCTTTGCAAAGCAAATTTTTACCACATTCACCAACCTAAGTGAAAAATCACTTTGCAAAAGGATATACTCTACTCCTTTAGTAAATCAACATCATTGTGAGGGAAATGTTTCAGTGTTATACCCCAGAATGTACCAGATTTGCATTTGTGCAATTTTTTGTGCTTAGAGGGAAATTCCTTATCAGCTCCTTTGGTGTTGACATTGTTTTCGGGTTTTCATTACTCCATATCTTAAGGTATTGGAAGTTAATTACTTGCTTTATTCTTTCATTTTCAAGCATTCATTTTTCTTCTTTGTGTCCTTTATAATAACCACTCTTTTTGTCTTTTAAGTGTTGGTTTGGATGGAGACTTTTTTTCCCTTTCCTGCTAGTTCACTGATTAACACTGGAATTTCAAGGCCAACACATTGAAGTGGAGACAGAACACTATGCTTTTCTACTATTTTAAATTCTTTATTCAAGCATTGTACATTGGCAAGTGTTCTGAGACCAGAATTACAAATTGTATTACAGTGTCACAAGTACATGGTCAGATCACATTCCATTACATTCTCAAACATATACAAGGTAAACTCATGTAACATAGGATATGACAGTGAAAAGCAGTAATGATATGAAAAAAGTATAACACACCAACAGGGTATTCAAGCTGTGGATTACCTGCCACTACAGTACGCCTTTCCTGGGGAGAATGGCATAAAGATGCTGGGGTTTTAACAATGCCTTCTGCCTCAGGACTCAAAGGCAATAAGTGTTGAAGCCCTCGCATTGCTTGTTTTTCAAATAACTACTAGGCCTCATTCCTTAACATATGAGGAATGAAGACGAGAACTAAAAAGAGATTGAAGGCTTTGATCCATTTGGCAAGAGGGATCTGGTAAGCTACCAAGCCATGGTAGAGGGGGAAGAACAAAATGTGGGGGTGAAGTGGGAGAGGGAATATATCTGGCCTGGAAATACAATAAGCAGGGAGGTAGAAGGGGTGAAGAAAGGGAGCAATTCGCTGCTCCATCAACTAACCTTTTTCTACTGATATCCCATGTTCATGTTTGGTATCTATCTGTGTAAATTCTTGCTCTTTTTATAGATAGTGGCTATTAGGTTGACATCTTTTTCACACCCTTTTTTTAGGAGCATTTCTGTGAAGCTATCATGCTCAATTTAATCAAATTGCCTTAACAAGGTCAATGAAGTATAGATATGTTTCCTAATTCTCCCCATGTTAGACAACACCCCCCCCCAATTCACCTTTACAACTCCCTATTTAAGGGGGAAGTTCCTCATGCCCAATATATGCACTCGTACATACTGTATAACTCGACCATTCCAAAATCTGGAAATGACCTGTCATCCCCAGGTTAATACCCAAGATATTCGCAAAACATTTTAGCTAACAGACTATTCCAGCTACTACACAAACTTATCAATAAATATGTTCACTATTGCTTGTTGATACGATTTGCTAGAAGGGTTTTCAGCGTGGTGATGCTCTTGACGGTGGTGACTTATGGCCGAAAGCCATATTCAATTGGGTCAATTTTGACTTGGAGTTTTGAACGTATGCAGTTTTAGGTTACTTTTGATAAAACTTTCATTGTTTGTGGTTTCAGAATTATTGTTCGATGACCTTCATAATATGTTTTTTTTTTTTTTTTGGGATTACTATGAAAGTAGTTTGTAACCATTGTTCAGTAATTTCTTCACCTTGGTAGATGCTTCTTATAATGCAAGAAAACGATTTCACTTTTTTTTACTGTTCTTTTAACATACTATAAATATTCTTCTATTCTATCTATCTACTGTGTATCTCACTCTCTTTGGTTATCACCTTTACTTTCAATTCCGTTTGCAAATACATTTTTCTTTTTTGTGATTTTTTTTATCCTCCATGTTTTATTTCTCTCTTCTAATTTCTGTATTTCTTCATATCTATTGTGTATTTCCTTCTGTTTCACCTATTGACATATTCTTCTCATTGTTCTTGTATTTTCTCTAATCTTACTTTGATCTATTTCCCTTTTTTTCATTCATCAGAGTATTGATTTTCTTAATGATTCAATTTTTTCTCCTACTTTGGTTTGGTTTTGAAATTATATTTTAATTCATATTTTCCCCTTTCCTTGAGGATTTCACACTGCTGAATGAGACACTATATCCAGATTGGATGTTAGTTGCCTTGACTTAGTTATTTTTTTGCCATTCCACGTTTTCATTAGCAGACCATGTTACCACTGCCACTAGGAGGCTGCATATAGGATTATGTCTGTTATGTCTGCTACTAGGAGGCTGCAATAAGGATATTAGATCCTCCCTCTATTGTCTCTTATAGTAAAAATAAAAGTTAGGGATATCCCTAAAAACTCAAAATGGTAGGCAGGCCCGCCTAAAAGCAGAGGTAGCATGTGTGCAGGTCAAAGTGGTTTTAGGCCCCTCATAGCTAATGAAATAAGTCTGTTTTTCCTTAGCCAGTGAATGATTCATGAAACCAAGGTCATCTTCCAACTTCCTGGAGCAAAGGAGCCTGTATTCAGACAGTGATTTTGATGAACCTTCTTCTTCTAATCTCATTATACCCTACCAAACTGGCCACGAGAAGTCAGCAGAGTTATTTGAGAACTTCATTTCTGGCTTTCAGCAGTAGACAATCTAAACAGAGGAAGGGTATAGTGATTCACGCATCCTCATTTCTTCTCTGGGAGAGGACTGGCGGTAGCTAAGGAAAGTAGAATTGAGCACAGTGAGAGAGGGTGTTCTGTCAGAACTCCAAAAACCTGTACTTGATGGCTGAGGCTTTAGTTCTATTTATTTTGTCTGCTACAGGACCCTCACAGGGAGGCTACCCATATACTCTGAAGTGGGGGTTACTGACACATAGGGAAAAAGTCTCACAGACCCCCGTGGGGAGGTCTGCTAAAGTACTATGCAGGACAGAGGCTACACATACACCAAATACCATACTCACTCTGCACGTCAGTGCCAAACAGGCACTAACACAAAGAGCAATGAACGTGTTCTATCTCATGGCAGCCTCATAATATCCCAGTGTATAAGTGGGTGTTTATTGCATGCAGACATAAAAGACTGAAAGAGCCCAACACACACTCGCTCCCCATTGTCAGCACATCCCAAAGCTGCAATACATGCTAGCAAAAAACATATGAGAAGCACGCAAGGTGTATTTAAATGCAAGGGACAGTAGAAAACTTGTTTACACCTTTTTTTTTATTTTAATTCTATTATTAATAAAGTCTAAACTACCTACCTCCCACTATCTGTCAAATGTGCAATCATTATTTATATTCCCCCTCACATTACATGTGTATTGTAGACAACAAGTAAGAAACATTGTCTGCTTGGGCAATCATTCATAAAAATGTGTGAGGTGCCACTCAAAGTTAAGGCCTTCTAGAATTCTAGTTTTTAAATGAAATATCCAATGCACCCCATGTTTACACAGAAACCTGTACACATTCCCCCTCTTTTAGGTGTGACCACTTTTTCTATTGCTTGTATGGGGATGGCCATAGTGTTTCCTCTGTTCCTCATAGAAGTGTCTTGCCACACTAGTGTCATGTTTCTTTATGATATCATATACAGTATCTCACAAAAGTGAGTACACCCCTCACATTTTTGTAAATATTTTATTATATCTTTTCATGAAGCAACACTGAAGAAATGAAACTTTGCTACAATGTAAAGTAGTGATTGTACAGCTTGTATAACAGTGTAAATTTGCTGTTCCCTCAAAATAACTCAAGACACAGCCATTAATGTCCAAGCCGCTGGCAACAAAAGTGAGTACACCCCTAAGTGAAAAAGTCCAAATTGGGCCCAAAGTGTCAATATTTTGTGTGGCAGTGATGTAACTGGGTGTCCGCGTCCCTTTTCTATAATAGAGCTGTCATGGCTCAAGCAGCTCATTGGTCGGGAGGCGAAAGCATTTTTTTTTTTAATTTTTTCTTTTTTCCGGGTGCGGCGGATGACGTAATTGACACTGGATTTACATCGGTGGACACAATTTTTTTATTTTTATTTAAAAAAAAAGATTTGTCAAAAACTGGCTTTTGTGTTTATTTTTTTTGGACACTTTTTTGGTTAATGGGTAGGGGTATGATGTACCCGATATCCATTCACATGGGGGGGTCGGGATCTGGGGCCCCCCTTGTTAAAGGGAGCTTCCAGATTCCAATAAGCCCGCCACCCGCAGACCCCGACAACCACAGCCCAGGGTTGTCCCCAAAGCACCCTCCCCATGTTGAGGGCAAGCAGCCTGGTATGGTTCAGGAGGGGAGAGGTGCTCGCTCATCCCCCCCCCCCCTCATCCTGGCCAGCCAGGCTGCTTGCTTGGATAAGGGTCTGGTATGGATTTTTAGGGGGAACTCCATACATCATACAAATGCGCCACTTTACAGGTTCATTAAGGGGACCCCCCCCCGGCACGATATTTAACCACTTTACAACCGGAGGATTTTGCTGTCTTACGTCCAGACCACTTTTTGTGCTTCGGCACTGTGCGACTTTAACTGACAATTGTGCGGTCATGCAATGTGGTACCCAAACAAAATTTACGTCCTTTTTTTCCCACAAACAGAGCTTTCTTTTGGTGGTATTTGATCACCTCTGCGCTTTTTATTTTTTGCGATATTAATAAAAAAAGAGCGAAAATTTTGCAAAAAAATGAAATTTTCAACTTTGTCTTTTAAAAAATATCCAATATACTCAATTTATGTCATATTTTTTGGCCAAAATATATTTAGCTACATGTCTTTGACAAAAAAAAATTCAATGAGCGTATTTTTATTGGTTTGCGCAAAAGTTATAGCGTCTACAAACTATGGTGTAAATACTGAAATTTTACGCAGCTTTAATTTCTGACTGCCTATCTCAATTCATGAAGTGCTAAAATGGCAGGGCAGTACAAGACCCCCCCAAATTACCACTTTTTGGAAAGTAGACATCCTAAGGAATGTTCTGAGATGCATGTTGAGCTCATTGAATATTTAATTTTTTTGTCACAGGTGTTTGAAAAATGAATAAAAAAAAAAAAAATTTTTTTTTAACACAAAGTTGTCACTAAAAGATAAATTTCTCACACATGCCATGGGTATATGTGTAATTACACCCCAAAATATATTCTGCTGCTTCTCCTGAGTACAGGGATACCACATATGTGAGACTTTTTGGGAGCCTAGCTGTGTACGGGACCCCGAAAATCAATCTCCATCTTTAGGTTTTCTAATGGCGTAAATTGCTGATTTTACTCCTCACTACCCATCACAGTTTCGGAGGCCCTGAAATTTCAAGATAGCACAAAACCCCCCAAATGACCCCATTTTGCAAAGTAGACACCCCAAGCTATTTGCTGAGAGGCATGGTGAGTCCATGGAATATTTTATATTTTGCCACAAGTTTTGGGAAAATTACAATTTTTTTTTTTTTTTTTTTTAACACAAAGTTGTCACTAAAAGATAAATTTCTCACACATGACATGGGTATATGTGGAATGACACCCCAAAATACATTCTGCCGCTTCTCCTCAGTATGGGGATACCCCATGTGTGAGACTTTTTGGGAGCCTAGCTGTGTACGGGACCCCGAAAATGAATCTCCATCTTTAGGTTTTCTAATGGCGTAAATTGTTGATTTCACTCCTGACTACCCATCACAGTTTCGGAGGCCCTGAAATTTCAACATAGCACAAAACCCCCCCAAATGACCCCATTTTGCAAAGTAGACACCCCAAGCTATTTGCTGAGAGGCATGGTGAGTCCATGGAATATTTTATATTTTGCCACAAGTTCCGGGAAATATATTATTATTATTTTTTTTTTTGTTTTTTTACACAAAGTTGTCACTAAATGATATATTGCTCACACATGCCATGGGTATATGTGAAATGACACCCCAAAATACATTCTGCTGCTTCTCCTGAGTACAGGGATACCACATGTGTGAGACTTTTTTGCAGTCTAGCCGAGTACAGGTCCTCGAAAGCCAACCCCCACTTTCAGGCTTTCCAAGGGCGTAAATTGTTGATTTCACTCCTGACTACCTATCACAGTTTCGGAGGCCATGAAATGCCAAGACAGCACAACCCCCCTCCAAATGACCCCTTTTCGGAAAGTAGACACCCTAAGCTATTTGCAGAGAGGCATGTTGGGTGTTTTGCAGATCTCACTTTTTGTCACAAAGTTTTGGAATTTGAAAAAAGAGGAAAAAAAATGCATTTTCCTGTTTTTTCTTCATTTTCCAAAAAAAATGAGAGATGCAAAATACTCACCATGCCTCTCAGCAAATAGATTAGAGTGTCTACTTTGCAAAATGAGGTCATTTTGGGGGGTTTTGTGCCATCTTGGCGTTTCATGGCCTTCAAAAGTGTGATAGGTAGTAAGGAGTGAGATCAACAATTTACGCCCTTAGAAAGCCTGAAGGTGGGGAGTGGTTTTCCGGGTCCTGTACGCGGCTAGACTGCAAAAAAGTCTCACACATGGGGTATCCTTGTACTCAGGAGAAGCAGCAGAATGTATTTTGGGGTGTCATTTCACATATACCCATGGCATGTGTGAGCATTATATCATTTACTGACAACTTTGTGTAAAAAAAAAAAAAAAAATAATAATTTTCCTGAAACTTGTGGCAAAATATAAAATATTCCATGGACTCATCATGCCTCTCATCTAATAGCTTGGAGTGTCTACTTTGCAAAATGGGGTCATTTGGGGGGGTTTTGTGCCATTTTGGCATTTCATGGCCTTCAAAAGTGTGATAGGTAGTAAGGAGTGAGATCAACAATTTACGCCCTTAGAAAGCCTGAAGGTGGGGAGTGGTTTTCCGGGTCCTGTACGCGGCTAGACTGCAAAAAAGTCTCACACATGGGGTATCCTTGTACTCAGGAGAAGCAGCAGAATGTATTTTGGGGTGTCATTTCACATATACCCATGGCTTGTGTGAGCATTATATCATTTACTGACAACTTTGTGTAAAAAAAAAAAAAAAAAAAAAAATAATAATTTTCCTGAAACTTGTGGCAAAATATAACATATTCCATGGACTCATCATGCCTCTCATCTAATAGCTTGGAGTGTCTACTTTGCAAAATGGGGTCATTTGGGGGGGTTTTGTGCCATTTTGGCATTTCATGGCCTTCAAAAGTGTGATAGGTAGTAAGGAGTGAGATCAACAATTTACGCCCTTAGAAAGCCAGAAGGTGCGGATTGGTTTTCCGGGTCCTGTGTGCGGCTAGACTGACAAAAAGTCTCACACATGGGGTATCCCTGTACTCCGGAGAAGCAGCAGAATGTATTTTGGGGTGTCATTTCACATATACCCATGGCATGCGTGAGCAATATATTATTTAGTGACAACTTTGTGTAAAAAAAAAAAAAAAAAAAAACAAATTGTCATTTTCCTGAAACTTAGGGCAAAATATAAAATACTCCATGGACTCAATATGCCTCTCAGCAAATAGCTTTGGGTGTCTACTTTCCAAAAAGGGGTAATTTGGGGGGTGTTTGAACAGTCCTGGCATTTTATGCTCAATTTTAGCAACACATCACCCACTCTTCTAACCACTTGAAAACCAAGCCTTTTCTGTGAGTTTTTGTTTACATGAAAAAATATTTTTTTTTCACAAGAAAATTACTTTGAACCCCCAAACATTATATATTTTTTTAAAGCAGAGGCCCTACAGAACAAAATGGTGGATGTTGCAATTTTTTTTGTTACACGGTATTTGCGCACACATTTTCCAAACGCAATTTTTGCGTAAAAAAACACTTTTTTTATTTTTAATGCAGAAATACACTATATAATTCCAAATTGTTTGGTAAAATTTAAAAGATGATCTTATGCCGAGTTCATAGACACCTAACATGACATGCTTTAAAAATTGCGCACGCCCGTGCCGCGGCAACAAACTACGTACGGTTTTAAAAGCCTTTAAAAGTCTTTACAGGTTACCACTTTGGACTTACAGAGGAGGTCTACCACAACAATTACTGCCCTCGACCTGGCGTTCACGGCGATACCTCACATGCATGCTGAAATTGCGGTTTACATATGACACTAGACCAACGCTTGTGCGCGCATTTGCGCGCAAGCACGGGGGGACAGGGGGGCTTGATTTTTTTTTTTTGTTTTTTTTTTTTTTTTAATTTGCTTTCTTATGTTATCTTGACACCTTTTCTTTCATTTTTTTTTCTTTAATCATTTTTATTGTTATCACGGTGAATTTAAATTTCCTCTATGATAGCAATCTGTAGTGACAGGTACTCTTTTTAAAAAAAATTGGGGTCTTTTATACTCTAGATCTTTCCTCTGACCTTAACGCATCTGACCATACCAAAATTGGTGTGATAAAATACTTTCCCAATTTCCCAATGGCGCTGTTTATTTCTGGCGAAACAGAAGTTATGAAATGCTCGTAGCCTCCGGCATCTTAGGCCATAGAGATGATTGGAGCCATTCTCATCTCCAATCAGCTCTATGGTTAGATAATTGAACCACCGGCTGCACTCTCGGGTTAACCGGTGGGACAGGAGAGCCCGAGAAAAACCGTGGAAGGCAGCGGAAGGCGGCAGGAGGGGGGGGGGGAGTCCCCTCCCACTGCATGTAAAAGCAGTCTAGCGGCCAATTATCCGCTAGGATTGCTTTTACATGTAAGCCGACCGCTTGCTGTAAAAAACGATACCAAGATGATGCCTAAATCTGCAGGCATCATCCTGGTATAACCACTCAAAGTCCAGCAACGTACCAGTACATTGCTGGTCTTTGTTTGGCATATAGGTTTTTTTTTTTTCATGCAGCCTGTGGGCTGAACGAAAAAAAAGAGAACCTATCAGAAATCAGCACAGGAATAATGCGTAGTATTACTCATCATTAACCGCCCAAACAACCACCCACTGAATTTAATGATGGGTATACACGACACTATCCACGTATACCAAAATAGGATTTTAACTGCAGTGCTGAAATCAGAAAATCACCACAGCTGCTATCAGCAAAGGTATCCATATATGCTGAGCGCAAACGCTGTTTGTGTCAGAATATATAAAATCAATGCATGGTAGCCGACGAGGGACCTGCAAGAGAAACAGGTCACAAAAGAATGAAAAAACAAACAAAGTACATTAAAAAAAAGTACATTAGGAAGAGTAGGACATATAAAATGACTGACACAACAAAAGTTTTTGGATTCTCATCATTAACCGCCCAAACAACCACCCACTGAATTTAATGATGGGTATACACGGCGCTATCCACGTATACCAAAATAGGATTTTAACTGCAGTGCTGAAATCAGAAAATCACCACAGCTGCTATCAGCAAAGGTATCCATGTATGCTGAGCGCAAACACTGTTTGTGTCAGAATATATGAAATCAATGCGTGGTAGCCGACGAGTACCTGCAAGAGAAACAGGTCACAAAAGAATGAAAAAACAAACAAAGTACATTAAAAAAAAGTACATTAGGAAGAGTAGGACATATAAAATGACTGACACAACAAAAGTTTTTGGATTCTCATCATTAACCGCCCAAACAACCACCCACTGAATTTAATGATGGGTATACACGGCGCTATCCACGTATACCAAAATAGGATTTTAACTGCAGTGCTGAAATCAGAAAATCACCACAGCTGCTATCAGCAAAGGTATCCATGTATGCTGAGCGCAAACACTGTTTGTGTCAGAATATATGAAATCAATGCGTGGTAGCCGACGAGTACCTGCAAGAGAAACAGGTCACAAAAGAATGAAAAACAAACAAAGTACATTAAAAGTACATAGGAAGTGTAGAAGAACATAAAAAATGACTGAGACGACAACTATTTTTGGCTTTTATGTATTTTTTTTTTTTTCTTCAAACGTCGAGTTCCAGGTTCCAGGTTCGGGTCTCTCAAAATGACGATAGCCATCGAACATCTTTTGAGACCCTGTGTAAATGTGCCCTAAACTGTGCCGTGCTGTACCCTATGCTAATAATCCACTAGTGTGTGGTAGCGACGGAAACAGTCACCGTGGCAAAGACCAGGTCGGTCAGGACAGTCGGGACAATAATTCCGGGTGTCACGCCTAAATCCGCGCTTGCTGCAGACACGGCATCTTTTTTGGGGGTATCGTTTGGTATCGGTACTCGGGAGGTATTGCGGAAAATGCCTCTCATGCAGCCGCCTCACTGCATCTGGTTGGGGAAGTTGGGCAGGAGCACCAGCTGAATACACAAGGGCTCTGATTATCTCTTCTTGGAATTGAAAGAAGGATAATGTTCCAGCAGAAGCTTTGTATAAGACAAAAGCGTTGTAAACAGCCAATTGAAATAGGTATACAGACACTTTTTTGTACCAGCGTCTGGCCTTACGGGCAATTAAGTACGGTCCCATCATCTGGTCGTTGAAGTCCACCCCTCCCATTTTACGGTTATAGTCGTGGACACAGAGGGGTTTCTCAACAACAACACCGGTGACCGTAGTAATTTGGACTGCCGTGTCTGGGTGAATGGAGGACAGCACGTAAACGTTTCGTTTGTCCCTCCACTTCACTGCAAGCAATTCCTCGCACCTCAAGCAGGCTCTCTCCCCCGAGCTCAGTGGGGCATTCACTAGCCGCTGGGGGAAGCCCCGGCGATTAGATCGCACGGTGCCACAAGCGCCAATTTGCAATTGATAGAGGTGTCTAAAAAGTGGCACGCTTGAATAGAAATTGTCCACGTACAAGTGGTACCCCTTTCCGAATAAGGGTGACACCAAGTCCCAAACTATCTTGCCGCTGCTCCCTATGTAGCCTGGGCAGTCGGGGGGCTCCACAGTGCTATCTTTTCCCTCATAGACACGGAAATTAACTGTATAGCCTGTGGCCCTGTCACAAAGCTTATACAACTTGACCCCGTATCTGGCACGCTTGCTGGGGAGGTACTGTTTGATAGCAAGGCGACCAGTAAACTTAATCAGGGACTCGTCAACGCAGACATCTTGTTGGGGGGTAAACAAGGCTGCGAACCGCTGATTGAAGTGGTCTATGAGGGGCCGAATTTTGTGGAGCCGATCATATTCAGGGTCTCCCCGAGGACGACAGAGTTCATTGTCGTTGAAATGCATGAACCGAAATATTTGTTGGTATCGAGCCCTGGACATAGCAGCAGAGAACACGTACATTTGATGAATTGGGTCAGTGGACCAATATAACCGCAATTCATTCTTTCTTGTAATGCCCGTGTTGAAGGAAAGGCCCAGAAAGGTTTTAAACTCCTGAATCGTAATAGGATTCCAGGCGAATGGTCTGGCAAGGGGTGAATTTGGGTTGGCGGCGATGAATTGTTGAGTGTACAAATTTGATTGGTCCACAATAGATCTGAAAAGATCTTCAGTGAAAAACAGCTCAAAAAAGTTTATGGGATTAAAACCAGCTGTTTCCACTTGGATTCCGGGTTGGGCGGTGAATGGGGGAAGTACTGGCGCTGTGGAATCTGTGGGCTGCCAATTAGGATATGCCAGCGCTTCAGGGAGGACACTATGGGCTCTACGGGCCTGTCTTCGGATACGCGGTGGCTGCGGGCCACTACTCGTGCTAGCCACCGCACCAGCTTCAACTGCACTCAGGTGACTCGCCACGTCACCAGGTGATACTGCAGTGCTGGTTGAAGGTCCAGGGTGTACTAGGCCGCTCGTGCTTGCCAGTTCACGAGAAGTGTGAGCGGCACTAGTACTGGCACTCTGCTGCATACCAGAAACCTCCAGTTCTTGCAAGTCAACAACTCCAGAATGGGGTCGGGTACGCCTGACCCTAGCAGGGACCCCTCTGTCGGAGCTATCTGTCAGGGAGCCGCTGCTGTCATCTGGTTCGTATATTGACCCTGATTCTGACAGTGAGGCTTCCCCATCGCTCTCACTTGACATGGCCATTATACTGTATATAGCATCATCACTGAGCGAACGTTTTGTCATTTTGGTAGCTAAATTTACTCGTACAGTGATGCGACTACTAGGTAATAAAAGCACCTGGTTGTCGAGGACTATTTGGTCGCTACAAAGAAAAACTGCTAGTGCTAACAGAGATCAGGCCTGACTCTGCTAACGCAGCGGTTTTGTGTGATTTGTGTTTTTTGGAAGTGTCAGTAATCTATTGATTACTACACTTGCCTGGGTAAGGTGGGCTGGGCAGGGGGGCTAAACGCAGGTGCTAGCAGGAATCAGTGCTGATTGTGCAAACACTGCGTTTGGGGAACACTAAATTATGAGGACGCTAGTATAGTTCTGATCAGATCAGATATTGATCTGTTCAAACACTATACTAGTAACGGTGGTGTGTGTGTGTTAGTGTACTTGACTCTAACTGACGCTAAGTAACGGTGGTGTAGTGGGACCCTGACGCTAACTAGCTAGCCTAAGTTGTGTCACCCGTGACGCTAATACAGTGATCGGTAATCACTGTATATAGTGAACACTGTGACAGGGAAGTGAAGGGGTTAAACTGGGGGAGATCAAGGGGTTAAACCTTTATAGAGGATAGATGGCGGGTGGCCTAAACCTATTCGGGCCTAGCGCAAGCGCAAATTAGGGTCACCAGTGACACTAAATACAGTGATCAGTAGTTATCTGATATACTGTATATATTAGTGCACTGATTTATATGGAGTGAAGGGGTTAACTGGGGAAGATCAAGCGGTTAAAAGTTTATTAGGGAATAGGTGGCGGGTGCCCTAACCCTATATGGGCTTAGCGCAAGCGCAAATTAGGGTCACTAGTGACACTAAATACAGTGATCAGTATTTACCTATATACTGTATTTAGTGCACAGAGTAATAGGTAGTGAAGGGGTTAACTGGGGCTGATCAAGGGGTAAAAACTTTATTAGGGGATAGGTGGCGGGTACCCTAACCCTATTTGGGCCTAACGCAGGCGCAAACTACGCTCACAAGTGACACTTATACAGTGATCAGTAAAATATCTGTATACCACTGTATATAGTGTTCACTGTGAGGGGTTTTGGGGGTGATCAGGGGGTGATCAGAGGTGATGAAGGGGTTAAATGTACCTATGTGAGGTGTGTCAGTGTGCTGCTTGGTGGAACTCACGTTTTTGGTGTGTCTCTGTCTCTCTCCTGGAACCGAAAGGACTCCAGGAAGGACAGTGACATCACTTCCCCTGTCTGTGTTTACATTACACAGACAGGGGACAGATTGCCATTGGTGGGGACCGATCTACAGACACTGACCAAAAATCATTGGTCAGTATCTGATGACTGATCGGTTCCCTACCGAATGACATCGGGATCGGGACCCGCGGCGCGCGGGAGCGCGCTCTGGAGCCGTGATCGCGCATCACGTTAATACTACGTGGCTGAGCGGTATCGTGCCGCTCTGCCGCAGTAGTATTACCGTGAGCGGTATTAAAGTGGTTAAAGGATTTTTTAATTTTATGGTTTCACTTTAAGCATTTTTAAAATAACTGCTCCTGTAAAAAAGATTGTTTTAAAAACAAAAATTGCATTGCTACATGTCTCCCAGGGCAGTACCCAGGTCCCCATACACTTTTTTATGGCAAAAACTTGCATATAAGCCTTTAAAATGAGGACTTTTGATTTTTCATGTCCGTGTCCCTTTAATAGAGTTTTTCCCTGTTTGAGATGTTCTGGTGCCAACCGAACAGGGGGGTGTTCGGCCCATCACTAATAAAAATGCTTTTCAGGCATGGCCCATCTTCAGGTCATGTCGCATTTTGAAAAAGTTTTAAATGAATCCCCATGTTAATGAGTGAAATAAGTATTTGACCCCTTCGCAAAACATGACTTAGTACTTGGTGGCAAAACCCTTGTTGGCAATCACAGAGGTCAGAAGTTTCTTGAATTTTGCCACAAGGTTTGCACACATCTCAGGAGGGATTTTGTCCCACTCCCATTTACAGATCCTCTCCAAGTCATTAACCACTTTAGAACTGCTCACTGTGCTGCTACTGCGGCCAGAGGCTTGCTCCCGCTGTGTTTAGACACAGCGGGAGTCGGGGCGGAGGAGGAGAGGTGGCAATCACCGTCTCTCTTCCCTGATCGTTGGGGAAGTGTGAGAAGATCCACCCGCTTGTGTAAACAAAGCGGGCGGATCATCTCTGTGACAGACAGGGAGAGATCCCAAGATTCAGCATAGCTGAACCTGCAATCTCTGTCTCTGTCACAGAACCCCATCCCCCCCCCCCACACACGTCAGTAAGCATGAGGCATACATTTAACCCCTTGATCACCAACAGTGTTAACCCCTTCCCTGCCAGTGTCAGTATTACAGTAACAGTGCATATTTTTAGCATTGATTACTGTCAATGGTCCCCCCAAAAGTGTCAAAAATGTCAGTTAGGAGTCTGATCTGTCCGCCGCAATGTCGCAGTCAAGCAAAAAAATTGCAGATCGCCGCCATTACTAGTAAAAAAAAAAACAATAAAAATGACAAATCTTTCCCGTAGTTAGTAAATGCGATAACTTTTGCGCAAACCAAACAAAATACGCTTATTGCAATTTTTTTTACCACAAATATGTAGCAGAAAACAAATTGGCCTAAAATTTAAAAAAATTTTGATTTGTACATTTTTTTGGGGGGAATGTTATATAGCAGAATGTGAAAAATATTGTTTCTTTTTCAAAATTGTCGCTCTTTTTTTCAAAAATTAAAAATTTCACAGGTGATCAAATACCACCAAAAGAAAGCTCTATTTGTGGGGAAAAAAGGACATAAGTTTCACTTGGGTACAGCGTCGCACGACCGTGTAATTGTCCGTTAAAGTAACGCAGTGCTGAATCGCAAAATATGGCCTGGTCAGGAAGGGGGTAAAATCTACCGGTCTTAAAGTGGATAAAAATATGCTCATTGAGAATTTTTTTGTCAAAGAAATGTATCTAAATACATTTTGGCCCTAAATATATGACAAAAATTTAATATATTGGATATTTTTTAACAGTCAAAGTAGAAAATGTCAATTTTTCGCAAACTTTTTGCTCTTTTTTTTATTAATATCGCAAAAAATTAAAAGGGCAGAGGTGATCAAATACCACCAAAAAAAAGCTCTGTTTGTGGTAAAAAAAGGAACTTATATTTTGTTTGGGTACAGCATTGCATGACCGCGCAATTGTCAGTTAAAGTCGCACAGTGCCAACACGGAAAAAAGTGGCCTAGTCATTGAGCAGCCAAATCTTCCGGGGCTAAAGTGGTTAAGGTTTTGAGGCTAATTCTTGGTGAATTTGAACCTTCAGCTCCCTCCACATATTTTCAATGGGATTAAGATCTGGAGACTGGCTAGGTCACTCCAGGAGCTTAATGTGCTTCTTCTTGAGCTACTCCTTTGTTACTTTGGCTGTGTGTTTTGGGTCATTGTCATGCTGGAATACCCATCCATGACCCATTTTCAATGCCCTGGCTGAGGGAAGGAGGTTCTCACTCAAGATTTGACGGTACATGGCCCTGTCCATCGTCCCTTTGATACAATGAAGTTGTCCTGTCCTCTTAGCAGAAACCCCCCCTCAAAGCATAATATTTCCACCTCCATGTTTGACAGTGGGGATGGTGTTCTTGGGGTCATAGACAGCATTCCTCCTCCTCCAAACATGGCAAGTTGAGTTGATGCCAAAGAGCTCGATTATGGTCTTATCTGATCACAACACTTTCACCCAGTTCTCTTCTGAATCGTTCAGATGTCCATTAGCAAACTTCAGATGGGGCCTGTACATGTGCTTTCTTGAGGCAGGGGACCTTGCGGGCGCTGCAGGATTTCAGTCCTTCACGGCGTAGTGTGTTACCAATTGTTTTCTTGGTGACTATTGTCCCAGCTGCCTTAAGTACATTGACAAGATTCTTCTGTATAGTTCTGGGCTGATTCCTCACTGTTCTCATCATCATTGAAACTCCACAAAGTGAGATCTTGCACCAAGGAAGATTGACAGTTATTTTGTGTTTCTTCCATTTGCGAATAATCAAACCAACTGTTGTCACCCTCTCACTAAGCTGTTTGCCGATGGTCTTGTAGCCCGTTCAAGCCTTGTGTAGGTCTACAATCTTATCCCTGACATTCTGGGACAGCTCTTTGCTCTTGACCATTATGGAGAGAATGGAATCTGATTGATTGCTTCTGTGGACAGGTGTTTTTTTATATAGGTAACAAGCTAAAAACAGGAGCACTCCCTTTAAGATAATGCTCCTAATCTCAGCTCGTTACCTGTATAAAAGACACCTGGAAGCCAGAAATCTTGCTGATTGAGGGCGGATCAAATATTTATTTTACTCATTAAAATGCAAATCAATTTATACCTTTTTTGGAATGGTTTTTTTTTTTTCTGGATATTTTTGCTGTTATTCTGTCTCTCACTGTTAAAATAAACCAACCATTACAATTCTAGACTGATCAATTGTTTGTCAGTGGGCAAACAAACAAAATCAGCAGTGGATCAAATACTTTATCCCTCACTGTATATAGCGATAAAAAAACCTGATCTGGGGACTAATTGGGTTCCCATTACTATAGATGTGTACCCTCTCCCACTAACCCATCTACAGGTTGGCAAAAGAGGGAGAAAACCTAGCACCCATGGACACTCTACACCCCTGGCGGAATACCTTACCGTCAAATTGAACAAATTATGTCCAAGAAGATACCCCAAACTATCTAAAATGAACTCTGGACACATGTTAGGTTGCTATATCTATCCAAATAGAAAGTAATGGCCTCTAGACCCAATGTATGGGGGCTACATGAGTAGAGACTGGCAGCATCACACTTAACCCAGGGATAATTTTCTTTCCAATAAAATGATTCCCAAATGCCTAGTGACGGTTTGGTGTCTCTTAAAAAGCTGGGTAGTTCTCTAACCAAAGGTTGTAGTTGGGTACCGACCCACTAACCCAGTCCTATATTCAGGAATCCTATCCCAGGCACTATGAGCCTACCCACTAGGGGATCTGAATCCTTGTGGGTTTTTGGGAGATGGTAAAAGACCGCCATTAATGAGAAATGGGGTACTAGGACCTCACCCTCCTCTTTGGTAAAGACCCAAATTTTCACCTCTTTCTGTAAGAATGCTGTCAGCCTTTCCTTGTATACCTTTGTGGGGTTACTATTCAGCTTTTCATAAGTGGCATCATCGTACAACTGTTGCAAGGCCTCATTTTCATACATGATAGCATCCTGTACAACTACACTGCTCAAAAAAATAAAGGAACACTTTTTAATCAGAGTACAGCATCAAGTCAATTAAGCTCCTGGGGTATTGATCTGGTCAGTTAAGTAGCAAAGGGGGTTGTTCATCAGTTTCAGCTGCTTTGGTGTTAATAAAAAGAACAACAGGTGCACTAGATGGACGACTATGAGATTACCTCCAAAACAAGAGTGGTTTTACAGGTGAAGGCTACAGACTTTTTTTCCCTACTCCTCTTCTCTGACTGTTTTTCACTAGTTTTGCATTTGGCTAGGGTCAGTATCACTACTGGTAGCATGAGGGGATACCTGGTCCCTATAGAGGTTGCACAGGCAGTCCAACTCCTCCAGGATGGCACATCAATACGTGCCATTGCCAAAAGGTCTGCTGTGTCTCTCAGCACAGTCTCAAGAGCATGGAGGAGATTCCAGGAGACATGCAGTTAATCTATGAGAGCTGGACGGGGCCGTAGAAGGTCCTTACCCCATAAGCAGGACTGGTATCTGATCCTTTGTGCAAGGAGGAACAGGATGAGCACTGCCAGAGCCTATTTCCACTGGTGTTAATGTCTCTAACCAAACAATCAGAAACAGACTTCATGAGGGTGGCCTGAGGTCCCGACGTCCTCCAGCGGGCCCTGTGCTCACTGCCTGGTACTGTGAAGCTCGATTGGCATTTGCCGTTAAACACCAGAATTGGCAGGTCCTCCAATGGCGCCCTGTGCTTTTCACAGATGAGAGCAGGTTCACCCTGAGTAAATTTGACAGACGTGAAAGGGTGAAAGGGTCTGGAGAAGCCGTGCTCCAGTAGTGATTGTATCTTGTGCTTCTGTGCTCTTCATTTGAAAGTGCAATATAAATGACTTTACATTATAAATAAAATAAATAATAGGAAGTTGAAAGTGTCATACTGAAAATAAAGAGTAATGCTGTTTACTTTGTGTGCCCCTAAACCCAAACAACAATTTTAAATTCCCCCTGGAAATTCATTTTCTGAGATAAAATTCTGCAGTAGATTGAATAATCATTTAAGTCAGAAGTAAATTACTTTAACATGTACTGTGAACAAACTGTGCTCTAGGCAGGGGGAACTACAATGGATATCCAAGGTATGCATGGACAATACGATAAAATGACTTAAGGCAGCACATCCAAAGAGCTACATTTTATAATATTTTATCAAAAGGATGGCCACAGATGGGTAGTTGTTTCAGTGAAAATGTTGGTGGTGAGAATCTGCCTATTTCTGGACAAAAACATTTCCCTTGCAATAATTAGACCTGCTAGTATAAATTTCTTAGCCCCTTTGGTTTTAGAGCTTCAGCACTTCAGTATGATGGTGATACCATATGAGCTAACTGAGCTACAGAACAGAAACTCTCTGATCAGCACTGTACAGACATAGATGAGACGTAAGAGTTACAATAAGTTTTTTTTTTTTTTTTTTTTTTACTAATAGCGAATACGCTGTTTGCTGTGCAAGAGATATTTTATTTTGCAGTGGAATATTTCTTAAGCTTATAAAAATGTGATGACAGTTCTTTTTGCAAAGACTACCCAATCATGTGCAAGAAAAAAAAGGGTTTTTTTTTTCTTGTACATGATTGGAAGATGGATATTGCAAAAGCTTCACCTCATTTAAGCTAAGGGAAAATCCCCCTGCTATGTGAACAGCTTAGTTGCATTTACTAAATCCACCCCAATGTGTCAGTAAAAAGAACCCGTCACAGGTATATGTAACAAAGTCATAATATATGACACTATTGCAGAACATTGTGTGAAAGATTCATGTACGCATGCACATTTCTATTAGCCAAACATCTCACAGGAATTTCCTGATATGAGGACAATGAGGGGAAGGAGGAAGAAAGGGGAAAAAAGGTAGGAAGGGGAAGCGGGTTGGTGAGGGCAGGGACAAGGGAGGGACCAGAAGGACATGAAAAATGGATGGGGTACGACAGCGGGATATTAGAGGGATTAGATGGAAGCAGTGGGGAAGGGGAACCAGGCGGCCCAACCACATAGGGGTGCCCTGGCTTCCCTTTCCGCCTCTGAGCCTCCACCTCTCAGTAACGGACTGAATGCTGCCCAGATACACTCAGTAGTGGCAAGGGAACAGTGGAATAGCTGTGCAGTCAAGAGCAGTTTCAGCTAAGCAGTTGATAAGGAGAGGTTTCCCATAAGTCTATTGTATTTGGGCGTGGTTTGGAAATAAAGCCAATAGAACCATGTATCTATGAACTTAGATGGATTGTCTTGCATGATTGCAATTATTTCCTCCATGTCTGCTATTGCTTGCTGAGCAAATAACTGAGCTATAGTTATTGGGGCATAAGCTATAAAAAAAATAACTGCATATGAAACAGAAAAAAACCTACATCTAAAATATGCATTTTAAATTACTCATAGTCATATTATCTGGTAAGTACATGTTTTTCAAATGTGAACTTTTTTAGATAGACAACATTATAAATATCAATTTTCAAATATTTTAAAATAGCAGTAAAATGTGTAAAGACACCCTTTTATTCTATAACTGTTTACTAATTGCAGCCTTTTATTCAAAAGTTAAATTGATGAGTTCCTGTATTTACCAAAATTATTCAACATTCCCTTAAATGAAATTTTGTAATTTTCAGACCTTCCCTGGGACAGCAACTGCAAGATGCTTCCTCTCATCATGTAAGTTACAACATTACTTTATATAAATATCTAATATATTTAATTGTGTTTATTTTAAGTGACATTTACAATAGGAGTTGTATTACATGTATTTGTGAACTAGAAAATCCTAGATCAAAAATGAAAATTGGAGTAAAATTTAGCAAATAAATTATAATGTACTATTCTCAGAGATGTATAGTAACGAAGTAGAACTACTTCACAACTGTACTTAAGTACTAAAAGGCGGTATCTGTACTTTACTAGAGTATAATTTTTTTCTCCTACTTCCACTTTTACTTCAGTACATATTTTTGATGAGTTTAATACTTTTACTCCGATATTTTTTTATGTGCTGCATCATTACTCCTTACAATTATAAAAATGTTACGGATCATTCCATTCCAAACTCGCACTGTCGCTGACTTTTTTTACTCAAGTCTCACTGTCTCTGAGACTCACAAGTCACGACCAATCCCCGACTCGATGCGATGGCTCAGGGGCAGAGCCTCGCCGCCTCTGCCCTCCCTCGGCTCGGCCCAAGTCCCGCCTCCCGCTCGGCTCTCAAGTGAAGTGGTGGTGGCGAAAGAGGAGAGACACCTGCCTGCGGAGTGATCTCTCTGGGCCCTGGCTGGGGGAGGTACTGTGAGTTACTAGAGTCTAGACTACTAGACTGTCTCTGGGCACTGTGCAGCGCTGCCGCCCAGCGCAGGATAACTGGATGGAGGTAGGAATATATTCTTCTTTCAGCAGGGGGGACTGGACTGGGGACTGTGGAGAGAGAGGCTGGAGGACTCGAGGCAGCCTAAGGTAGGAGAAGTAAGAACTGTCTTGAAGTCAAATCACCCTACTCTAAGGGGGATCTATAATGGGAGGGGGACCCTGGCCTGCTCTAAGGGGGCTCTATAATGGGAGGGGGACCCTGGCCTTCTCTAAGGGGAATCTATAATGGGAGGGGGACACTGGCCTGCTCTAAGGGGAATCTATAATGAGAGGAGGACCCTGGCCTGCTCTAAGGGGGATCTATAATTGGAGGGGGACCCTGGCCTGCTCTAAGGGGGATCTATAATGGGAGGGGAACCCTGGCCTGCTCTAAGTGGGATCTATAATAGGAGGGGGACCCTGGCCTGCTCTAAGTGGGATCTATAATGGGAGGGGGCATGATCCAATTTGCTACAGCAGGGGGAAAAAATCCTTCCTGATCCCCTGACAGGCAATCGGATATTCCCTGGATCAACTTTACCTAAAATAAATTTGAATACCCATTTATATTATGTACACCTAGGAAAGAATCCAGACCTTTTTTAAAGCAATCTAGTGAGCTAGCCAGAACCACCTCTAGAGGGAGTCTATTCCACATTTTCACATCTCTTATGGTGAAGAAACCTTTCCGTATTTGGAGACAAAATCTGTTTTCCTTTAGACATAAAGAGTGCCCCCTTGTCCTCTGTGTTGACCTGAAAGTGAACAACTCAACACCAAGTTCACTATATGGACCCCTTATGTATTTATAAAAAGGAAAGAATATAACTGCGCTAACTAATAGAAAACAGCAGCAACTTAAATTGTGACAAGCAAAGGTAAATATGTAAAGGGCTAAGTTGCGCTAATATGTACTGAATCGACAAATGATCATCAGATAAAGCACAATAATTGATAAATAGTCCACAATGATAACAAATCTGTATCCAAATGGTAGACACAGTCCAAATTCCAAAATTCCAGTGTCAGATGAATAAACCAATGTTCATCTCCTTACCAGAAAGCGGAATAGAGTTTGCCTAAAAACTCAAATGAAGTAGGTTCAACCAGCCTCCGATCGATATGCTTGGATAATCCTCACATCAACAGATGGTAATCATAATGGGAGAAAAATTGAAATTCCATAGCGTAATACTGTTATATACTTATGGATCACCCTGAGAAGTGCACACCGTCACCAGAAGGCAGATAGTTGAAAGCACCAGCACCCTTAGGTCCCAAATGCTTACCAGATGGCAAATTGTGAGTGATATATAGGGAATAGAAGTGACAAACAAAAACCTCTCCCGACACCACTGCCTCTTATCGGATTACAGTAGGTTCAGGCCAAACAATCCGTCATGCGGTCCTCAGAGCCAATAACTCCAAAAGGATCACTCCAAAACAGGATAGGGTTCTCCCACAAACACAGATGGAATAGAGTCGACCAGCCTCAGATGAATGTGCTCAGGTTCGCCTCACATCAGTCAATGGTAGTTATATATGGGAAAAAGTAGACTCCATAGCATAATACTGTTAATGCTTAAAGGTCACCCTGAGAGGTGCACACCATCACCAGAGTCAAATCCCCAGACAGAGCACCAACACCCCTATGACCTAAATGCTTACCAGATAGATTAAGCTCTAGGTGAAAAAGAGGGAAGGATGTAACACACAGAGGACCTCTCCCAACACTACTGCCGCTTACCAGACTGCAATGGGTTACCAACCACACTCTCAGGAAGCCGATCCTTAGAGCAGGTGTCACTGGAAAGATTACTCCTGAACTGGCTCGATCATAACCCCAATATAGTGTAAATGGAAAACAAAGGCACTACATAGTGCATTACCACAACACTTTATTGGAAAACAAATAGACAGCAACTTACAGAAATGTAGATATAATACAGCGAGGATAAGGCAAGCCGCCGGCCGTTCGGCTCCTCCGCCCATCCTATCCAATAGCGTCCGCACAAGCAGGTGACGTCAGCACGCCGCGACCGACGATTACTTATCATTGTGGACTATTTATCAATTATTGTGCTTTATCTGATGATCATTTATCGATTCAGTACATATTAGCGCAACTTAGCCCTTTACATATTTACCTTATGTATTTATACATGTTGATCATATCCCCCCTTAATCTCCTCTTCTCAAGAGAGAATAAATTCAGTTCCTCTAATCTTTTCTCATAGTTGAGCTCCTCTATGCCTCTTATCAGTTTGCCCTTCTCTGCACTTTCTCCAGTTCCCCAATATTATTTTTAAAAACTGGTGCCCAAAACTGAACTGCATATTTCAGATGAGGTCTTACTAATGATTTGTACAGGGGCAAAATTCCATCTCTCTCTCTGGAGTCCATGATTTACAAATTATATATTAATCATAAGTCACTTGTCAGCAAATACATTTCCATTAAAAATACATGAAATGTAACATGACAAAGGCATTTGGATTTTTTTATTAAATGATCTTTGAAAAATAAAAGGTCAGCAATTCTCAATAATTACAACTAGAGATTTTCTCACAAAAGACACTTGTTTGTTAAATATTTTTGTAATTAAAATTAGGCAGTATAAAGAAAAAAATATGCAATATGTTCTGTGAAAATAAATGTGTTTTACTTATTCTATTATATTGTATGGTTGTATGTTGATATAGTTATGAAACAGTGAACTTCAAAATTGTTTTATATTTGACCTCCAATAGATTAAGTTATTGAAGATAATTTATCCATTTAAATCGGGTTTTATTTTAATAAATGAGTAAGTCTAATAGCACACAGAAAACATTGATCAAATAAAGAAATCTGGAATAATCTTCCTGTGTGTTTAATAGTAATAGTGGGAGTTCAATATTTCTATTCAAACAAAGAGTTTAGTAGACATATTTACAAAAGGCCTTATGATGTTTGCCATCTTTGCTGAAGAAAACATTTGTAAAACCTTTGGAGTGACTACCAGGTGCCAAAAGTTCTCCAGGGTATTGATGTTATTCAGATATAGTCCTTCATTTGAACTTCAAACAATATTCTTGCATGAGATTTTTTAATGGGTTTGACAAAATAAAACCATTTCCATCTGTAAGCATATATGACAGTTTTACGTTAGGGAACATGGTAGTTACATTAGCAATTATAAGTATTATTTAGAAAAAATAGAAACAAAAGTATCTATGTGCACAATTTGTAAAAAATAGCAATAGACTTTGAATGGCAGTTGGATATTCGCAAACAACAGAGCCACCAAAATATTAAGATTCCACCTATGATGTTAACTTTGAAATAATCCATTAAGGGCACCTCATCCATATAGTGAGTTCCCTTAACTGTTGCCCCTTTAAGTGAAAAATATTAAAAACAAAAATAATACATATAAAGCAGGCGCTGTTAAGTGATGGCTAATGTAGATAAAATGGAAAATAGCATACAAATGTGCCAATAATGTGAACACAACAATACACTATTGCTATATAACATTGGCCATCCGCGAGGGATTAGAGAGGTGCAGACCCATCTAGGTGTTCTGATTGCTGATAAGGCTGGGACCTGGGGCTTCTGGGGAGCAGATTTATGAGTCTTATCATGAGGTTGAGTACTTGAATCAAAATAAGAAAGCATGGTGTGGGTTTCAGCATTTATTGAGCACCAATTTATTCCACTTAAAAATACTTCTTCGTATATGGACTGTGAATGCTTCACATTTATTAATTTCTGCTGGTTATATAGCAATAGTGTATTGTTGTGTTAACACTATTGGCACATTTGTATGTTATTTTCCATTTTATCTACATTAGCCATAACTTAACAGCGCCTGCTTTGTATGTATTATTTTTATGATGTAAAATTGCTAACTTGCATTTCATGAGCATTTATGCATTATTACACCCTACAGAGGCAGAAAATCTTCTTCCATTTTAAAATATAAAAAAAATTGAGATTCACTACAAGACAGGCAGAGGGTGCTACTGCTTCTAGGCTCGCAAACTCAAGGGTTTATGATATTTTTTTTGTTCCACAAAAACTTAATTGAAATTCAATTGCAAATACAGAAACAAAGACCCAGTGGGTCATGAACAACATTACAAAAATTGAGAGTAAAAAAGGGAAGGAAAGTACGTTTTCCCAAAAATATCATATAGAGTGGCATATCAGTAATATACGCAATCCATGCAGGTTACTTACATAAGGCAATGCTGAGTGAGAACCAGGAGTGAGTAAGCAGGGCCTACGTGCATGGGTAAAGCTTTTAGAGGATAGGGTTCCATGCAATGAGCCAAAGTCCCAATGCAGCAAGGGCCACATATTCTAAAGGTCCAAGTAGTCAAAAAAAAAAAGATTGCAGAGGATGTCAGTCAGGCATAGTACGTATAAGACAGGGGTAAAGAGCCTGGTCATCAGACTCCCTGCAGGGAGTTTAACCAGGGGGAAAAGAAAGTTTCCATAGAGTAAGTGAAGAAAAGGACCTTTGAAAAGGGAGATGAGGTGCGGGCTAGGGTGTGAAAGAGAAGAGGGAGATGAAAAGGAAGGGGATAGGAGAGGTGTCACATACCTTAGAGGAGACTGAAATTACAAGGTCGGACTCTCTTGTATCTCCAGCCCAGGCCCCACTAGAAGTGAAACAGAGGGCGCCGACAGACAGGAGTAACATGAGTGCCTGCAGATGTAGATTGAGGAATTAGCAGCAGAAGATGTGATTTAAAAACAGCAGGAGAACCATCAGGTCAGGAACAGTAGCCGCGCACAGTAGTTTAGCTGGAGTTGAGGAAGCACTCCACTTGCACTGAATCTGTGGCTGGTCAGAGCTCTCAGCATATTTGCAGCAGGAACTGCGACAGCAGACAGCCAGGCAGACACTAGAATGGGTCGGGAAGCCAGGATCAGAGACAGAAACATGGTCACAGGATTAGCCAGGGTCATCAACAGGTGAGCAGTGAGGTACCAAATCAAGAGCAGAGCCAAAGTCAGAAACGAGCCAAGTCAGGAATTAGCAGCAAGACAAATGCAGGATCCAAGGTCAGGTCAGGAGTAAGCCAGGTCAGCAAGCAAGAAAACACACTGGAAGTACACAGGACACAGGGAACAGCTGAAAACCAGTCAGCATTAGAACACAGGCAGAAGCATCTTTACATAGTCCATCTGGCGCCAACATGCACTGTGCGCACACCTTTTCCTCTGCGCGCATACCCACGCGCATTCCTGATAGCCATTACGTGGAGATTCATGTACACATGTGCATTTATGTTAGCCAAATATCTCACAGGAATTCTCTGACAGGAGGAGAATGAGGGGAAGGAGGAAGAAAGGAGAAAAAAGGTAGGAAGGGGAAGCGGGTTGGTGAGGGCAGGGACAAGGGAGGGCCTAGAAGGACAAGAGAAATGGATAGGGTAGGACAGCAAGATATTAGAGGGGTTAGATGGAAGTAGTGGGTGGGGGGAAGTGGTTGGCCCAACCATCTAGGGACCCCCTGGCTTCCCTTTCTGCCTCTCAGCCTCCACCTCTCAATGATGGACCACATGCTGCCCAGATGCACTCAGCAGTGGCAAGAGAATGGTGGAATAGCTGTGCAGTCAAGAGCAGTTTCAGCTATGCAGTAGATAAGGAGAGATTTCCTGTAAGTCTGCTGTATTCAGGCGTGCTTTGGAAATAAAGCCAACATCACTATGTATTTATGAACTTAGATTGATTGTCTTGCACTATTGCAATTAGTTCCTCCATGTCCGCTATTGCTTGCTGAGCAAAAGAAGCCAATCTCTGATGGAAGGGGAACGTGTGGAGCCAAAAAGAACAAGTATGCAGTGTTTGGCAGCATTAACCATATCCATTGCTAGGGATTTTAAATACACTTCCCATAGGAGGGATATATGGTGTAGCAGGAATTGGGCTGGAGTGAAGTACAATGCAAGGGTAGTGATGGAGGAGATGACGCGGTGAACCTCAGACCAGTCTGGAGTAATGGACAAGCCCACTGGTATATGGAACAATGAGCCCAGGTCCGAGCCGCATCTCATGCAAAGGTTGGAAGCTGAGGATAAAAACTTGTGAAGCCATGTCGGGGTCCTGTACCATCGTGTTTGAACCTTATAGCCATTGTCCTGGACTATATAGTTTACTGAGCTCTTGCGAATGTGGTTATAGATGTGTTCCCAAGCTTCCTCAAACAAGTCCAAGAACAAGTCTTTTTCCCAAAAGAGACAGGCCTTGCGTGCCTTCGACCAGTGTGAGCTAAACAGAAGTGACTAGGTAGTTGATATTAAGTGTTGATGGGGTTGTCAACTTCTCATACACCTGACTGATGAGCCCAATAGTGCAGAGGAAGGCCTCCCTTACGTATCTGACTCGCAGACCCTGGTAGAGCAGACAGGTGGCATGGGAGAGCAGAATGGTATGAGGGCCTGGTGGGTCTGCTGTTGGACGGGCAGCCCCAAGGTCTCAGAGGCTTTAAAGGAGACAACCAGCAGGTAGGAGGATCCAAAGAGCAGGCAGGCTGAAGGCCGGAATGCCCGAGTCCACACTCACGCTGGGGGCTCACAGGCAAATGGATCAGTTCAAAGGCCGGGTCAACAACAGGCAGGCAGCGTGGAATCCAAAGAAGCAGGAAGGTTCAAGGTTAGAGGGGAGCCGAGGTCAGGTGCAGGCAGAAAGCAAGGGGGAGTCCAAAAGTCAAGCCGGGTCATACAGAAGATCAATCACAGAAGCAGGTAAACAGGAGGAGGGGTCACAGGAAGCTTCAGATCAGACAGCAAAGACACAGTGCTGCTGAGGTGTTTAAATAAGGCAGCCTGTTGCCAATCACTGAAATTAGTCTGCAGACTCTGCACTAAGTTAACCCTTAGGTGGCAGACCCATAACATTGCCCCCTCCTTATGGGCAGCCTCCGGACTCCCAATTGAGCCAACTTCTCAGGATGGGATCTCTTGAAGGATTGCATTAGTTGGTTAGCATGAATATTGCTTTCAGGCTCCCAAGAATTATCTTCCGGTCCATTCCCATTTAATTAGATACTAAACCTGATTGTACCTCCTTCTACAATCCAAAATTGTCTCCACCTCGTATTCCTCCTTTCCATTGAATATTACAGGCTCTGGTGGACCAGTATTTTGTTCAGGAAAGGGATTCAGAACCATAGGTTTCAACAGTGTCACATGGAAGACGGGGTGAACTTTAGGTGAATCGGGTAATTCTAGCTCATAGGCTACGTCATTGATCTTCCTCTTAACAGGGAAGGGACCCACAAACTTAGGGCCCAATTTTTTTGAGGGGCAAGCCATTTTCAAGTTCACTGTAGACAACCATACCTGTTTGCTGGGTTCCAGAATTAGTTATCCTCGTATCTTCCTGTCAAAGATCTTTTTATTATACTCCTGTGTCTTGTCCATAGTCTCTCAAGTTTGTTGTTTTTAGAGAAGAACTCTATCGTTTCAGAGACCGCAGGGATTGAGCATTTAGGTATAGTACTAGGCAGGAAGGACGGGTGAAAGCGGTAATTGGAAGAATGGAAAGAGTTATTATAAGCAAACTCGGCAATGGGGAGTAAAGAGACTCAGTCATCTTGGGAGAAGGAAGAGAAGCAACGGAGGTACTACTCCAGGGTCTGATTGGTTCTTTCTGTTTGTCCGTTCGTCTGAGGGTGGTATGCGGAGGAAAAAGCTAATTCAATCTCTAGAGAACCACACAGAGCTTTCCAGAACCTGGAGGTGAACTGGACACCCCGGTCGGACACAATGTTGGTTAGAACTCCATGGAGCCTTACAATTTATTTGATGAAAATTTTTGCAGTTTCCACAGCTGAGGGTGTACCTTTCATGGGAAAAAAATGGGCCATTTTGGACAGTCTGTGCACCACCACAAAGATGGTATAAAAACCCTCTGCCAGGGGGTGTTCTACAATGATGTCCATTGAGAACATTTTCCAGGGTCTCTCTGGAACGGGCAATGGCCTTAGTAAACCCCAGGACTTTACCCTGCTGTTCTTGCTTCGAGAGCAAGTAGTACAAGACTCGACATAGCTCTTACAGTTGCCTACCAGCTGAGGCCACCTGAACGTGCGTTGTACTAGTTTGGCCGTCTTCAGGGCACCGAAGTGTCCGGCCAGCTTGTGGTCATGACAGAGCTCTAACACTGTCATTCTTAAGTCCTGTAGTATAAGAAAGTTTCCTGAGGGAAGGATGGTGTCTGGGAGTGTGGACCTTTCAGGGTAGTTGAACATATGTGAAAGTGCATCTGGTTTTGTATTCTTTGACCCTGGCCTGTACATTATATGGAATGAGAATCTAGAGAAAAAAGTGCCCAACTTGCCTGCCGAGGTTTTAATCTCTTAGCCGTTCTCAGATATTCTAGATTCTTGTGGTCCATAAAGACCAGAATGGGATGTGCTGCACCTTCAAGTAAGTAACGCCATTCTTGATGGCCAAAAGCTTTCGGTCTCCCATATCATAATTTCTTTTCGCTATTGATCATTTGCGGGAAAAGAAAGAAACTGGGTAGAGTAGGGCTTCAGCTTCTTGCCGTTGAGACAGCACAGCCCCCACTGAAACTTCTGAGGCGTCAACTTTAAGAACAAACGGTAAGGCAGGGTCAGGGTGCTTCAAGATGGGTACTGACGTGAACAGCTTATTGAGGGCTTCAAAGGCCGATTGCGCTTTGGGAGACCAGAGGAATCAGGTTCCTTGTTTAGTTTGTTCGATAATGGGGGCGATAATAGCAGAGAACCCCCTAATAAACTTCCGGCAGAAGTTGGCAAACCCGATGAAGCATTGAACCCCCTTCCTGTCCACAGGAGCTGGCCAATCTAAGATGGAGGTGACTTTCTGAGGGTCTATCTTGATCCCTTTAACAGAGATGATCAGACCTAAGAACTGGATACACTGAAGTTCAAATTCGCACTTTTCTGGTTTGGCGTAGAGGCCATGTTGCCGTAATCGGGTTAGCACATTTCGGACATGTCTGCAGTGGTCATCAACTGAGGAGGAGAAAATCAGGATGTCATCTAGGTACACGATGACGTACAAGTCCAGATAGTCATGAAAAAAGTCGTTGACAAAGTGCTGAAAGGTGGCTGGTGCATTGCATAACCCAAAAGGCATGACTAGGTACTCGAAGTGCCCGAATTGAGTATGAAATGCCGTTTTCCATTCATCTCCTTCTTGAATGCGGATTAGATTGTATGCTCCCCGGAGATCCAGTTTAGTGAAGATGACTGCGGCTCCCAGTCTTTAAAACAGTTCGGGCACAAGAGGCAGAGGATAACGGTCCTTTACAGTAATCTCGTTCAATTCTCTGTAGTCTATGCAGGGTCGCAGTGAATGGTCCTTCTTTTCAACAAAGAAGATGCCTGTGCCAGCCGGAGAGGTAGATGGGCGAATAAACCCTTTTCTTAGGTTGTCATCAATATAGTCCTTTAGCATGCCCAATTCAAGCTCAGTGAAATGGTAAATCCTTCCGAAAGGGACCACAGCCCCTTGTAACAGTTCAATAGGGCAGTCGTAGGACGTATGAGGAGGGAGGGTCTCTGCACCCTTCTTACTGAATACGTCCAGGAACTTGTGGTATGCCACTGGGATTGATTTTCGTAATTCAAGGTCTGAGTCAAGGCAGAGTAGGGGTGAGGGGTTGACTGAGGCTTCTTGCAGGCAATGTTGCTTGCAATAGCTTGAAGGAAATTTGATGTCTCCAGTGGCCCAGTTGATTTGGGGGTTATGGGCCTGTAGCCAGGGCATACCTAAGATGATAGGGAACAGAGGTGATGAAATGGCATCCAGGCATAAAAACTCTTGGTAAAGGGAAGCAATGATACTAAGCAAAGAGACCGTCTCCTGTGTGACCGGACCGGATTTAATGACAGAGCCATCAGCAAGATGTACGGCTAGTCCCCAGGCCTTTGGTTGATGTGGAATGAGGTGTTTGGCTGCAAACATCAAGTTTATGAAGCAACTGCAAGCTCCGGTATCAATTATGATGGATACCTGGATACTCCTTCCTGGGAGCTGTAACATGATGGGGAGAGTAAGATGAGAGGCTTGTTTAGGTGAAACCGGAACATGCATTGAAGAGATTGAAAGGCACTTACGCATCTTTGCAGGACAGGTCCTCACATAATGCCCGGGTTCCCCACAGTACATACAGAGGTTATTGATTTGTCTGCAATGTCATTCCTCCATGGTGAGAGAGGGACGAAGCAAGCCCAACTACATGGGTTTGGAGGTGTGTGGGGCTGGAGCGACTCGAGCAGGAGGAGTCTGGCTGGAGAAACTGGGAACTTTAGGTAGCATCCAAGTTGGCCGATATTGGCCTGAGGATCTTTCGGAGTGACGTGCTTCCAGAGATTGGGGTATCCCAACTCGTGCCAATTCATCTTTTAGAGGATCAGGTAGTCCCATCCGAAATTGGTAACGAAGGGCCGCATCGTTCTAATTGGTATCAAAACTCCAACACCTGGACTTGGCCACGTAGTCTTCTGCCGCTCTGCAGCCTTGTTGAAGTGCATGTAATGTGGCCTCAGTGGTAGCAGTCTGCTCGGGGTCCTCATAAAGTTGGGACATAGCGTCAAAGAACGTGGTGAGGTTGTTTAGCGATTCGGCCTTTTGTTCCAGAAGGTGATCTGCCCAGGCTTGGGGTTCTCTGGTCAACAGGGAGATAACGAAGCCCACTTTGGTTGCTTCCAAAGAAAAGGTGCCGGGTTACAGGGCAAAATAGAGTTCACAAGCATTACGAAAGGCTCTGTATTTGCTACGTTCACCCGCAAATCTTTCGGGTGTGGGTACCCTTGGTTCTGGTGGTAACATCACTACCACAGGTGCAGATGAGGTACCAGCTGAGGTAGCGCCTTGAGGGTTGGCAGGAGATGACAGAATTTGAACTCATTCTTCCAGCTGAGTATATCCCTCTTCTAGATCCTTAACAGCTTGCATCAAACCCGCCAGGTATCGGCACAGTTCTTCCATGGGGGAGGTTCCTCGCTCGGGCTCAGACATGGCAGTTTGATACTGTCAACTTCTCACGTACCTGACTGATGAGCCCAATAGTGCAGAGGAAGGCCTCCCTTACGTATCTGACTCGCGGCCCCTGGTAGAGCAGACAGGTGGCACGGGAGAGCAGAATGGTATGAGGGCCTGGCGGGTCTGCTGTTGGACGGGAAGCTCCAAGGTCCCAGATGCTTTAACCACTTAACGACCAGCCACGTAGATCTACGTCGGCTGACTTTGAGTGGTTATACCGGGATGATGCCTCTAGCTAGAGGCATCATCCCGGTACCGTTGTTTGAAGCCGGCGGTCGGCTTTCCGTCGGTAACAATCGATGCGGCTCGGGAGCCGCTCGATCGTTACCCGGGGGGGCGGGAGGGGACGTCCCCCCCTCCCGCCGCCTTACGCGGCTTTGCTCGGGGCTCCCGTCCCTCCGGGAGCCCCGAGCACCCAGCCGGCACGTCCGCCGGCTGGATGGAGTCCCGATGAATGCCGGAAACGGCATCGATCGGGTCTCCGATGACGTAACCCGGAGGCGGCGTCCATGACGTCACATCCGGGTTACTGTGCCGCAAAAGGCGGCAGATTTAAAAAACGGCTGTATGCAAAAATGCCGTTTTTGGCGTTTTGCATACAGGGAAGTGTAGTGGAGGGGTCTAGGGTCTTTTAGACCCTCGATCCCTCCATAAAGTGTACCTGTCACACATATTGCTGTCACAAGGGATGTTTACATTGCTTGTGACAGCAATAAAAGTGATCAGATTTTTTTTTTTTTAAAAAACCTGTAATAAAGTTAAAAAAAAAGAAAAAATAAATAGGAAAAAAAAAAAAAAAAAATTTAGCCGCCCCCGTCACCGTTAGCTCGCGCACAAAAAAAAACGTATACGCAAGTCGAGCCGCAAATGAAATCGCTGTTCAAACCACACATGTGAGGTATCGCCGCGATCGCCAGAGCATGGGCAATAATTTAAAAAAAAGAGTTACACTCTAACTCAAAACTGGTAACCGTTAAATAAATTTAAAGCGTCGCAGATTGAGATCTCTATTGACCGTAGTTTGTCGCTATCCCACGGGGGGCGCAATTTTAAACCGTAACATGTTTGGTATCTATTTACTCGGCGTGACATGTTCTTTCACAATATACAAAAAAAATGGGCTAACTTTACTGTTTAGTATTTTTTAAAATTAGTGAAATGTAATTTTTCAAATTTTTTCCAAAAAAATGGCGTTTTAAAGACCGCTGCGCAAATACCGCGTGACAAAAAATTTTGCAATGACCGACATTTTATTCTCCAGAGTCTTTGCTAAAAAAATATATATAATGTTTGGGGGTTCTAAGTAGTTTTCTAGGAAAAAATACTGGTTTTAACTTGTGAACAAAAAGTGTCCGAAATAGGGCTGGGGGTAAAGTGGTTAAAGGAGACAACCAGCAGGTAGGAGGATCCGAACAGCAGACAGGCTGAAGGCCGGAACGCCCGAGTCCACACTCACACTGGGGGCTCACAGGCAAATGGATCAGCTCAAAGGCTGGGTCAACAACAGGCGGGCGGCATGGAATCCAAAGAAGCAGGCAGGTTCAAGGTCAGAGGGGAGCCGAGGTCAGGTGCAGGCAGAAAGCAAGGGGAGTCCAAAAGTCAAGCAGGGTTGTACAGGAGATCAATCACAGAAGCAGGTAAACAGGAGCAGGGGTCACAGGAAGCTGCAGATCAGACAGCAAAGACACAGTGCTGCTGAGGTGTTTAAATAAGGCAGCCTGTTGCAAATCACTGAAATTAGTCTGCAGACTCTGCACTAAGTTAACCCTTAGGTGGCAGACCCATGACAGGGGCTCTGCTCTGGAACATACAGACTCAAATGGAGTAAGGGGACTATAATTTTATTTTTTTTTTACAGATCTGTGGTCAGTGATTAAAGTAGCCTTGCCCTTTTTTCCACCTTTTTTTAATGTAATTTTTCAAGATGTACACCATTTTAGGAAATTTTCTCTAAGATTAACTTAGATGCACAGCAGCTGTATTAATTTATTTTTGTACACAGATTGAGTTATTTTAGCACTAGCAGCGCGGGTTTTAATTTTATCTATTTACCCTTTTAGGAAATGCCTCAAAAGGACTGTATAGTTGTGAAAGCCATAAAGGGACTTCTTTGGGGCCTCTTTACACCTATACATGGGGCTTGATACCTCTATGCCCATTGTGTGACCTGTGCCCATTCATTTCCTCCTCAATAAGTATACACACAACATATATATTTTTCTCTGTCACATTAATTGATTTATGTATGTGTTGCGGTGTATTGAGGGCTATCTGGATAAGTATTGGGAGCCCATTGCAGGTGGCTAGTCGATACACATTACAATGCTCATGGTAATGCACACAATTGGGCAATTAATAATAGATAATAAAATAAAAGAAATATAATTAGAAGAACCCTTACATAGTTACATAGTAAGTCTGGTTGACAAAGACACAATTCTATCTAGTTCAACCAATAAAAGGGGGAAAAAATCATACAATCCTATATACATAATCCTAAAAACTCCTTCCTGATCCCCCGAGAAGCAATCAGATATTCCCTGTACACATTCTGTTCTGACACATAACTTCCTCATAAAATATATTACATATTTTTCCTCTTCACATTAATATCTTCACTTGGTAGAAATTGAGCATGGACTTTAGTGCTGCAATTCCTGCTCCATAACAATGTTCTAAAATTGGGCCCTTGATGTTAGAAGAAACATGAAAAATGTCTACAAAGATTAAGACAAAATAGGCTTTAGAAAATCTTTGACTGATCCTGTGTTGTTGGAAAGCTTGTAACCACCCACTTGAATATTTTTTTCTGAAAAAGGTATAAGCCTATGATGCTGCTGGTGTATGGTTTAAACAATTTTCTCATTTGTGACAACCTATCAAATTTGGAAGAGCATTACTTTAGTCTTACAACTAATTTATATTCAAAACAAGCTGTACATACCCACACACCAAAAGACCAATGGATGACACCTAACGATAATTAGGACTTTGTTAGATTGATTTGTTGGGTTTGTGTGTTTTCACTTATAGGGAATTGTATATTCAAAACATTCCTCAGGAATTTCTAGGAAAGTGCCCTTAACTTTCCTATTCTAAATTGACCCAAAACTGTCCTATGCTGCAGTATACTAATCCCTACTATCCCTGATCTAGGAGATTAACCAGACTGATCAAAACCCCTCCCCACAAAGAATGATTTTAGGGAATTGTATTAAAATGTCCTAAATTTGCACCACATCTAGAACTGCCTGTGATTAATACATTCATCTTTCAGCTATAGAGTAAAAGTAAATATCTGAATTGCAATATACTGTGTATCTCATTCACTGATTATTACATTGAACACAGAACTCTCTTAGTGTGTTGGATCTCTCCACTGTCAGCTACTTCACATCACTTATGTGAATACAATATACAGTATCTCACAAAAGTGAGTACACCGCTCACATTTTTGTAAATTATTTATTATATCTTTTAATGTGACAACACTGAAGAAATGTAAAGTAGTGAGTGTACAGCTTGTATAAAAGTGTAAATTTGCTGTCCCCTCAAAATAACTCAACACACAGCCATTAATGTCTAAACCGCTGGCAACAAAAGTGAGTACATCCCTAAGTGAAATTATACAAATTGGGCCCAATATTTTGTGTGGCCACCATTATTTTCCAGCACTGCCTTAACCCTCTTGGGCATGGAGTTCACCAGAGCTTCGCAGATTGCCACTGGAGTCTTCTTCTACTCCTCCCTATTAAAGGATAGAATTGTGGAACATCTTAAATCCCATGGATTGCAAGATGAAAAACAACATGGGTTTACTTCAGGGAGATCATGTCAAACAAATCTTATATATTTTTTTGACTGGGTGACTAAAATAATAGACGGTGGAGGTGCAGTAGACATTGCATATCTAGATTTTAGTAAGGCTTTTGACACTGTCCCACATAGAAGACTTATCAATAAACTACAGTCATTGAACATGGACTCCCATATTGTTGAGTGGATTAGGCAGTGGCTGAGTGACAGACAACAGAGGGTTGTAGTCAATGGAGAACATTCAGAACAAGGTCATGTTACCAGTGGGGTACCTCAGGGATCTGTACTGGGACCAATTTTGTTTAATATCTTCATAAGTGATATTGCAAAAGGCCTCGATGGTAAGGTTTGTCTTTTTGCTGATGACACAAAGATATGTAACAGGGTTGATGTTCCTGGAGGGAAATGCCAAATGGAAAAGGATTTAGGAAAACTAGAAGAATGGTCAGAACTCTGGCAACTGAAATTTAATGTGGATAAGTGCAAGATAATGCACCTGGGGCGTAAAAACCCAAGGGCAGAATATAGAATATTTGACACAGTCCTGACCTCAGTATCTGAGGAAAGGGATTTAGGAGTAATTATTTCAGAAGACTTAAAGGTGGGAGGACAATGTAATAGAGCAGCACGAAATGCCAGCAGAATGCTTGGATGTATAGGGAGAGGTATAAGCAGTAGAAAGAGGGAAGTGCTTATGCCGCTGTACAGAACACTGGTGAGACCTCACTTGGAGTATTGTGCGCAGTACTGGAGGCCATATCTCCAGAAGGATATAGATACTCTAGAGAGAGTTCAGAGAAGAGCTACTAAACTAGTACATGGATTACAGGAAAAAACTTACCAGGAAAGGTTAAAGGACCTTAACATGTATAGCTTGGAAGAAAGAAGAGACAGAGGGGATATGATAGAAACCTTTAAATACATGAAGGGAATCAACTCGGTAAAGGAGGAGAGCATATTTAAAAGAAGAAATACTACCACAAGAGGACACCGTTTTAAACTAGAGGGGCAAAGGTTTAAAAGTAATATGAGGAAGTATTACTTTACTGAGAGAGTAGTGGATGCATGGAATAACCTTCCTGCAGAAGTGGTAGCTGCAAATACAGTGAAGGAGTTTAAGCATGCATGGGATAGGCATAAGGCTATCCTTCATATAAGATAGGGCCAAGGACTATTCATAGGATTCAGATATATTGGGCAGACTAGATGGGCCAAATGGTTCTTATCTGCCGACACATTCTATGTTTCTATGTTTCTATGTTTCCTCCATGACAACATCACTGAGCTGATGGATGTTAGAGACCTTGTGCTCCCCCACCTTCCATTTGAGAATGTCCACAGATGCTCGAACGAATTCCGGTCTGGAGACATGCTTGGTCAGTCCATCACCTTTACCCTCAGCTTCTTTAGCAAGGCAGTGGTCATCTTGGAGGGGTGTTTGGGGTCGTTATCGTGTTGGAATACTGCCCTGCGGCCCAGTCTCCGAAGTGAGGGGATCATGCTCTGCTTCAGTATGTCACAGTACATGTTAGCATTCATGGTTCCCTCAATGAACTGTATCTCCCACAGCACTCATGCAGCCCCAGACCATGACACTCCCACCACCATGCTTGACTGTAGGCAAGACACACTTGTCTTTGTATTCCTCACCTGGTTGTCACCACTTACGCTTGACAGCCTCTGAACCAAATACGTTTATCTTGGTCTAATCAGACCACAGGACATGGTTCCAGTAATCCATGTCCTTAGTCTACTTGTCTTCAGTAAACTGTTTTACGGGTTTTCTTGTACAGCATCTTTAGAAGAGGCTCCTTCTGGGACGACAGCCATGCAGACCAATTTGATGCAGTGTGTGGTGTATGGTCTGAGAACTGACAGACTGACCCCCCCCCCCCAACCCTTCAACCTCTGCAGCAATACTGGCAGCACTCATATGTCTATTTTCCAAAGACAACCTCTGGATATGACGCTGAGCACGTGCACTCAACTTCTTTCGACCATGGTGAGGCCTCTTCTGAGTGGAGACTGTCCTGTTAAACCGCTGTATGGTCTTGGCCACCGTGCTGCAGCATAGTTTCAGGTTCTTGACAATCTTCTTATAGCCTAGGCCATCTTTATGTAGTGCAACAATTCTTTTTTCAGATTCTCAGAGAGTTCTTTGCTATGAGGTGCCATGTTGAAATTCCAGAGACCAGTATGAAAGAGTGAGAGCGATAACACCAAATTTGAGACCTTCTAACACTAACGAGTCACATGAGACTGGGGAGGGAAAATGGCTAATTGGGCCCAATTAATTGGCCCATTTACACTCAGGGATGTACCCACTTTTGTTGCCAGTGGTTTAGACATTAATGGCTTTGTGTTGAGTTATTTTGAGGGGACAGCTAATTTACACTGTTATACAAGCTGTACACTCGCTACTTTACAATTTCTTCAGTGTTGTCACATGAAAAGAAAAATAAAATATTTACAAAAATGTGAGGGGTGTACTCACTTTTGTGAGATACTGTAAATGTGTTTCTCAGGAAGCCAGTGCTGTCAGAATCCTTTAAAGATATACCTAATAAAAAGGAAAATGCACACTGCATAAAAGAACTAGACATAAAAGCAAACATGAAATCTTAATAATAAAAATGAAAAACGGCACAGACATAGGAATATCACATTAGCAATCCCCCAAAGGGTTAATACAGCCTCTGTTAAGATGATTGTGCAGTTTTTCACTTTTATGATTAACAAAAAAATGGAAGATTAAAATTTATATTGATGATAACATAATTTAACTGATCCATACTATCACTACATTAATGCTACCAGTGTTAATGTGTATGGTTTAAAAATAAACCAGTTTGTTTCATAATCTTTTCATGATGATTTCTACGGTGTTTAAATTTGTTTGTTTTTGTGATATGGAATTTCATTGTCATTACTGTATTTCTTATTGAAATCGATTTTTGTTTACATTGTTACATTCCTATATCTGCTTTCAATATGTGAAATCTTATATTTTGCAAAATTAAAGAAAACGTGATAAAGAGAAGGGAGTAAAAGTAAGGAATGTCTCAGTGACGTATAGTCATTATTATGCTTTATGCAAAGCAAAAGGTCGTTGGTGCTCACAAAAATGTACCAGGGAAAGAATAGAAAACACAATTTATTTCTTACATTATTTTTCTTAGAAAGATGCATCATTGATGGAATTATCAAGGGCAAATACTCTAGGTTGATGAAAACAGCAGGCTTAAACTAATGACAGAGCTGTAGTAAACAACATAGTACAAAACATTTTTGTATACAACATTTTCAAAACCAATTCATTCAAACCTTCACCTTAGATTCCTCCACGTATTGAAACTAAGCCTTGCTAGTTTTGGATTAAATATGGAAGGTGCTTTCATTTAAGATGTTTGTTGGTAAAAAGAAATAGCATTGAGAAATGGTACTTACCATCTAAAGCACAGTTAAAGTCATAGGAATACAGAAGATAGCTGGTTGACAAGACACCTATTTTAACCTTCTGTTACAGGATGTTCTCTGTAGGAGCTTTTTTCATTGTTTGCCCTTAAATGGCCTTGCGAAGGAGTGGTTTTATCCCCATTCTAATGCTCCCTTTTTCCTGCTCTTGTATCATGCATTGTTGTTTCCTGTTATTGCAAATACAGCTGTGAATCAAATAAGAAGGTAGAACACAGACAGGACTGAGAGGTACCATACTGTTCTGTGCAGAACTCTTCTCTATGTAGAAGAATAATGACAAACTAAGAGCTAGCTGCGGAAAACCTATGACCTCTGGGTTGTGCAGCCAGCAGAGATGAAACCAAGAGATCATAGACAATCTATGGTTCTGCTGCTATACCTGCAAATCAGGAAAAGGCAGTGAATTTTTATAGATCAGGAGACATAAAAAAACTTGCCTAAAACTTGCTTGTCCACTATTCAAGTGCATGGTAGGAAATATTGACAGGACCGCAAGGGCAAGGTTATATGTATTTATTTCTGCTAGAAAAACAGAAATCTGGATAAAAATGTCTACTGTGCCTAGCTGCCATGATTTTGCAATGTTGTGTGCACAAGCAATTATCACATTGTGGGCTATGTTGCCTTCTTGCAACTTTCACCTACCAGTTGGGTCTTTGTCATTTATGTGACCGCTTTCAGTGCCATTAGAGAATAAAATTATTAATATCCATAAGAAGAAAAATCTCACCACATCCATTTACAGTAGTACCGAAATGCCTTGGATTTTTATTTATTTTTTTATTGCGAAGTGTAATGTTGCAGGCAGCACTTTTCATACATGGATCATATCACATTACTATATACAATCCACGCAACTAACTTTTCTTTACCTTGAAACATCACCTACAGTTATGTCTAGGTCTACGTTTTTATTCCTTCTGAGGTCCATTTTCTTTACTTCTTTACTGTACTCTGGAACTTGTCTGGTCTTCATCCATTTTGTACATTCATTTGGAGTTCAATGAGATAACATATGGTGTAAAATGGAAACTACCACGAGACCTTATAATGTAGTAGTTTTGTGCTTAATTTGGTGCATGATTTTGGTGTTAAATTTCTCCATCTGCTTTCAAGTAAGTGAGTATGACTTTGTTTGCTTTTTTTTATTTTTTTTTGTTAATAACAAATTGTCAGTGACTTGCACATTAAATTGCCATTAAAATCCCAGCTTGTTTCCCCCTAGCACACTACTCCCATCAGAACATTAACTGGTAAGGTACTTGCTAATTACCAGTTGCAATGTTACTTAAAGAAAAATCATCATGATTACGCTTTTTCATGTGAGCCCCATATGCTGTTTAAAAAAAAGTACTTAGAATTCAATGGAAAATTAAAGTATGTGTAGCAGGTGAATCATGCAGCGTACATTTCTAAGTTGACAGGTCATCTCGAAATACTTGTCAGAGAAAATTATGAAGGCTAAGGTGTAAAAATAATGTTGTTTGAAGAAATCACTCCTTGCTGTGCTTTCCGTTGGATTTTTTAGTAAATGGCAAATGTCAAAGTGACCACTGTCATCAAGCCTAGAATAGCATTTAAGCTCAGTGTTATTTGTAGGTATGTGTTCAATTGTATAGCTGCATTTTTACTATGCTCACATTTATAATGCCAGTATGCAGCTAACTTCTATTTTAAAATTCAAATAAGGTGTAAACTTGTCCGGGGAGAGAAAAAGTATTTGCTTATACTGCACAAATATTATAGTGTTGGTATTATTTTTTTTATATTATTTTAATATTCTTATCTGTTCACAGTTACATAACATACAGCATATGTTCGTGTTAGCATCAATCCTGGTTTGGCAAGCTTAATGTTGTTGATAACTTGACTATCTATTTTCTCTATGAAAGTAGCAGCCAGCATAATATATAACAATGTTTCTGAATGAAACAAAATCTTTCAGTGGCATATGAAATATTAGATAGACATCAGAAATCTGGGTTTTTAGCTAAGGTTGCCAACAATGCTTTATTCACCTTTTGGGTTAACTGTATTTTATTTTGTAACTTATACACTATATTGTCAAAAGTATTGGGACACCTGCCTTTACACGCTCATGAAATTTAATGACATCCCAGTCTTAGTCTGTAGGGTTCAATATTGAGTTGGCCCACCCTTTGCAGCTATAACAGCTTCAACTCTTCTGGAAAGGCAGTCCACAAGGTTTAGGAGAGTGTCTATGGGAATGTTTGACCATTCTTCCAGAAGCACATTTGTAAGGTCAGGCACTGATGTGAATGAGAAGGTTAGGCTCGCAGTTTAGGCTCTAATTTATTCTAAAGGTGTTTTATTGGTTTGAGATCGGGACTCTGGGCAGGCCAATCAAGTTCCTCCACCCCAAACTCACTCATCCATTTCTTTATAGACCTTGCTTTGTGCAATGGTCAAAAATCATTTGGTGGAGGGGGGATTATGGTGTGGGGTGGTTTTTCAGGGGTTGGGCTTGGCCCCTTAGTTCCAGTGAAGGGAACTCCTAAAGGGTCAGCATAACAAGACATTTTGGATAATTTCATGCTCCCAACTTTTTTGGAAGAGTTTGGGGTTGGCTCCTTCCTGTTCCAACGTGACTGCACACCAGAGCACAAAGCAAGGTCCATAAAGAAATAGATGAGCGAGTTTGGGGAGGAGGAACTTGACAGGCCTGCACAGAGATCTGACCTCAACTCAACAGAACACCTTTGGGATAAATTAGTGAGGCTGCAAGCCAGACCTCCTCATCCAACATCAGTGCCTGATCCCACAAATGTGCTTCTGGAGGAATAGTCAAACATTCCCTAAACCTTGTGGATAACTTTCCCAGAAGAGTTGAAAGTGTCATAGTTGCAAAGGGTGGGCCAACTCAATATTGAATCCTACGGACTAAGACTGGGATGCCATTAAAGTTCATGTGTGTGTAAAGGCAGTTGTCCCAATACTTTTGACAATATAGTGTAAATGTTATGGTGGTTGAAAAACCCTTACATATACCCAGTGAAGTAACTACCCTCTATACACAAAGATGAAACAAATACTCCTACAGCTGTTCAAAGAGCAGGATTAATACAGCTTGTATGAGCTTTTAGAAAGCAAAGGGTGGGGAGCTGAGGTTATACTCTGAAGAGCTCAGTGAAGGGAGCTTTAGGAGCTATATGGAAGGAAAGAGACACCCCACCCTCCCTTCACACAGCACACAGAAACAGAGCTAAAGGAGTCAATAACAGGCTATGTGCTGGAGCTATCTCCCCTGTCACCTTTTTTTGTCTTGGTGTCAGCAAAACTTGTCAGAAGTGCTTCATGCAAATAGCATTGGAACGAGTAAGCAGACAGAAATGGCACTTAGTGCTCTGGATTGAGACAAGCACACACTATAGAAGATTGAGTATTAAAACATCTTTGAACATCCTATTACATTTAGAATAATTACCGGAAAAAGTGACATTAAGTTAATGATGCCGTACTTCTTTATTGTGGGATGAACACCGGATATGTATAAATTCATGTCCGCATACCGGAAATTATGTCTTTGATAACGCCCAAGTGGGAGGATGAAACGCATCAACGTATTTCCGGTGTGGCACTTTGGTTACATCACTTCCGGAGCACTTCCTGGTTTTCCGTGAAACGCACGCGGTAGCAGCGTTCCTGGAACCATCCACACCTTGTTCTTTGCCTTAATTTTAACAACGTTTGTGAGTATTTATTTGCCTATTAATATTAAATATTTTAAAACGGGCTTCACTATTCTGGCATTTTTGGCATTATTTCATTGGAGCTATCCAGGGCCACCAAACCATTAGGGTATCCCATAGCCCATTTATACCAAGGAAAAGATCTGGTTTATCAATAATTCTATCAGCTATAATTACAGTCCAGATGATTCTACTAATACACAGGCTTTTTTGACCCTTGGTAGGGTCCATTCATTCTGGTGAGTAGGGTTCCTGGAGGGGTTCAAGTCATCTGGCACAAAGATGACGAATTATTACTTCTTTTCAGCACTTATATTTTGCACTGGAGCACTTTATTGACTTATTAATTATTTAGCACTGTAGTGCACAATGATTTATTGATGGACTTTCTTGCAATTTATAGGACACATTTTTTAACATATTTTTAATATTTTGTAGATTATACATACACTTTATGTATGATATATTCCACATTTTTTGATGTTACAACCACTTTAAGACCTGTTACTATATATATATATATATATATATATATAATATACATTTAATACTTGGTTAAGGATGTGGTTTCTGACCGAATATATGAGTTGTCACTGCTCTGTTTGCTGTTAACTGTTTGTTCACGTTTCTACAGCAGGGACATTTTATAGCAGGGGTGGAATTTAAAAAAATATTTGTATGTAATATTTTATATCTAACTGGCTAAGAAAGAACACTTTTCTAAAACAGCTTTTTTTCAGCCAACTCTATGTACCCAAAACACTGTGCATCCTAACTCCAGATGCACGGAAAACCCCTGATGTGACACTTAAATAAAGGTGATCAGTAGCAAGGTGATAGTTTTCCATATTCAGGTTGAAACTGTGAATCAAACCAAGCAGGTTTGTTGTCTACAAGAATAAATCAGATACACTTGTGAAAATCAATTAAGCAGAGAAAGGGGTTATGTCATGCTATTAAAATGGGTCACAATGTAAAAACAAAAATTTGATTTTTTGTAAGAAAAGTTATTTGTTAATATCCAAGAAAATCTGTCTGTCTTGGGGGGATATTTATAAAGCAGTTAGTTTGACATTCACCAAACATGCACTTTAGGTACTGTAAATATTTCTGGTACATGTGTTTTAACCACTTTAGCCCCGCTCACATGGAGGCTACTGCGGCAAAGTGCCGCGATCCCGTCCAGCGACGTAGACCTACGTCGCTGGACTCCGCCCCTTGTGGGCGGCGCTCGCGCGCCGCCGGAGGCTCGCTCCCGCTGTGTTCATTCACAGCGGGAGTCGGGCCAGGGGAGGAGCAGCGGCGATCGCCGCTGCTCTGCCCCGATCGTCGGGGATCGAGTCTGGAGATCCGCCCGCTGTGTGTAAACACAGCGGGCGGATCTCCATAGTGACAGGGACTGACAGATCGGAGTGTTCAGCATAGCTGGACATCCGATCTGTCCTTCTGTCACACAGTCACCTCCCCCCCCCCCACACGTCAGTATGCACCAGGCATACATTAACCCCTCCCTCTCCAATAAAATTAACCCCTTCCCTGCCAGTGTCATTTTTACAGTAACAGTGCATATATATAGCACTGATTACTGTAGAAATGTCACTGGTACCCCCAAAAGTGTCAAAAATGTCAGTCAAGGGTCCGATCTGTCCGCCGCAATGTCGCAGTCCTGCAAAAAAAAATCGCAGATCACCGCCATTACGCGTTAAAAAAAACCACCAAAAATGACAGAAATCTTTCCCTTAGTTAGTAAACGCAATAACTTTTGCGCAAACCAATCAAAATACTCTTTTTTTACTAAACATAGGTAGCATAAAACAAATTGGCCAAAAATTAAAAAAAATTTGATTTTTACATTTTTTGGGGGGGGAATTTCATATAAAAAAATGTGAAAAATATTGTTATTTTTTCAAAATAAACGCTCTTTTTTTGTTTATAGCGCAAAAAGTAAAAATTGCACAGGTGATCAAATACCACCAAAAGAAAGCTCTGTTTGTGGGAAAAAAAGGACATAAATTTCGTTTGGGTACGGCGTCGCACGACAGCGCAATTGTCAGTTAAAGTCGCACAGCGCCGAATCGCAAAAAGTGGCCTGGACGGAAGACAGCAAAATCCTCCGGTGGTAAAGTGGTTAAATGACAGTGATTGATTCACCACCAGTGAATGTTTAATGTCACACAGTTACTGCCGTTCTGCATCAAAGTCCATTACTTCTTGTGGAATGGGTTTGTGAATATTAAGCAGATCCTTAGAGACTGCATCCTGTGTCTTGCACAAATTGACAATTTTGGCGCCACATTTCCAAAAACAAGCACACTCCTAAAAGTACAGACACAAGATAGGCGAGAGCAAGGCAAAATGTTGCAACAAAAGACACAGTGGGGTTAATTTACTAAAGCTGGAGAGTGAAAAATTAGGCTGACGTCTGACTTTACTTCTAACATCACTTCTCGCCAATCAGATTCTAACATCGTCTTGTTCAATTAAGTTTTGGCAATAAAACCTGGATATTAGTTGGTTTCTATGCAGAAGTGAGCCTGATTTTGCACTCTCCAGCTTTAGCCACCTGATAGCGATCGGCCTATAGCACATTTACTGCTACAGGTCAGCTGCACTGCGCAGGATTACGTATATACACTTGATCCTGCACTTCCAGGTATCGACACAAGTGTGCGCTGCCGCCAGCTTGCTCCTACTGTGATTTTTCACAACAGGAGCTTATCAGCAGGTCCCATGGACCCAATGTCCCATGACACCAGCTGGTCGTTTGGTACACAGGCAGAACAGCAATGTGTCTATGTAAACAAGGCAGATTGCTGTTCTGTCAATACAGAAGGCATGGATCCTGTGTTCCTGTAAAGCAGGAACACCGATCCATGCCTTCCACTAGTAAAAGCATCTCCCCCAGTACACTGAATCACCAGTTAGGCGCACATTTAACCCTTTGAACACCCCCTGATGTTAACCCCTTTCCACCCAGTGTCATTAGTACAGTGATAGTGCATATTTTTAGCACTTATCATTGTAATAATGTCACTAGCCCCTAAAAAGTGTCAAAAGTGTAAGGTGTCTGATTTGTCCACTGCAATATTTGCAGTCCTGCTATAAATCACTGATCGCCGCTATTACTAGTAAAAAAAAAAAAATAAATAAAAATTCCATAACTATATCCCATAGTTTGTAGATGCTATAACTTTTGCACAAACCATTATTGAGATTTTTTTTTTTACCAAAAAATATGTCACAGGATACATTTTAGCCTAAACTGATGAATACATTTGATTTTTTACATTTTTTTTATTGGATGTGTTTTAAAGCAGAAAGTAAAAAATATTGCCTTTTTTGTCAAAATTGTCTGTTGTTTTTGGTTTATAGCATAAAAAATAAAAACTGCAGAGGTGATCAAATAGCACCAAAAGAAAGTTCTATTTGTGGGTAAAAAAGGACACACATTTTATTTGGGTACAGCATCACATGACCTCTCAATTGTCAGTTAAAGTAACGCAGCGCCATATCGCACAAAATAGCCTCATCAGGAAGGGGGGGTAAACCTTCTGGAGGTTAAGTAATAAGTAAATAAACCCTAATGAATTCTCTTCCAAAAATTAGAACTTCAGCTGTTCCTAAATTTAGGTCATTATTTTTGGCAAAGGGAGGGGAAGAAAAAGAAGGAAGAGGTGCAAGGAGGAAACAGTGTTGGCATAAGTAGTGGGTGGCAACCGCAAGAATAAGAAAACATTTTTGGCCTTATTTTAATTTATATATTATATATATTTTTTTATTTAATCATTAACACCCACAGTGGATTTTTGGTAGTCCTCTTTTATCCAGACTTGATTAATTTTATAATAAGTCAGCTTCTCAGTCACAAATCCTCCCACTGCAGTGTAAGCTCACTCTGTAGAAGGACAGGCCTTTACTTTGAGCACTTATTGGGCAACCTGCAGCCAGTGGTACAACTTGACACCTAGCAGTCAAAGAGGACTGAGGGGAGATTGAAATGAGTCTCCTGCCAAATGTGGTAGCGCAACAAAGTCCAGTTGAGTCTTCCTTGCAGCATTCTTTCTAGCTGCCAATATTTTTCCCAATGGTTTCAAAAAAGGGAGAGGAGAGAAGCAGAGAATTTGAGACATTGGAACAGAGACATTGGGTAAAAGACCTGTCATCAACCCTAACAATCAAGTAACTCTAACAATATAAAAATTAAAAAAACTAGGGACTTTCTAGAATGGCACCCAAGGATATAAATTTGGCATATAAGTATATAAAATATAAAAAAATATTGCCAAATGTATTCATTCATATTAAAACATCACATACGATGCTCAATACAGTATTCTTTTTTGACAAACTACAAAGATCGCCTATATAGGGTGACCAACGGGAGTCAGACGGTTTTGAAAAAAAACAGTACTCCGTAGATTTTCGGCTAGAAATTGATTTATTTTTACAAAAACAGAGGTCAAGACATACCATTTGAGAAACTGGTGGTTTATTGTTCATAATTTTTCCGGCTGTTCTGAAATGTTCAATCCACTTGAGGACCCTGTTGCAACTGGGAATGGCCCAGTGTCAACCAACATTGAATTCTCAAAGAGATAGCCATTGTGTTACTGTGAGAGACTCACCACTTTGAACAAAGCTGTCTTAAGCATTACACTGTGTTTTTTTCCCCACAGATAGCAGGGTGAAGTCAATGCATTTTATAGATAACTCCACTTCATTAGGACTGGCAGTGAAAGAGTTGCAAGACATCCATGCAATTCCATTGATCCTCAATATAGTGGTCATAATTAGCCTATAATAAAATAAATTAAAAAATTAGCATGCTGGAAAACATATAGCCACACCTTCCACTTAGAAAATTGGAAGTGAGAGGTATACCCCCCTCCCCCGCCCCCAACAACGAACACTCCACAAGTATTGACTTATGGCATCATATGGTTACATTATTCTAAAGCCACATTCACATCCCCAAGGAAATAACTGGTGGGTTAAAGGCTAAGTTCACCTTTGGATAAAAAATAATAAATGTCCATATTTCTGCAGGAAAAAAATGTGCATGTATTATTTTTTTCTACAGGAGCCTCAAAGCATTTGTACCCACCATCCTTGGATCACAGGTGCAATGCCAGGCTCCTGCACACCCTCCCTTTAGATTGAGGCCCATGCTTCCATACAGGCTTTTAGTTAGAATGCTGGAGGGAGAGTGAATGCACTACGAGCACGTTTTTCAGCGCACTAGTAATCCGTTGCAGACTACATGCCATCTGCAGCAGTAAAAGAAGGGACTTTTAGTTTATTAATTTGCAGACGTGCGGGCAAAAAGCACACTTATTTTAAATGTGACAGTGGCTGTGGGGAAAAGAAACCTCCACCTGCTGTCACAGGAGAGGGACTCAGGAAATAATGAGGGGGAAGGGTGCTGGAACATGTTATATGTTACTCCCTAAATAGAAGTGTGACATGTAACATGTTCTAAAGCTGAACTTTTCCATTAAGCTGGCCACATATGGGTTATTTTTTGTTTTAATGTAAATTAAAATAAAACAAAATCAAACAAATATATTTAATAGCAGCACTCAAAAACATTTATGTACAGGTGCACCATAAAGTATAAATCAAAACATCGTTGCCAGAGGCTTTCACAGAATTCCACAGGTAGCAACCAGGAACCAATCAATCATGCATCAGAGTCCAGATTTAACCTTCAGTCTTGCTCAGCCAATGTCCTGAATGTAAAGCAAAGACAAAGCCTCATAGTATAAAACTGCTACACTTCTATTTACTGAATAGTTTAGAGGTACTTACATTGTATCAAAGCATTAGACTCATCAAAGAAACACACTTGCTGCATTCAGCGGACTTGATGATGATAGCGTTTCATCATAGGAGACGTTCTCAAGAGGCCAGTTGAGAATGTCCCCATGTTTGAATACAATGACCTAAATATATCAGATGAGCATGGCTTAGGAGGAGTTCAAGGCTGAGGCTATTTACATATCTCTCCACCTGTTGAGCTAGCAGTGTGCGGCATCTCTCATCCCCTAAACAATGCAGAAATAGAGGGCTGAAACAATTCTGATTACACAAGGCATAGACAGTTTAAAGAGAACTGTCTACACCCGGTGTAGACAGCTTGAGGGGAGCTGTATGGTTTATATGTCTGGGGGTCCACGTAGATTGATAATTCGGATCATTAGATAAACAAGATAAATAACAGACAGACAGACAGACAGACAGACAGACAGATAGACAGACAGACAGATAGACAGATAGACAGATAGACAGATAGACAGATAGACAGATAGATAGATAGACAGATAGACAGATAGACAGATAGACAGATAGACAGATAGACAGATAGATAGATAGATAGATAGATAGATAGATAGATAGATAGATAGATAGATAGATAGATAGATAGATAGATAGATAGATAGATAGATAGATAGATAGATAGATAGATAGATAGATAGATAGATAGATAGATAGATAGATAGATAGATAGATAGATAGATAGATAGATAGATAGATAGATAGATAGATAGATAGATCATTTTAGAGAAATGTCAAGAAGGGATAGAGAACCAAAACCAAACCAAAAATAGATGCACATAGTTATACTTTTTCCTGCAAACTCTTCTTGTGGCTCCTTGTGGAACAAATATGGTGCATCAACAATGCTAGCTTTTTTTCAGACAAAAAAAAAACAAAACATTTTTTTTTTGGGGGGTACCAATTCTTTTAGTCACGCCACTTGAGAAAATATTTTTTGTAACTGATATTAATCAAATAAAAGATTGAGGTGCTGGTGCTGTCAGTAAGTTTCCTAGCCAAAAAATTGTAAATTAAAGTGCATTTTGACTGAGAATGTCCCTAAAATCCTGTTGGATCAGAAATAACATGTATAGCTTTAGATTGTAAAGTCTTGTTTAAAAAAAAAATAAAAAAATAAACATGGTATACTTACCTGCTCTATGCAGTTGGTTTTTCACAGAGCAGCCTGGAACCTCCTCTTCTCAGGTCCATTTTCTGCTCTCCTGGCCCCTCCCTCCTGTTGGGTGGGCCACAGTAGCTTGCTATGGGGGCACCTGAGCCGAGTCACAGCTCCGTGTGTCCATTTAGACACGGAGCCGTGACCCGGCCCCGCAGCCTCTCCTCTGATTGGCTGAATGATTTTGATTGACATCAGCGGGAGCCAATCACACCACACTGCTGTCTCAGCCAATGAAGAGGGGAGTCCAAGGCAGCTTAGACACTCCTGAAACATTTCTGGATAAGGACAGGCTCAGGTAAGAATTAGGGGGGCTGAGGGAGGCTGCTGCACATAGAAAGTTTTTTTATCTTAATGCATACATATTTTCCATGTTGCCTATAAACCCAGTGAACAGGACCTTGTCCTCATCATTTTGAAAAAAAAAAAAAATGTCATTGGCACATGCTTTCTATGGCAGTGGCCAGATTCTCATTACCTTTTTGACAGAAGTTTGCCTAATAGCTCTAAAAATGGCCATAATCTCCTATCAGAATTTGCCCCCATATAATCTTAAATGGTACTCGCTGCTAAATTTTGGTTTCACCAATTTCAAGCTAGATTCAATAAACCCCCTTTCAGTTGAGCTGGGGCTGATTTGCTTATCCCTAATTAATAATATTAATTTGCTAAATAATTTGCTGATTTTTCCCCAACAAGTCAACAGCAATGTGTGATTATTCCTAGCAAAAGAAAAAAAAAAAGGTAAATGGATACAGTGCTCCACAGGTAAAATACTTAGACATCAGTTGCAGAAGGCAGCTGGCAGAAAGACATTTTTTGATCATATTAATTCGTAGACACACCAATTGTTCTGATTTATGGTTACCATCTGTATTTCACGGATGTTTGATCTGGCCTTAATTAATGAATATGGTTAGCTGCTACAACTTTAATTGTCCCTAAGTTTAGAGAAAAGGACAAGAGTCATTAGAATTTATAGCTAAGTGTATTTTTATACTTTAGGTAAAATTACATAAATTATTTCAATAAAACAGATAACCAGGGGAATGCAATGCTGTAGTCCTTCAAGAAACATTGCCTTACCAAAAAGGAATCACATTCTCCTTATAGTTATTAATATGTATTACTCACATAATACATAGGAATACAAATGCAGAAAATAAAAAAAAAATGTTTTAAATCAGAATTATGTCTAGGCCCAAAGGAATGAAAATACATATGCTTTTGGGTGATCAGCCACATTTAGTATTGAAAAATAGACCTTATAGGGATGCAGATGGTCATGTTTTGAAGGGCAGCATCTATTTTGTCAAACATTTCAAAATAAATAGAAATTTAAAAATTTAAAAGCAACTTACCTGTTCTCGGAAGGAAAGAGTCTAAGATATAATTAATTGAAAAAGAACTTCTAATAATTAACATAGGCGTGCGCACAGGGTGTGCTGGGTTTGCCTGGGCACACCCTAATCACCACATGCAATGTCGTTTCCCCTCTGCTTTCTGCCCCTCTCCATCTCCCTCCGCAGTGCTGCCAGCTTTCCTCCTCTACTCTCTCGCCGGCTGCTGTGGGAGATTTCACAGTATGGAGAGCAGTGGAAGGGGCCAGTAAATATTTCATTTATGGGCCTCTTCCTTTTCTGAATGAACACAATAAGTCATCTGTACTGGTAAACTGTGTTTTCTATGCTTCACTTTGTGAATGAACAGGAAGCGGTTAAGCACAGAGCACTTCCCATTCGTTTACTCTCCAGTGCAGCTGAGGCTGCAGAGAAATGGACTGGGAACTCTCTGTCCTCACTCTCTTTTTCTGTCTCAAAAGTGGGACATAAGGAGTCTGTTTAGACCCTTGATATGTCATCATATGTCATCAAAGCCCCAATGGGGCTCCATAAAAAACTACTGACACCAATCCCTGCTCTGCTGATATGCACGCATGTGTGTTTGTGCTCTGGGTGCACACCCTAATTCTATAGGCTGCACACACCAATGATAATTAAATAATAATTAAAATTATAACAAATAGAGAGCATGTATCCAAAGATGTACATATTTATTTAGACTCATATCCAAAAAAAAGCAAAGGGGGCTTAGAAACCACTTTTGTATCTTTAAGAGAAAAAAATCACGATCGTTTACTGATTTTGTGTATAGATACTGTACATAAGTCAAAGAAGGGCAGTTTAAAACCACTTCTGGACCAGAATGATTTACCCCTTTATGACCAGGCCATTTTTTGTGAAACGGCACTGTGTCATTTAACCAACAATTGTGCGGTCGTGCGACACTGTACCCTAAAAAATTGATGTCCTTTTTTTCCCACAAATAGACCTTTCTTTTGGTGGTATTTTATCACCTATGCGTTTTACATAAAAGAGCGACAATTATTCAATAAAAAAAAGAAAAAACTATATTTTTTACTTTCTGCTATATAACATTCCCAGTAAAACATTTTAAAAATCACATCATAATCTTTTCATCATTTTAGGCCAATTTGTATTCTGCTACATATTTTTGGTAAAAAAAAAAAAACTAAAAACTAAGGGGAAGGTTTATGTCATTTTTATTTATTTATTTATTTTTTACTAGTTATGGCGGCGATCAGCGATTTTTAGCGGTACTGCCACATTGGGGTGGACAGATCAGACGCCTGACATTTTTGACACTTTTGGGGCGACCAGTGACATTACTACAGTAATCAGTGCTAAAAATATGCACTGTTACTGAACTAATGACACTGGCAGGAAAGGGGTTAACATCAGGGGCGAACAAAGGGTTAATTGTTAATTGTATCCCTTTCTAACTGTGAGGGGATGGGCTTTCTGCATGAACACAGAGACCCGTGTTCCTAAATAAGTGTTATGTGTTCATAACTGACAGAACAGCGGTGTGCCGTGTTTACAACGGCAGACCGCCGTTCTGTCTCCAGGGGGAGCGATCGTGGGTGCCCAGTGGCTATTGCTGCGGCCAGACCCGCTGATCAGCTTCCCCCGTGGCGAATGGGATTGCACTAGCGGTCCCGCAAAGCGACGTACCTGTATGTCGCTTCGCGGGAGAAAGAACCGTAATGCTGCTGTAAAACTACGCCGGCCGGTCGGAAAGCGGTTAAAATGTCTTATACTCCAGATACATTTGTTGCCCAAGGAGAAAATTCACTTTTCTTAGTGAATAGGGTGACACTGTGCTGACTTCAATCATCCAATCATGTTTTCTTTATTTCTACTCACATATTGTCAGGTATATTCTATATTTCCTTGCATATTTCCTTAGGTATTCTTTGAAAAGTTAACTTCCACTTTGTTTCACCTCATTCACTAAAAAAGCGAAGATTGCAAAATGAAAACATTTCTTTTCTAGCGAAGAGCCGCCACTCCTTTAATAAATTAGGGACACACTGCACAATGATTCAAATGGGTAATTCATTGGGAAAAGCGGGAATTATTTAAATTCAACAGATGACATACAGTATGTTAATATATATCGCTCAGTTTTGTGAACATACCCATTGTCAAGTTCACGGAGTTCCACCCTGAAATTTTTTTTTTAGATAAAAATACCCCCGGGACAGTCATTTAAACTTGTAGTACATGTTTCTTTATGACCACTTTACAAGTGAAAGATGCTAGGCTTGAAGGGGAAGTCTGTTGGAATGGAAAGACACTAAGGGATTCATTTACTAAAGGCAAATAGACTGTGCACTTTTACAAGCTGCTCCAGGGCTTAGTAAATGAGGGAGAGCTTTTCTGTCTTTCATCATCCAATCACATGCAAGCAAAAATGCTGTTTTTTAAAGTTTCCCTTGCATGTGATTGGGTGTTCTTTGTAAAGTGAAGCTTTACCTCATTTACTAAGCTCTGGATCAACTACACTTGCAGAAGTACGCAGTATATTTTTCTTAAGTAAACCAACCCCTAAATAGTGATGTGTTTACCCCCACTGAAAGCATTGCACCTATGGCAGTATGGACAGTGTAGTAAGTTGGGAACAACTATATTTTAAGCTTGGCAGTAAGTGGGGACCAGGAAAACTGCACTAAGGCCTGGAGCAGACAGGCGTGGTGTAGGAGGGGAATCACAGTTCAAATTAGTGGTGCTGAAGATGCCTATTTAGTAGTGAAGTGGCATTGGCCAGCTGACGCTTCAAGGAAAACAAACCAATAAGGACAGTGGCAGAACTACCAGAGTCACAGCAGTCACCACTGTGACTGGGACCTGGAGTTCTGCCACTGTTCGGGGGCCCACCAGCCGGTTCTGGCTGTGATGCTGCGAGGGGCTGCCCACCTGTCCATTCATTAGTTCGTTCCACCATGCGGGGGTGTGGCCTGCCTCTGAGGGGAGGCTAAGATGAGCACTGGAGTCTCCTGAATCCTGAGCCCCACCTATCCTCTCCAGAGTGAAAGAGAGAAGCTGTGTAGGGAGTCATAGGTGGACACTGAAAAAAAATGTCAGCTGCCCAGCTGATACCAATAGAGTTAAGGGGGAGGAGCTCTCCCCTCTGAAAAGAGACCCCATGACACAGAGGCATCCCCGGAGGCACGTAAATACTAAGGAGGAATTGGCTGACTGACAAAGAAAGTGACAAATTGCTAGTGCAATTGATCCCAACCTCCACCACCTCTGCCTCTTACTGACCCCCCCTCCACTACAGATCTCATCCCTTTTCCCCCATAACCTCTACAATAGATAGGAATAGGAATGAGATCTATAGTGGAGGAGAGGTGGGATCAGTAAGAGGCAGAGGTGGTGGTGGGAGGATGATTCTGCCGCTTCCACTGATCCCATCCTTTTCCCCACCACCACCGCTGCCACTAATCCAAACCCCCTCACTACCCCGGCTGTCACTAATCCTACCCCCCTCACCACACCGCTGCCACTAATCCAACCCCCCCCCCCCCACTACCCCTGCTGTCACTAATCCTACCCCCCTCACCACACCGCTGCCACTAATCCCACCCCCTCTCACCACCACTGCCACTTATCCCACCCCATTCACCACCACCACTGCCACTGATCCCACCTCCTTAACCACCACCGTTGCCACTGATATAACCCCCCTCACCACCACCACTGCCACTAATCCCACCCTCTCACCACCACTACTGCCACAACCCCCCCCATCACCACCACCACCGCTGCCACTGATCCCACCCCCTTCATCACCACCGCTGCCACTGATCCCACCCCCTTTACCACCACTGCTGCCACTGATCCCACCCCCTTAACCACCAGTGCTGCCACTGATTCCACCCCCCTCACCACCACCACCGCTGCCACTGATCCCACCCATTTCACCATCACCACTGTCACTCATCCCATCCCACCACAGCTGCCAGTTATCCATCCCACCATCACTACCTTTGCCACTGATTCAATCCCACCACCACTGCTACCACTGATCCCATCACACCACCACTTCTACCACTGATCCCATCACACAACCACCACAGCCACTGATCCCATACCATTACCACCACCGCTGCCACTCACCCCATCCCACTACCAACACTGTTACTGATCCCATCCCACCATTGCCACTCATCCCATCTTATCACCGCTGCCACAGATCCCATCCCCCCCACCACCACTGCCACTGATCCCAGTCCCCCACCACCACTGCCACTCATCTCATCCCATCCCCCACTACCACCACTCATCCCATCCCACCACCGCTGCCACTGATCCCATCCCACCACCACCCCTGCCACTGATCCCATCCCACTACCACCACTGCCACTCATCCCATCCTATCCCCCCACCACTACCACCATCACTGCCTCTCATCCCATCTCATCTACTCCACCACCACTACTGCCACTCATCCCATCCCCCCCACCACTGCCACTTATCCCATCACTGCTTTCACTGATTCCATCCCCCCCATCACCACTGCTGCCACTCATTCCATTCCACCCCCCCCATCACTACCACCACCTCTGTGACTCATTCCAACCCCATGCTTCAGGGGGCCCATGCCTCACCCCTGTACACCTGGATAGGAGAGGCAGTGGGGCGGCATATACAGGAACCAATCCCCTCTTCGCTGCAGGAAGAAAATGCAGGGGATTAGTTCCTCTATATCTAGTCCCTGCCACCCCTTCTATGCAGGTGTACAGGGGTGACGCATGGGGTTGGGTCGCCCCAGGGGTCAAGGGGGCCCTTCATGGTTTCTTACAACGGGGTCCTGAAGGTTCTACATATGCCTCTGAATAAGGATTTTAACAAAATAAAACTTTCTTTGCGGCCATGCAACCCCCTTTCATAATGGTACCTTTACAAATATTAATCTTTTTTCTTTATCCTGAAGTTCACTCTATACTAAAATGTAGTTCAGCTGAATGTTAAACAATTTAATATACTTGAATATCTAAACTAAAAATAAATATTACATAAAACATTATTTTCTCACTTTTTATAGGAACCAGTAAAAATTTAGATAAAAAAGTTTTCCTTCAGTGACACAGGCTTAAAATAACTGCACATAGCTTGTCGGCAGTGCAAGTAAGATTATTTACTTCAACATATTTTGATAAACTGTGTGCCGCAATAGATTATTTCACAGGATTGCAGTTGCTCCAGGTGCAGGAGAACAAACTTGGCAGTGCGAGCAGATTTTCAAATCTGTCAGTCATTACTAAGAGTGGAAGAAAAAAATCATAATAAAACAGTTCAAGGTGATTTCTTGTAGAGCTTTTAGATGCTAACAATATGTATATGCATAATTAGCATCATATTTATATACATGTGAGTGATCTTTTTAGACCTATATTTTTTATTTCCTGTAGAATGCTTTCTTTAGTAAATAATGTCACGATGTATATGCAATGTTGTTTGTAAAACAAGATATAAACAACTTCCACTGCTTATGGGATCCAACACATGTATCATAATGCAGTTATTGAAGAGGAAGATATGTCAGTTAAACCAATATGCAGACTTATACAGATTCATTGATATTAAACAGGGTTTCTGCTGGTCATATTTCAGCCCAGAACAGGAAACAAACTGCGTTTTGCTTGAATAAATAAAAAAAAAAACTAGATGTAATACAGTAATACCTTGGAATGAGAGTAACTTGGTTTGAGAGCGCTTTGCAAAACAAGCTAATTTTTCAAATACATTTTGACTTGATATACAAGTGATGTCTTGATATGAAAACATAGAAAACAAGAGACGAGCGCACTGACCTAGTGCAATATCACAAGACATTTATTGTCATACCTTATACTCACAAACGTATGCTAAGAGGTAAGCATAAGAAAGATATCTTTTTGCAATCCGGAGACCTCCAGAAAAAAAAGTGCTTTTTGGTAAAGCAGGAGGACTGGAAGGCATCCGTGGTGATGGGGCTGATACGTTTCAAGGGAGAACCCTTTTCGTCAGAGCCCTCTCATCATACGTCATGCCACAATTGACTATAAAAGAGAAGAGAGGCGCCTCTAAGTGTAGCAATATGGTTATATTTAATGAAGGTAAAATATTTAGCAACATGGTTGATGATTAAAACAGGCACCCCTAAGTATGCAGGAATCCGGGGTAAAGCCATCCACATAGACCATCCTCCACACCGCCATCGATGTCATCCCTTCCACACTGTGCTCCACAAGTGCTTCAAGCCTCGCTTTCAGATCGCTTTACTGCAGGGTATTCTTCCCAGTCACGATTGCAGACTGACAGTGGTGAGAGTCGGCGGTGTGAAAGATGGTCTGTGTGGACAGCTTTACCCAGATGCCTGCATACTTAGATGTGCCTCTTTTTATCATCAACCATGTGAGTTGCTAAATGTTGTACCTTCATTAAATGTAACAATATTGCTACACTTAGAGGCGCCTCTCTTCTCTTTTATACTCTGTAGCTCCTGCTTGATTATGCTTCTAATCCACTTGTGGAGGCTGTCATTTGGGAATGGACATTTTATGGTTACACAACCTATCACATTGCTATAATCTTTGTATATGGACTATAAACTGAAAGACTTATGAATAAATGGTTGTGGAACGAATTATCTGAGTTTCCATTATTTCTTATGGGGAAATTTGCTTTGATATACGAATGCTTTGGATTACAAGCATGTTTCCGGAGTGAATTATGCTCGCAATCTAAGGTTTTACTGTATGTGTATAACACATTTGAGGATATTTGCTCAAGTACTCTGTATCAAAAATACATATTATCAAAGTAAAGGTGAAATCTGTGATACTTGACCTTTTCCACCATCACTCTTCTATGTTCCTATGGCTTATATAATGTAGTAATAACGTCCCACCTTTTATTCTAGGATCCCTTTCAGTAGTTCAAAAGATTAACATTCACATACTGGACTCCTGATAGCATGAGCATGTATTCTTCATATTTTGTTATCCAACTCTCTGTTACTACTTTTCACCCAATAACAAAAATAAGGTTAATTAACCCCCCAGTACAACAAGCTTTGCTGGTCAGAAAAGGGGGATGGGAGGGGGGCTGAGCATGTGCCTTCCCTTCTGAACCATACCAGGCCACATGCCCTCAACATTGGGTGCACCTCATTAAGGCATTATGTACCCCTTACTCATTCATATGGGGCTCATACCCGGGGGCACCCTATTTTTAAAGGGGGCTTCCAGATTGCAATAAGCACCTCACCTGCAGACCCCCACAACCACTGATCCAGGGTGTGGGAAAGAGACTCTTGTCCTCAACAACATGTAGAGAAGATGTTTTGCTAATGTACCACCCATTTTTAAAGCTTATGGTATGGTTGAGGAGGGTGCACATTTGCTCCCCCTGCTATTCCTGGCAAGCTTGGCTGAATGCTCTGATAAGGGTCTATTATAGATTTTGGGGAGATGCATTTTTTGTGTTGTTTGCTTTAGGTCCCCCTTAAAATTTACACCAGATCTGAAGGACTTTTTAGGTTCCAGCACCCTAACAACCAGGATCCCTTTGCAGGAAGCAGTTACGTTTATTAATACCACTACATATTGTTTCACATCATACTGCAGTTGGAGGTTTGCTCGGTGCAACACATTCATTTGGCTATTCACATAGAAATCTCCATAGACTGTATACACAGTGTAAATGTCTCCATCATATTATTTCCTCTTCTTGTTGAATGCTCATAGCCTGTATTGTTAGGCTCTTTTCTCTATTGCTAAATGCTGCTTAACTCTTATGTTACAGTAATAGTCTGTAGCAGCTAGAGGAAATTAAACATATTTAAAGTAAAGTTTCTATTAAATAAACTGTGAGTTGCTAAATTTCACTCCACAAATAGTTGTCACTAGATTACCAACTGACTGCATTCCAACTGGAAACGAAGAAAGTATATCTCCTTTAAAATGGTTGTAAAGACTTCCTGCATTAAGGTAAAAAACCTTTTAGGTGCAGATCCCCCCTTTCCCCCCCTAAATACTTACCTGAGCCCCATCTCAATCCAGTGCTGTGCCCAAGAGCAGTGGTTCCACTCTCCCTCTCCCTCCTAACTGGACATCATTGTCTCCTGCTGCAATTATTCAAATCCAGTGACTAGGGAGGGTGGGGCAGAGCAGTACTATGTGTGCCAATAGATGCAGAGTGCAGCTTGGGATCGAGCCCTCATGAGTTCTTCCCCCCTAGCAAGCCTCAAGAGGCTTGCTGGCGGGGGGGGGGGGATACTTGGAAGGCAGGAGGAGCCAGGAGTGCAGGCAGGGGACCCCAGAACAGGAGGATCTGGGCTTCTCTATGCAAAACAATTGCACAGAGTAAGTATAGCATTTTTTTTTTTATTTAAAAGATCCTTTACAATCACTTAAAAAAAAAAAAAAAAAACTGCAAACCAAAAACATAGTTGAATATTTTTGACTGTATCTTGTTAAATAAAACAAGTACAATTTATGTTGTTCGTCATCATATGGGTAAAAACCTCATCTCTCTAGCATTTCATATCACAATCCAGGACTAATGCGGACCCTTAAGCATTGCCAATGGTTCATGTTTTTTACCACAATTATTTCTGTCATTTAAGCTTAATTTCTCCATTCTGCATTGTAGTGTCATGTATAAGGAAGATTAATGCTAGAAATACTATATATACGTAGATGGCTTACTCAGTTTTGAATGCAATCTGGGAGAGGTTTCCAGCTGGCATCTCACCTTAATTCTATTTCCTATGTATAGAAACAACTGTGAAGGTCACAGTGATTTCAGTGTACCATGTCAAGTAAAATGTCAAGGCTGACAGCGGTTCCAACCTGCAATCCAGGTGATGCCTTATTGACTTTTATAATATGTTCAGTGCGTGTTATGATTACTTATTTTATCAGGTTTTAAAAGACTCGCAAAAAATGTCAGTTGTTAGAAAAAAAATCTGTATTATACCTACTATTTGAATTAATTCAAAGCTTTTTATAACTATTAGTGTTAGCCATCCCACTGCAAAAGGTGTGCAATGCTTGTTTTAGATAATTCTTAAAACAAGCAGTTCTAAACCTAGCAAAGGAATTCTGTGCTACATCATGGGTTGTGTATTGCAAAATCTTTGGAAAGGTCACTAATATCTATGTGGACATCTACAGAGTATGTGCTTTCCAAAGCAGCATGTTCCACCATTGTCACCATCAGTAAGCCTGAACAGTTACATGGAACATCCTCTGGAGCAAGTATACAGGATAGATATAGCTGCAAAGAAGGTGAAAGAGATCAGTAGCACATCCAAAACAGCATTAAACAATACAATTGTAGTTTCAATAAATAAAACTAATAACAATTATTCAAAAATTTTAGGGTTTACATCTACTTTAAAGAATGCATGAAGGTAAAAAAACATTCAGTGTGCAGCTCTCCCCTCAGCCCCCCTAATACTTACATAAGACCGATCTCAATCCAGCGATGTGCCCGAGACCCTTATTGTGATTTTTGTATACCAAAAATATGTAGCAGAATACAAATTGGCCTAATATGATGAAAAAATTAGATTTTTACATTTTTTGGGGGGAATTTTATATAGCAGAAAGTGAAAAATATTGGTTTTTTTTTTCAGAATTGTCGCTCTTTTTTTGTTTATAGCGCACAAAATAAAAATTGCACAGGTGATTAAATACAACCAAAAGAAAGCTCTATTTGTGGGAAAAAAATATTTTATTTGGGTACGGCATTGTGCGATCGCACAATGATCCGTTAAAGTAACGACGCAGTGCAGAATCGCAAAAAATGGCCTGGTCATTAAGGGGAAAATCTTCCGGTCCAGAAGTCGTTAAATAACATCTTTTCCTTTACAATCACTTTAAAGTGGAGTTCCACCCATTTTAATAAGTTTAGATGTATGTAATCCCCTTTAAAAATACTTTTACCAATCGAAACTATTTTTTATTTTTTTTGCAAGGAAATACCTTTTTTTCTTCTTTATTCATCCGCACTTCCGGGTCCAGCCGCCTATAGGCAATTATGTCACTCGGCGATTCGCAAGGGCTGCTGGGATGTATCGCGAGTGACGAAAGCTCGCATTATTACACCGGCTCCAGCGGTACTCGGATGTATTGCATTGAGTCCGTTCTCCGCCCCGCCTCCACCCCGCCTCCTCTCAGTGAGCTCGACGGGATTGATTGCTTTGAGTCCGCGCTCCGCCCCGCCTCCACCCCACCTCCTCTCAGTGAGCGCAGACTGAAAGCATTACATCCCGTAGAGCTCACTGAGAGGAGGCGGGGAGGAGGCGGGGCGGAGCACGGACATCCGAGTACAGCTGGTGCCGGTGTAATAATGCGAGATTTTGTCACTAGGCGATTCGCAAGGGCTGCTGGGATACATCCCAGCAGCCCTCGCGAATCGCCGAGTGACGTATTCGCCTATAGGCGGCCGGACCCGGAAGTGCGAATGAATAAAGAAGAAAAAAGTGTATTTCCTTGCAAAAAAAAAAATTGTTTCCATTGGTAAAAGTATTTTTAAAGGGGATTACATACATCCAAACATATTAAAATGGGTGAAACTCCACTTTAAGTTGATTATAATTACAATTATAGTTTATTTATAAAAACACAGCTTTAGAACAATTTATTTATTTCTTTATTTATTTTTTAACAAAGTTCCAAAATTTTCGGTGATTAATTCCAAAGTAAAGAAAAATCACAATCGATCAGAAAATAAATCCTCATCATCTGAATGTCATTAAGACAAATTTTCTCATGATAAAATATATAAAGGACAGGTAAGCTTAAGACACTGCTTTTTACTGATAGCTTTATATTGTGATGTGCCCAATAGTGCAGCCTTCAGCTCAGTTTGTACCACTTCTCTGAACAGCACAGTACCCTTCCTGATCGTTATCCTCTGCACTCCCATTTTTAATAAGTACAATCCCCTTGTAACGCTCCTGCGTTTTTATTGTAAGCTGGATTTGCAGCTGCAGAATCTCCACTCAGTAGTCATGTAGAGATGTGTTGGAATACCAGATCCAACTCTCCAGACTCATCACTGTGGGCCTGTCTGCTTCAGCATACAGATATACACACACTCAATAAGATGTTCCTGGAGTGATAGGATGTATATGATAGTATGGAAGTGATGTGCTGAAGGGACAGGTGTGAGCAGTGACAGTAATGGTAAGCACTTGATAGTAATGTTCAGGAGAGTAGTAGATGGTAATAGGTAGAATGCAGATAGGTTAGTAATCATGTATGGTAACAGGTGGTAAGGACAGCAGATAACATAGACAGGATAGACTAATCCAGTGCAAGGATAGATGATAGTAGACTCAAGAGCTAGCAATCTATGTAACAGTGCAGATGGTAGAATTAGTATGCATAGATAGTAACAGTCCTTAATGTGCAGAAGATGATAGTGTAAGTTAGTTATGGAGAATTCCCCTGTGGGGTACTTATCACTAGTAAGGTTTAGTAAGTAGAGGGGTCCAGTAATGAGGGAGTGATCCGGTAGCGAGATACGGGATCAGTTGCAAGGTTCCGGTCTGTTCCAGGTAAAGGCAAATAGCTGGAGGTTCCGACAGCAAGACAAGGCTTGTGAGCATGTAGACACACATTGAACGAACAACGTGAGAGAGAACGCTGGCGATTGAAATAGCCGCTCAGCGGCGCTCAGCGATGACGTCATCCGTCTTAAAGGTGTATGCGTTCCACCTAACTAGAAAGGTGGGATGCAATGTTTTGAAAGGAAAATGGTAAATAAGGGTACCAAAGGTACCAGAATCTTACACCCCTCCACATATGCATGCCCCATCTAGTTCTCTCTTGCTGCCTATAAATGTTGGTGCAGCAATGTATCTCTCAGGAGCATGCTTTTAACGATAGATCCATGGAACCCTGCAAGGAAATGGAGCAATCCCTAAAAAGGTAAACCTTTGGCAGGGATATTTGGGCCAGATCAATGAAAAAGAAAAGCAGGATTTTAAAGAAGAAGCAGCCGGCAAGGTAAATGCCCAGATAAGCTGTTATAAAATGCTAGGGTTTGTTATCACTTTAAATTTTTCATTGGTTTTTTAAATAAACCCACCTAAACTTGATATCTGTACTGTGGCAATTCTTTTGGGAAAATCTGTATCGGCCTATTGGGACATTTTTCAAATGAAAACAATATCATAGAGGGGGAGGATATGAGGATCTTTATATCAACATGAAAAATATCACTTATGAAAAATGGATAACAACTAAAGGACCAAGCAATGTTAACCTCCCAATCAAAATATATTTCATACAGTAATTGTATTTGTCTTCTAGCCACTCTTCAGTAAAACACTCCACAACTCTATAAAATGAAATGGAATTATAGATTCCTATATCTTAAAAGATTTTTGGAGCCTGACTATTATGACCAGGTAATATCAAGGACAGTTCCTCTTGAATACAGATTTTACCTTCCCTGAAGGCTTGACAGCTGTCTGTTTTTGCATCAGCACAGATGCTATTTAATCTCATGGATAGTTGCTAGCAATGTGCATAACAGACTGTTACTGACATTTTGCAAGACCTCTGTAAGTCTCAGCATTGTACATGAACTTAGGAGCCTCTTTATAAAGGGTTGAATCAATATTTTTTTTAAATGGAAAATATCAATTACTACAGTTTTGTCCAGATATGAAATGGCTCTTGGCAATTTCTTTAATAATGTTATTTTGCTGTTTTTCAAGACAAGTGGAAAGACACTTACAACATTCCATTTAAAAAAATATCTCCTGTAATAGTAGAATTTCACATATTTACTTTTCTATAGTATGTTTGACCAGGAGCTATAATTAAACAGATAGATACAACAGCTCACAAAATATAGCGATTTACCAGTCAATTGTATAGTTTTGTGATCAATGTATCCCTGTTGCACTGTGCAGATGCAGTTTTGCAGGCACTGTACTCCTTCCCTGCATCTTGCATGCTCTTTGGAGTAGCAATGCACATTGCCAAGCTTACATTTTTTCCTCCTACTAGGTTTGAGGTTTGAGACCAGATACTTTCACTTCAACGCTGATTTAATTTTTCAGGTGATCTATGGTAAACCAGTATAAATATAGATTTCAGATTATTATACTTAATAAATGGAAAAATAATTAATGAAGTTTCAAAGCAGAACACAACTTATTTTAATTATTATCTGGAATTTTTATGTCAGAAAAAAAAATTATATTTTCATTCTGCGGAAAAGTGTTACCTATGAGCAATTTTATTTGCACACTAACTTGGGCATATGCATAGTAGAAGGTATTTGTCCAGGTGGGCAGCACTCATGATTAAATAATTGTTCCACCAAGGAAAATTTTTGGTTTAAAGCCCCGTACACACGTACCGATCGTCGGCCGAACGATCGGCCGTCTTTTGTCTCCGGGCTGTCGTGTCCGCTGAAAAGTGCAAAAGACTGCACACGTATTTTGTCCGCCGACTGCAGAAGTGATGTCATGTGATGGTTAACTTTCCCTGTGTTTTTTCTTTTCTGAGCATGCCCAGTCTTGCAAATCTGCTGTCTGTCGGCCGAATTCTGTACTGACTGGCGAACAATTGGCCGTTCTGGTGTCGGCATACAAAAATTTTAATTCTTGCATGACAGATTCTGTTCGGCCAAAAGTGCGCTGTCGGCTGTCGGAAGCATCATACTAACAAGCCGAAAATCGGCCGATCGTTCGGCGGCCGAACATTTTCGGCCGACAATCGGTACGTGTGTACGGGCCTTTAGTTTGCACAGGGTTGCCTTTCTTCATTCAATGAAGCTGAATTTAGCAGTGCAGGAGCAAAGCAAAAGGAAGTAAATACTGCTGAGAAATGAGGATAGGGTGAATCTGCAACTTTATCCTATAAGCACAGATTCAATGTAAATTACTTCTAGCTCCTTCCAGGTATTTATCATGAGTAAATTAAGGAGAGTTATTTTTTGGAAGAGATAAAGAAAAAAATTATTTGTGAGAAAACAAGGGTTGTAATAGTGTAGTTAAAAAAATACTTAAAAATAAAAAATAAAAACCGCACAACTATCTAGTTAATTCAAATATCATAGCTAACACATTTTTGTGAATTGACCCATATATACTGGATTTTATTAGAGAACATTGGGTTAGTATACAAACATAGTGCCCTTGCCAGAACCAAAATCAAGAGTTATTTGTGTTACTTTGCACTGAAAAGAAAGATATCAGCTAATTTTGATTCATTATCCCCTCTTTATAGGTATATGTAAAAGTAAGTCAGTAAGTATTTCGTATCCTATGCTATTGCAATGTGTAAACGTTTTTTACTCTCTATAAAACACAAGATGTACATTATGCATTTTCATTTAGATTTTGCATAACCCTTCCTGATTCAGACTGATTTCTAAAGCAAAAGTGAATCATTCTGCCATTCACTATGAATACGAAGCTAACGAGACCATTCTTAAAAATGATCCAATAAGCAGGTTGGTGATAATTGCAGGTGTCACCACAGTCAAATCAGTTAAATTATATGTCATTTGCCTATATTGTCACTTGAGTTTCTGCGCTTACTTCTTTGTAGATGTGTAACTGGTAAGATTCATGGGCATATACGTACTGTCTTTTAGGGGGCTGTAATTGTGTAACGAGGGATGAGTGAATGCATTTGTCTGGTTTGAGATAGGCAAACTTTGTTACCTTCCTCAGCTGCTACGAGGTTCCGATCATGGGGGTTGTGTCATCAGAAGCAATTCCTTCTATAAAATCATTGCGGGGCACTTGTTTCTGGGTGCATGTGGATGTGAACTAGTGCTACTTAGAACATTAATCTCCTAAAAGTTAAGGTGATTTTAAGACATCATACACACTGAACATTATCAAAATGTCAGTAGAAAGCTGTAGCTTTAGAAGGCTTTTTTCAGCTTTTTTGCAGTAACATTTTTCAGCATTTTTTAGCTTTTTTCAGCTGTATTGATTTTTAGCTTTTTTTTTAGCAAAACTATATTCCCGAAAAAGCTTATGGCTCAAAAACGTTAATAAATGCCGAATATCTGCATTTGTCCTTATAAGTCAATATATTTTCAAAATGTCATTGAGTATTGACTCTGGCAATAACCATAGATAGGTTAGGGGTAGCAATTGACTTCCAGCCTGTGGAGATAGAGAGCCTGGTGGCATTAGGGATGTGAACCACTACTGTTCTCTGGATCATAGAATAGGCCTCTAAGCCAATGCCTAGTAGCGCTAGAGCTGGGGTGAGGGGGGTTCGGATACCAGTAATGGAGATAAGGAAGGCAGAAATTGAGTTCCAAAACCTTCGTAATAATTTACAACCCCACAAGATATGGTATAGATTGCCGTTTGGCTACAGTTCTGCCAACACAGGGTACATTTTTTGCAGTCTGTAGGGAGTCAGGAACCATCTGTGGAGGATCTTTTGGGCATTATCCTGGTGATCTATAGTATAGTTACTGTTAAAGCTTTGTGCCACTGTTCAATAGAGAACGCCTGAGGTAGATCGGATTCACACTTTAACATCAATGAAAATTTTTTGAGGAGAGAGTGATAGTAACAAATTCAAAGAAAAAGAAAATACTCTTCATTGATTTTGTGGTCTTAATGGTTAATTAATTCCAGATTGGTAGGGGATCTGTAGGGGAACGTCTATTGTGGATTCAGTATTAGATTGATGAAAGTGTCCAATCTGATGCCATCTATACACATCAGACATTCAGACATTTCTGCAATAGTGTGCAGTTCAGCTAGAAAATGAATACCTTGATACACCTCTCTCTGTGCTAAGAAAAATGGAATCAGGAATTTGTAAGCTCTAAGGGGTACCTTAAGCTTATTAACTTGACCAGGCTCCCGGGAGTCCTAATGGGGAGGGTCAGAAAGGCGTACAATAATTTAGAGAGGATCTACATCCTAAAGGCTGCAATTTTACCTATCCAGGAAAATTCGCACTTGCCAATCCGTTGCAGTTCACTATTCACCTGATTTAGTTGGGGAGAGAAATTAACGTTTTGAAGGTTGTCTGATGGGGAGGTCAATTGGACCCCCCCGATAGGTTATTGAAGGGGCATTCCAGCTACATGGGAACATTTCCTATAACAAGAGCAGGCTAGAGTCTGTTAGACCTACAGGGAGAGCATAACATTTGTTTGTATTAACTTTATAATAGGAAACGTTGCCAAATAATTGGATTATGTGCTGCACTGATGCTAAAGAGGAAGCTGGGTCCAATAGGGTTAAAATGATGTTGTCCACATAAAGGCCAAGTTTATGCCCATATCCCCCTATTTTTATTCCAGCCACTGTAGGACAGTGGTTTTTTTTTTTTCATTTATTTTATTACTTTTTTTTATACTGTCCCTTTAAAAAACATTTTTTGATAACTTTTATTGCTATCACAAGGAATGTAAACATCCCTTGCAATAACAATACAGCATAAAAGACCCCAAATCTATCCTCTACTCTTAAAAGCAAATGATCGAAAAAAAAAAAACGTTTTTTTTTTTTTTTTTGCTTTAAGAGAAAAAAAAGCCATGTTTACATGGTCTGAGAACTGGAACATGATGTCATGATGTCGCTTCGGTCCTCCAAGGGCATGGAGAGGAGTGCGGCCATCTTGCCATTGCTTATCTCTATGGCAAGCCACCGCCAGAGCCAGATTGACTCCTGGGATCAGAGATCGGTAACATAAGCATGGGAACCACCGGGCCTCTGGTGCCATCAGGATCCCTTACGCCACTTCTTAAAGTGATCCTGCAGCGAATCAGTTTCGGGGATCACTTTTATCTGAAAGTCCGGTTCCTGAGGGAAAAGAAAATACTAGGGTAATGGCATCTAGCTGCAGCCATAACCCTGATATTTACCATCAAACAAATTACATATTTCCTGCTAAAACTTTGTGTATTAGTACTTCTTGGACCTTGAAGAAGAGGAAATTCCCCAAAAGCTTTTCCTGAAAATTTGGATGTTAGTGCAAAATAAAGAAAGTATCATGGGCAGTACGCAATTGTTCTTGTTGCACTAATACGGCTACAAACACCTTTGCTCCCCAAATGCTCTCTAACAGCACAAATTCATGTTATGTCTCTACCTAATACATTTTTAAAATTATAAATCTACCTAATTAGATACAAAGGTAATTTTTTTTTTTTTATCTTCAAGATATAGTACTGCCTGCAGCACTTTGTGTAGATGTAAAATTCAAATGCAAAAAGGCATCATGTGGCATTCACTGCTCTATTCAACGCTTGAAATGTTTCAGCTTTAGATATACTTTATGTATTATTTTACACTTTTTAAGGATATATTGTCATCCAGTTTACTTTTCCTTGGCTGACAACTTTTATGTTATTTCCAATTACTTTTTCTGCGCTAAGGGTAAAATAACATTCCCAACTTACTCACCTATGTCAATTAAGAAAATAAAATTTAGCTAGAGATGTATTTTTTTCTTTTACATTGATCTATTATGGAGCATTTCCCAGCCATTTGTACTGAATTTTTAAACTGAAATCCGTAGTCATGAAATGTGTTGATATAAACACACACAACCTCCTGGGTCACATCTGCACTAAGCAATTTCTGTTTAAATTGCTTCAGCGTTTATGAAAAATCTCACATGTGCTAACAAAACCATTTGAGTATAGATTGATAGTCTTTTTTGTAACATTCTATTTAAATTGTGGTGTTTTTCTCTTTTGTGTTTCATTGCTCCTGGCACAGATAGTTTAGGATTTAGATAATGGTGTGGTATGTGTAGCTTAATAAGAAAAGTTATAATGAGGGAGAGCAGGATGTTAGTACAATGAGTTATTATAGTAATAGGTTGAATGCTGACAGCATATTTCATTCTGTTTCACAAATGGAAACAATGGGTTTCAATAAAAAATAAGACAAAAAAACTATTTGATAAATGATGAAAATACTGTATATTTTATCTATCTCAAAACTATTTAGTATAATTCTCATGTAAAACAAGGCTAGTGTCTTTGAGTGATATTCTAAATACAGCTGCTTTGTTAAATGGAACAATTATCATTGTTTTGTGAAGACTAGCATGTAAATAGAATTTATTAAAATTATAATTGCCTGCAGTTCTACACAGATGCAACATTCAAATAAAAGGAAAGACCAGCTCAAGACTGGAAAGGAAACTGAATGAATGAAGAAAATCATTCATCAAATGGACTACTTTTGTAGCTAGTGGTGCTTGTATAAACATTTGGTCATGGCTAAGAATAAAAATGATTTAAATTTTCATGACAGGCAAGACTTTATAGAAACAATTTTTTTTTGGACTGAAAATCAAGAAGACTTACGCAGACCATAAATTAGCCTATTGAAGCAGCAGGTTGTACAAAAAAAATCTGACTCGATCCCCATATCCACACTCTCGATTTGGATGGGTGAATCCTCCCAACCAAGATATTGTATTCTGAAATGGGGAACCCCCCCCCCCATCAGAATATTCTGATTAGTGCGGCATGCTAAAGCCTGCAGTGCTGATCAAGCAGGGAAAATCCAACAAGGTGGTTGTACAGAAATCAATTGTTAGATCAACTTCTGTACAATCAGAGTGCCCATATATGCATCAACATGTGTCTGGTCTATTAGACTCAAGATCTCTCTTTTACCCTCCAAAGCATCTTAATAAAGCATGACTGGTTTGATCAGATGCTGGTAACAGCTTGTAAACCAACACACAAAAACTGGAAGTGACAGAATCCTTTTGCTTCCAGTCTCTGACATCACTATACACAAAATACCGTGCAATTTTAGGCCCTTACCCCTGTAAGACCAATAAAAATTGAAGAAAGAGAAAGATGGGGCTTTAAAGGCCGGTGGGAGCAGAAGGATCAGATGCAAAACCAGTATTGTAAAACCAAAATTACATTTTATTGATAAACATGAAATAAAATACGCATGGACAACCATGCATACTTGGAAATGACAGACTAACATGTATAGGTAAAAACATATAAAGTCACTAGTAATACAGAAACAATCCCCAAAGGGGATATGACCACAAAAGCCTGTGTAGGATGAAAGATGGGTCTCAAGTTGGATTCGGTCAATATAGGTCCCCAGCAAGCCATAATAGATCAATGTATTACTAGTGACTTTATATGTTTTTACCTATACATGTTAGTCTGTCATTTCCAAGTATGCATGGTTGTCCATGCGTATTTTATTTCATGTTTATCAATAAAATGTAATTTTGGTTTTACAATACTGGTTTTGCATCTGATCCTTCTGCTCCCACCGGCCTGTAAAGCCCCATCTTTCTCTTTCTTCAATTTTTATTGCTCTGACATCACTGCGGGGGAACAATGGACATTCCTCTCACTCTGTATAGGGCATCCAATGCAACAGGTCACATTGGTACTGGGCTCCTCAGTGGGTTGAGTGGACCCAGTAAATGAGGCAGGCGGAGGGCGGGGCGACCCCCTTCTGCCACCTATAAAAGGGAATGGGGGCTGTATAGCCACTTGGAACACTTTTATATTGTAGGAAATCACTTGCTGAACAAAACAGTATCTGGATTAAGGCTGACCCAGATATTACAGCTCCCACTAGGGGTGGACAGATACGCCCTAGGGATGGGAAGTGGTTAATTTACTAAATGAGTAGAGATTGTTTACTTAAGTGGGGTACACACTAGTAGAAAATCTGGCAAAAATTCCCATCGGAGGTAAAATCGAACGATTTTCGGCTAGTGTGTACACAACTTTCAGCAGCCAATGCCGACATTTTCAACGAAAAAAAAACGGAGGGACAAACACCAAAATTTTTATCGTCCGTTTAATGTGTATGCAGTACATCCATTAAAATCGGATACGAAAGACCGTGCATGATCTGAAGTTGCTGACGACCTGGAACAAATGTCCCAAAAAAGAAAATCGGACGAGAAATTTCGTGAACATTTATGCACTGTCAACTAAAAACAGTTATGAACGCTGAGCAAGAGAGAGAAAAATCGGAGGATATTTCCGTCAAGCGTGTACGGGCCTTTAGCAAAGTCAATTTTCATTTATTCAGTTTGAATGCAAATTCATGTTACAAATGAAAGAACAAAAAAGAAACAACATTTTTATTTAGAACATCGTTGGATGTATACACCTTTACCTTATTTAAGTCCCATTAGCACTGACCTTAAAAAGTGCACATTTCCTATTCCTGCACGTAAACAATAATCTTCATTAAGCTGAGAGTGATTCACATGTAAAGACTAGAGATTTACCTGCTGCCTAGATAGTAGATAACATTTAATGTATTAATAAGTATTAATGTGAAATTTATTTAATGTTTATATAAATTAAAATAAAAAAGTTTATGTTTTTTCCATTTTTAGCTTTAAACGTAGAAAATACATTCAAAATGTACGCAGCCATTATATATTTCCTTTATGAATGTAAAAGTGTTGAAATTGCATCAGTTCTTAAAAAAACAACCATAAATCTCATTTCAGTAGTCAATGTAATGTTGCTTGCAGCATTTTTTGTAAACACATCTCTCCCTCTAAGCAGAAGTGGAGATACAGTCCCGATGCAGAGCTAGATCATTATGAGGAAAAATGCTGCAAATGTTAATTTTAAAAATACTTATGTACCTATATACGTAGAGCAAATCATGTATTAAGTGTCAAATGGCTACCCATGCAAATGATGTTTCCTGTAGCCGAGACATACCAAATAATTTTTACATAATTTTATTGGCACACATAAAACACACATACAGGTGTTGTATACAGTATATTGTACAATGTTGATTCATATTATTTAAGATCTCTATGATAAGCTGCACAAACACATGCATTGTTTGAATGATGTGTGTGTGTGTGTGTGTCAGTCACTTAAAGCCCAATTTCTTTCAGTTATCTCTTTATCCACCTTGGCTCCAGTACTTTTATACACTTATGGACCAGACCAATTTTCATATTTCCGCTATGGGCCTGTTTATTCAAAGCTAGCTTTGTCATTATGTAGAATAGCAAAATAAAACAAACTAGTCTTTCTTTTCTAAATATTGTCTTCAAAGATTATTTTATTTCTATGTAATCTATAGACAAAAATGTAAAAAAGGTAAAAAAAAATCAATTTTGACAAGTTTTAGTTTTGAAAAGTAGCTTTACCATTGATATAAAGTACAAAATGTATGCTATGATTTTCCTGTTAAAAATTACATTAAATTGTGTTTCTGGTACAAAGCATGGCACAGTTATTTGCAAATGAAAATGTTATTTTAATTTTTTTTTTTTATTTCTGACACTGAAAAAAAAACCTAACAAGCAAAAATGTTAAATGTTAATGGTAAAAATCACCAGAAAAAAAATATATCTAAGAGCAGAAGGGGGATAATGTGTTAATTAGGGCTAATTATGGTAAATTAAGAATATATGATGTATAAATAAAATGCATTTCGATAGCAGGTAAGCTCCAGTGATAATAGTGGGAGGATCAATGCCAGAGGCAGAGGAGCAGGATGTAGGAGATATCCCCTAGTAACTTTTCTGAAGTCTTTGAGCACATATATTTTAATGGGTAACAAATGGTAAAAAGGCGCTGGTATCCCTGAGTAATATGATATAATGTAAAAGTTATTAACGGTTGTGCACCTGAATAATATTTTTCTAGGCAGTGGTAAAGTGCAATAACAATTGTGCAGCTGTGACAAGGTATAAATTATATATCAAGTACTGGCTCATATAACAAATGTGGTAAAAAAAATATGTGTAGGTTAAAAATTACAACCAATCGGGGGGCGTGACCGGAAGCGGACCGAGGCGGACGTCTTTGTGAGGAGCTCCGCCGCTCAGGTACAATCGTCCGCAATCCTCCCTCCCTGCTCAGCCCAACGGCTCATCCGCACTCCATCACGACTCTCCGGACCCTGGGGGACCTGCCAGACCAAGAATTTTTTCAATCGGACCAGGATTTCCGCTCGCGGCCTACCTAGGCCTGAAGCCGGGGACTTTCCTGAGGACCGGACCCCGAGGCCTGCGCGGCCGCCGCGGCCGCCATCCGGCGCTTCAGAGGGGAGGTAGGCACTATTCAAGTACCCACTCACCATCCTGCCCTACAGACCTACCCCCCCTGCCTTAATCTGCCCCACAGCACCTCAGGGACCATCTCCACAGCCAGACAGTCAGCACCAGGCCACCATCTTCCCGGCCCCCCCTTGCTCGCTGGGGTCTCCATCCCCCGGCCAGGACTCCGGACCCCAGACCTCACCTTCACCCTGGGTAGGTCCGAATGACCGTTGGCCCCTCTGAGCAGGACATGTCCGCCTAGTGCTCCGCATCTCTGGGGGCATTACAGCCTCTCCGCAACGAGTCACAGCTACTAACCTAACCACATACAGACCCACCGGCTGCCAGGGACCTCTGGGGTCCACCCACGATGGTCTACGGCGGACCGAAGAACAAATTTAAGAATAAATCCATCAGGGACGCTCTCCTCAAAACCGCTCCTAAGATGGCGGCGGGGCCATCTACCCGCTCGCCTCACGCAACTCCTCACACCAAGCCTGTGGCGCTGCACCCAGACGGTGAGACAGACTATGATTTTGGCCTCACACCCCTAACTTTTAGGGGAGACACGCTGCAGCCAGACCTGCTCCAGCAATTTGAACGGATGCTCACTAGAGCCCTCAAAAACACCTCGGATGCCATTACTGACAAGCTCACCAGGGAAATCAGGGAGGTGGGCCACCGCACTACTCTCTTAGAGCAACGCACTGAGGTACTAGAACTCACAGCAGGCAATCATTCTGAGGACTTGGAAGCCCTTCGAGAGGAGAATTCATCCCTACACTCCCGCTTGGAGGACTTTGAAAACAGGGCCAGAAGATCCAATGTCAGGATCAGAGGTATCCCAGAGTCTGTGGAGGACTTCAATCCACCATCACTGCCTTATTTCAGGAACTATCCCCATCAATTCCTATAGAGCGTTTGGAAATGGACAGGATCCATAGATCACTGGCCCCGTGCTCAGATGACGGTCCCCCTAGGGACATCATAGTGAAACTTCACTTTTTTCGCACTAAAGAACAACTCATGGTGGCTGCCCGTAATAGGGATTCCCTAATTTTCCAGGGTCACCGTTACCAACTCTTCCAGGATTTATCCCAAGCTACCCTGGCTAAACGTAAGGCTATGAAGCCGCATCTCCTTGTTCTTCAACACCACAAGATTACCTACAGATGGATCTTCCCCTTTGCTGTCCGCTTCTCCTACAAAGGCTCCTCTTACCAATGTAAATCTCCTGAGGATCTCCATGGTACTATTCGTGAACTCCACCTGACACCCCCCGATCATTCTCCTGAAGGCTCCAAGCGCCGTGCTGCATCATCCTCTCCACAGAAGACCCAAGCTCACCAGGATCATATCTCCCAGCACGGGATCCACAAGAGAGGTCGCTATTCAACACCAGCTCCAGCCCCGGCTCCTGAGGACACCATGGACTGAGGACACCCCGCGGTGTTCACCTGCTCTTTGTTACTAGGACGGTTGTCTAGCTGCCCTGCTGATCCCTTTCTTTGATGCCACCTTTTTTGGTATCCTCCTGGAACCGTAACTATAATGTTTTCATATATTTACATATGCGTTTTTTTTTTTTTTTTTGGTACCTACCAGGACGTACCACTTCTGTAGGTGAGACTGGTGGCAGAGTTTCCCTACATTGGATTTTTTTTTTTTTTTTTTTCCTTTTTCTTCAATTTTAAATTTTTTTTTTTTTTTTATTATTTTTCTCTCATTGTTGCTTCTATCGTATTGCCCTGATTTGTATTACTGTTTGTGCTCTGATATGTTATTGACTCGTTACCTCCACTTGCGTTATGCTTGCTACTAGGCTGTCCCTACCCCAGAGACTGCTCATTGCACCCCACTTGTAGTCCTTCAGTACCCGACCTTTTTGGACTGGTATCTCTTGGACAGGTTGACTCCTCCTGGCAGGAAGTTTACTTCCTTCCAGAGGATCCTCTTTTCTCATTTTTCCTTCCCTCCCCTTCCATTCTTGAGTTTTTTTCTCTCCCCCATTTCCCTTCCTCCCCCCTTTCCCGCCCTCTTGATCCTGCTCCTCCTGTCTTCCGTCCCCACCCGGAGAGAGTCCCCCGCCCGCCGTTCCTGCCTCCTACCCCTGCCACGCTACACTTGCACTCCATTATGTCCACCTTAAACGTTCTTACTCTAAATGTACAAGGCCTAAATTCCCCCTCCAAACGTGTGAAGGCATTCCGATCGTTCTCTTCGCTATCGGTTCATGTGGCTTGCCTTCAGGAAACGCACTTTTCCACTCATTCGACTCCCAAACACTTTGGTCACCAATACCCACAGGTCTACACTGCCTCTGCTCCCACGAAGCAACGGGGTGTGCTGATAGCATTTCACAGAACTACCCCATTTACTCTACAGAAGGAAATAAAAGACCCTGAGGGTCGCTACCTCATACTGCTAGGACGGCTCCTTGACTCGGATGTCACTATAGTTTCATACTATGCTCCTAATAAGAAACCCCAGGCCTTCCTTTCCCACCTATTGTCTGTCACGGATACCCACAAACGGGGTACCCTCTTGCTTTGTGGCGACTCCAATCAAGTACTCTATCCTCTGCAGGACAAATCTCCCGCTCCACTATCCGCTCAGCGCCTCTCTTTCCAACAACTCCTAACTCAACATTCCTTAGTGGATACGTGGCGTGAACACAACCCACGCCGACGACAGTACACGCACTATTCCCATCCACATAAGCTGTTTTCGCGAATTGACCACATCTTGATCCACATGGGCACATCTCCTCTCCTTTCCACCTCCACTATCATCCCCTGCGCCTGGTCTGATCATGATGCGGTCATCTCCTCCTTCTCTTCCTTGGTACCTAAACCCAACCTTCGCTCTTGGCAGATCAATGACGGTATGCTGGCTAACCCGACCCACCGTCTTGAATTGGAGCACGCAATTTCTGACTATCTGTCCAACAACACTCGTCCGGACACGTCCCCACTCCTGTTGTGGGAAGCCCACAAACCGGTTATACGGGGGGTTTGCATTAGCCGAACCTCTCACCTCCGTAAGGAACGTCGCCTCTTACTACAAAACTTAGAAGCTGCCTTCTATAAGGCCTCCGCAGACTTCCAAGCCGCCCCCTCGCCCTCCAGGAAACAAGCCCTCGATAAAGCTCGACTTGAGCTTGATCTTCTCCTTTCAGAATCGGCGGAACAACTACTCCGAAAGTCGAAACACACTTTATATATGAAAGCTAATAAACCTGACACCTTTCTTGCCTTGACGCTTCGCAAAGCCGATTATACTCCCAAACCTATACGCCTTAAGCAGGCTAAGGACACATACACCTGTAATCCCCTTAAAATTCTCCGCACCTTCCGTGATAAACTATCCACGCTCTATAAGGACCCCTCCACATTTGACCGCACTCGCTTAGATGCCCTCCTGTCTTCTGTCCATCTCCCTGCACTGTCCGCTTCCCACAGGGAGAATCTTGATAAACCCATAACTGCTGAGGAACTCTTACAGGCAATTAAGACTTTGAAACCACGTAAGCGTCCGGGCCCTGACGGCTTTTCTGCTACATACTATAAACGCTTTGCCTCTGTTCTTATCCCCCCGTTGGTAGGGGCACTTAACTCCCTGCTGGACGGTCACTCCTTTCACACGGATTCGCTCATGGCTGCTATTTCCATGATTCCTAAACCCAATTCGGATGATACCTCCTGGTCCAATTATAGACCCATCTCTATACTCAACATTGACATCAAACTGCTTGCCAAGGTCCTGTCCTCTCGCCTCAATGTGGTCATAGGCACTTTGGTCCATGCTGACCAGACGGGTTTCATCCCATCCCGCCAAGCTGGCGATAATATTCGTCGGGCCACCCTGCTGGCACACATTGCCAGGAAACGCCGAATTCCCTCTTGCTTTCTCTCCCTGGACATTAGCAAGGCATTCGATTCTCTGTCTTGGCCATACCTCACCTCCATCCTTGATCACTGGGGTTTTGGCTCCCACTTCCTGCAATGGGTGAATGCCCTCTACAAGAACCCTAGAGCGTACGTCTATTATTCAGGCTATAGGTCGGACCCTTTCCCCATTGAGCGCGGCACGAGACAGGGTTGTCCCCTTTCCCCCCTGCTATTTGCCTTGGCCATTGAGCCCCTTGCGATCCTCATACGATCCAATCCGAATATTCGTGGAATTGAACTGGGGGGTCACCACCATAAACTCTGCCTTTTTGCGGACGATGTCCTGCTTTTTCTTACTGCCCCTCTCACGTCTGCCCCTAATCTCCTTGATACCCTAACTAAATTTGGATCACTTTCGGGCCTTGTTGTCAACCCACGGAAATCTCTAGCCCTCAATGTATCCCTCTCAGCCGAAGACCTTAACCACCTCAAGTCTTCCCTCCCGTTCCCTTGGGCCAACTCCTACATCCCCTACTTGGGCGTCAAGTTCACAGCTGACCCTGTTGAGCTCTTTTCTGCTAATTACCCTCCCATGCTATCAACGCTTACATCGCTTATGAACAAATGGTCCTCCCTACCTCTTTCCTGGATGGGGAGAATTACAGTCCTCAAAATGTCGATCTTACCCAAGATCTTGTACCTGTTTCGGGTTCTCCCGATTGGGGTACCAGCTTACTTCTTACGCATTCTACAGAAACGGGCTTTGGAATACATTTGGGGTAACGCCAAACCCCGCTTACCCCGACCGACGCTGTATCGACCACGTATCCGAGGCGGGCTTGGGGTGCCACAGTTCTCCAAATACTACTATGCTGCACAGTTGGCTCAGCTCCCTAAGTATCATGCAACAAAGGAAGTCCCATTGTGGGTCTCCATAGAAGCAATGGACTGTGATCCTCTCTCTGTGGCTAACCTCCTCTGGCTCCCATCCTCACAACGGAGATGTGTTACCAATCCTATCACTAAGCACAGCCTAACCCTTTGGGATAGACTTAAACGTCGTTTTCACCTTCAGTCCCCCCATAATCCCCTACTTTCTTTTCTCCGCAACCCCTCGTTCTACCCAGCCTGGTACTCCCGGACTTCTTTCTCCGAGTGGACTAGGGTTGGCTTGATACGTGCTTACCAGTTCTTCACTCTCCGGGCTTTTCAAACCTTCCCAGCCCTGCGTGAGGCCCATAACCTCCCTCCTGGCGAATTGTTTCGCTACTTGCAACTGAAACACTTCTTTAGCCAGAACGCACCGGCGCGCGATAGCTCCCATGCGTTCTCCACCTTTGAACAGGCTTGCAAAACAGACCCGCATAGGAGGGGGCTCATTTCTGATCTCTATGCCCAACTCCTGTCGGTTCAAGAGACTACCCCCCCGGCATATGCTTCCAAATGGGAAAGGGACCTACACCTCTCCTTGGAAGACTCTGACTGGATCCAAATTTGGCAAGCCACTAAATCGGCTTCCCCAAATATTGTAGCCTTGGAGACAAATTACAAAGTCCTTACCAGATGGTACTTGGTCCCAGCCAGAGTCTCCAAGTATGTGCCACAATACTCACCTCGTTGCTTTCGTGGTTGCGAGTCTCTAGGTACCCATGCACACATTTGGTGGGAATGCCCCACGGTCCGTACCTTTTGGTCCGAAGTGTATCGGGTTTTATCTACAATCTTCCACACACCCCTTACCCCCGATCCTGCTTCTGCGCTCCTGAACCGCAAGCCACCTGACCTCACACATCGCCAATTTAAACTTTTCCTGTATGTCACCACAGCTGCCAAACAGACCATAGCGAAGGCCTGGAAAACTTCCTCCCTTTGTTTCCTGACCATGAGAAATAGAGTCACTCAAGCTATGATCCATGCTAAAACTGAAGCTATCCTGCTGGATAAACGTATACCTTACGAAAATCTCTGGAAACCATGGATTGACAACTGTCTTCCGATAGGCTTTGATGAATCTCTTGTACTAGCTTGACCTGTGGTTACCGACTCCCTGATGGCTTTGTCGATCTGAACCACATCAGTGGCCCGGGACTCCCTCCGGGCACCCTTCCTCTCCCGCATAACCCCCCCCCCACTGTTTTGCCCTTCCTCCCCCCCCCGTCCTTCTTGCCCCCCTTCTTTTTCTCCCCCCCCTTGTTGCCTCGAGTTGGCCGCTACCTAATTTGTTTCCCTATTGTGGCTGGACCACAAACTTTTGCTGCACTACGGCCACCCTTTTTGCCCTACCCCCAGCCGCCCCTGTGCACTGTGTTTATCCCTTGTACCTGTATTCCGGGCGCCCAGCTTGCCCCTTTCCTATTCCTTAACCTGATTGTTATGCTACTACTTGCTGTTCATGATGTCATTTTGACGTGTATTCATCTGTTATGCACCACTGTTACCTATTGGTATTGTTTTGTACTACATTCCTTCTGCCTTAATAAAAACCGTTTGAACAGAAAAATTACAACCAATCATCATACATACCATCATTAAAAAATGTTTTAAAAGGTGCTAGTGCCACAAGGTATATTTGTGCAAAGCAAAATAGTGATATTATATAAGGTGCTGAAAAGTGCAATAAATAACAAATAAAGTGCTAGTAATCACTTATTAAAATTCAAATGTAAAAACGTATGTGAATAAATATATTACCGTAATAAGCAAAAAGTGGATGAATAAATTACTTTTTTGAGCAAAGAATATTAATAATGTTCAAGTAAAGTGCTTTATAAGGTGCTCAAATGGTAAAACTGTGATCCAAAACAGTTCATGCAGGATAGTGGATGATATTGATTGAATATCAGGTGCTTCAGTGTATAAAGATGGAAATCTTTGCCTCTTACCAGATACAGGTGGGTCACACAGACCCTCAACGCATATGATCCCTTTATCCTTTGGTGGATCAAACCATAGGAACACCTTCTCTCCACTTGAATATTGGTCTAATTATTCAACAAAATATCACGCTCCTTCTTCTCACTCCTCCATTAATTACCTCACGTAGGTGTGTGTAAAGCCCATATGCAGTATAATACTGTAACTTTATTTTAAAATTTACATCTAGTCAAAAAAGCAACCAATGCCTATTGCCCTGTGCCAGGTGGGCACACCAAATAGTAAGCAGCCATTTTAAAATAAAGTTACAGTATTACACTATTCTTGGCTTCTTATCTGTCTCCCTGCATATGGGCTTTACACACACCTACGTGACGTAATTAATGGAGGAGTGAGGAGAAGGAGCGTAATATTTTGTTGAATAATTAGACCACTTTTTGCTTATTAATTTATTTATTCACATACGTTTTTACATTTGAATTTTAATAAGTGATTACTAGCACTTTATTTGTTATTTATTGCACTTTTCAGCACCTTATATAATATCACTATTTTGCTTTGCAAAAATATACCTTGTGGCACTAGCACCTTTTAAAACATTTTTTAATGATGGTATATATGATGATTGGTTGTAATTTTTAACCTACATATATTTTTTTACCACATTTGTTATATGAGCCAGTACTTGATATATAATTTATACCTTGTCACAGCTGCACAATTGTTATTGCACTTTACCACTGCCTAGAAAAATATTATTCAGGTGCACAACCGTTAATACCTTTTACATTATATCATATTACTCAGGGATACCAGCATCTTTTTACCATTTGTTACCCAGCTTATATTGTATTTTACAATTAAAAGGGCAGCAGGTTTTAAAATAAAAACAAAAACCCCTAACAGGGCTATCAGCACAGAAGGAGCTTAAATACTTACCTGTCCTTCTGGAAAAGGACAGAGTAGTATTGGCCACTGACTCCTATCATCCTATGAGGGACCAGAGAGATCAACAGAAGTGCTGTTTTCCTGCACACATGAGCAGAGGGTATCTACTAAACAGAGTGATGCTCAGGCATCATAGGCAAAGCATCCACTTTTTTGCAAGTAGCCTTGCATCCACATTGCTTGTGTGGATGTGGATATCTATCGGCTTTTTTTTTGGAACCCACTGGTTGAACAAAAATAAAAAACGGTGTGCGTGTACCCTGCTTGTTGGTGGTACCTACTGTATAGTCATATTTCCTTGTTCAAAAATTTTATTGATAACAAAGATCAAAGTACAGTGGAAAACATGTTGTTTTTGAGACGTAAGGTATACAAAGAAGAACACATCCAGTCAATTGAAGGGATGACTAAAAATAAGATCATAACAACATGAATAAATGATCAGATATTGATTGTAAAAACAATGTTATAACAAAATTCAAATGGAGGGAGTCTCTGACACTAGATCACAGTTAGGAGTAACTAGAGGCATGCATTACACAAAAAACTAAGATAATGTAGTCTGCCAGTAGAATGAGGGAGACGGATCTTGTAATTAGGCCTGTAGGGTTATATGAGTAGGCCGCTACAGTGTAGGGTCCCACAAACATAAATGGGAAAGACAGATTATATAAGAGAACTATGGTTCTCAACTGCATCGAAGAAGGCATATAGATGAAAATGGGAGATGTAGGCGGGGAGTACAAGTAGAAAAAAGAGAGGGAGCATGGTTTGGGGAAGAAGGAAAAAAGGAAAGGGGGCACAGAAAAAAGGGGTTTGGGGAAAGAGAGAGGCCTACCAGAGGAGGACAGAAAGAAAAAGGTGTCCATGGGAGGAGACTGGAGTCCAAACAGGCGTTTGTTGGTGCATTTACAGTGGGTACTAATAGTACTCAAGGAAGCAATAGTGCAGGATCAAAGTTAGGGAGCAAGATGTTGGTTACCCATGGATCCCATAGTTTCTCATATTTGGCTACTTTATCCAAAAGTACAACCTCAATTTTAACGTGGGTCATTGCCTGTGTCACCTTATTGCGAACTTCAAGGACACTAAGGGAAGGGGTTTCCAAGCTCTTGCTATCGTCTGTTTGGTAGCAGTGCTGACTTGGAGCAATAGTTTGAATTTTTGGTAATTTACATCTTGTAGTTTCTTATCTATGGGAGATTCAAAGAGCTTAGTAAGAATGTCTAAAGTATCTGACCAAAAGGCCTGTATGACTGGGCACTCCCACTAAATATGAAGGTGGGTGCCTACCTGGTTACAACCATGGAGGGGGGTAGTGCAGAAGGAATTTGGAGATCCTGGCAGGGACCAAATACCATCTCATAAAAACTTTATAATTAGTTTCTAAAGCCACAATATTCTGAGAGGGGGACTTGGTGGCGTCCCATATGTTAGTCCAATTTATGGGGTAATTCTGCGGTCCCTCTGTATTGCTGATGGGCTCTAACAATTGACAATATAGGTTGGAGATGAGGTCCTTCCTATGCGGGTCACTCTTACATGCATGTTCAAAGGAAGACAGAAGGGATGCAGAAGGGTCAGACAGGGTTAGAGGAGTTAGAAAGTTTTTTATCTGAAGGTAATGGAAGAGTTCTTAGGAGGGAATATCATAAGATTCACACAAGGATTGGAATGACAGGATTGTGGTAGAAGTAAAAAATGTATTCACCCAGAAGAGGCCCACTGAGGCCCATAATGTAATAGAGGGGGGTGATGTCCAAGCCGAGTAAAATGCTGGATTGCGGAGAAAGGAGAGGCTTGTGTGGTGAGTGTAAACATAATTGAGTTTAAGTCTGTCCCAGATGGTAAGAGAATGTAGTGTGATCAGGTTTATGAGAGAGTGGCGGTGAGGTTGATCAAGCCAAAGAATGTTAGCTAGAGATAAAGGATCGCAGTCCAATGATTCCAGTGACACCCATTAAGGGATTTCTTAGGAAGAATTCTATTTGGGGAGTTGGGCTAATTGTGCATCCAGGTAGGATTTCGACATGTTAGGCAAACCCAAGTCTCCCCTAAGTTTGGGTGTGTAGAGAGTTGCTTTAGGGAGATGAGGTTTCAGCTTATCCCAAATGAAGGTACTGATGCGGCGTTGCAGGATTCAGAGATAATGGGCTGGCACTGGAATTGGGAGGACACAGCAGTAAGCTTGATTCCATGGAAGGGGATATGGTGAGGGGACCAGAAAAAGGGTAAAACCTCTCGCAATTGTTCAAGAAGGGATGTTGGTAGGGTAACATTGAGTGCGGTTGATTTGTGGGAATTGACCTTCAGACCAGATATTTGGCCAAATTGTTCTAGGGTGTAGAGAAGATTGGGGGCAGAAATGAGAGGGGAGGTCCTAAAGCTCAGAATGGCTTCTGCGAAAAGTCAGAGCTTTTGTTGGATGCCACCCAGCTGTGTGCAGTCATATTTATACACGTTCAGCAACAGCTTAAATATGAATATGAAGGTAAGACTGTGAAAACTGAGGTTGTTACTACAATGTATTTCCGAATGCATGTGTAACTTCAACTAGTCTTTAAGTCTAGGAGGGTCAGTTTGGCTAGATTTCCTACATATTGCATAGCTGCATAGGTTATCTGGTTGAAAAAAGACACACGTCCATCCAGTTCAACCAGCAGAATAAGAGAAGAAAAAAGACACACAAATAATCGAAAATCTCCATACACACAAGCCTCTACCTACAGTCGATTCAGAAAAAGGCAAAAAAAAAACAATAGAGCATGATCCAATTTGCCCAATGGGTAAAAAACATGCCTTCCTGATCCCCCAAGAGGCAATTAGATATTCGCTGGATCATCCTTAACTATAAATAATAGTATCCAGTTATATTTTGTGCATTTAGGAAAGGATCCAGGCCTTTTTTAAAACAATCTACTGAGCTGGCCAGAACCAGCTCTTGAGGGAGTCTATCCCCCATTTGCACAGCTCTTGCTGTAAAAAAACCTTTCCTTATTTCATACAAGTTCTCTATTTGGATCACATATATATTTAAAATGTATGATCATATTCCCCCTTAAGCTACTCTTCCCAAGAGAGAATAAATTCAGTTCCTCTAATCTTTCCTCATAGCTGAGCTCCTCCATATCTTTTATCAGTTTACTCTACTTTGTAAACTGGTGCCCAAAACCAAACTGCATATTGTAGATGATGTCTTATTAATGATTTGTACAGGGGCAAAATGATGTCTCTCTATGCAGTCCATACCTCTTTTAATTCAAGAAAGGTTTTTACTCACTTTGGAAACCACAGCTTAGTTGTGCATACTATTATTAAGCTTATGATCTTCCAGAGAACACCCAATTCCTTCTCCATCATTGATTCCCACAGTTGTACTCCCCTAGTATGTATGATGCATGCATATTTTTATCCCCTAAGTGCATACATTTACATTTATCAACAATAAACATATGCCACATAGTTGTCTAATTAAACAGTGCATTGAGGTCAGTGTCTAAGTTGGAGACTTAGAAGTTATTCCACTGCAAAGCTTGGTGTCATCTGCAAAGACTGAAATGGTACATTTAATCCCAAACTCTATATCATTTATAAATATATTAAAAAGTAAGGTACACCACTAATACCCTTAGACCATTCAGAATATGAATCATAAACCACTACTTTCTGAGTACAATTTTTTAGCCAGGTTTCTATCCATTTACAAACAGATTTTTCAGGTATTTGCAGTTCATTTACATTATAGTTAGCATTGTCACAAATATTTACCTAATAAATGCATTTACCTATTTTCACAAGACAAACCCTGTGCTTAAAAAAAAAAAAACAATATATAATTGCTACATAGTTCATTGTTTTCAAAATATACCATTCATTTTCAGTCTGCAACCATTTGGTTTTCTTAACCACTTGCTGACCACCTAACGTACATTTACTGTGGCAATCTATTGCGCAAGATCACATATCTGTACGTCATTTTGTGCATTAACCATTAGATGGCGCCATTGCACCACCAGAGGTGCGATTTTGCCATGATTGGCTAACAGGGGTGTCAATTAATGGGTCCGCCAGCCACCCGCGATCGTTCCCTAGAGAGGCAGAACGGCAATTTGCTTAAACAAGGCAGATCACCGATCCTATAGTAAAGAAGATGGGGATCTTGTGTTTCTGCTAAGCAAGGACACCGATATTTGTCTTCATCCAGTTAGACCACCCCCCCCCCCTACAGTTAGCAAGCACCAGCTACAAGCACACTAAACCCTTTGATCGCTCCTGGTGTTAACTCCTTCCCTGCCAGTGTCATTAGTACAGTAACAGTGCATATTTTTAGCACTGATCACTGTAATAATGCCATTGGTTCCCAAAAAAGTGTCAAAAGTGTCAGTTAGGTGTCTGATCTGTCCTCCGCAATGTCGCAGTCCCGCTAAAAATCGCTGATCACCGCCATTACTATTAAAAAAAAAAAAATAAATAAAAATGGCATAAAAAATATCCCAAAGTTTGTAGACACAATAACTTTTACACAAACCAATCATATACACTTATTGGGATTTTTTTTTTACCAAAAATATGTAGCAGAAAACATATTGGCCTAAATTGATGAAGAAATTCGATTTTTTTAATTTTTTTTATTGGGAGCAGAAAGTACACTTGCCAGTGTTTATTTAACTCTGTGGGAGTTATTTTTAACACTTTCCCAGTGTTTATATAATCTACACTGTTCAGAGTTAAATTAACACTCATAAAAGTTGTTCAACTCTGTATTTTCACTGGATAGAGAGGATTGCTTACACTAATAGTGTTAATTCCCTGTAATTCAACACCATAATATTAACACTTTAAACACCTTAACGCCAGGATTTTAACACTGGCGATTTTACTGTGTAAAAAATATTGTTTTTCTTTTTTCAAAATTGTCGCTCATTTTTTGTTTAAAGCGCTAAAATGAAAAAAATGCAGAGGTGATCAAATACCAGCAAAAGAAAGCTCTATTTGTGGGAAAAAAGGACATCAATTTTATTTGGTTACAGCGTCACAAAACCGCGTAATTGTCAGTTAAAATAATGCAGTGCCGTATCGCAAAAAATGGCCTGGTCATTAAGGGAGTAAAATCTTCCAGGGCTGAAGTGGTTCAAGTACCAAACAATTAAAATGTAATTTCCTTGTAACCATACCAATTCTGCGACCATTCTGTGCAAAGTTTAGGGAAAAAACACAAAACGCCATTTGCCATTCCTGCCCAATTGGTTGACTGTTTTTCCCACCAGTCTGTATTGTTAAATAAAAGAATTGGACTGATCATGTGATTATAGCTAGCATTGCCCTTCACTTTACATGTGTCATTTCAACAGAGCAGCAGTAGGAAAGACTGAAATAACATAAGCAAAATCCTTGCAATGCTGAATATTGTATTTTTTTTTCCTGTTTTCTTATTTTTAGTTACACCTAATCTTTGACCTGCAAATGTACTTTTATCAAGATCATCTAACTCTAAAACATGAAGAAACTATTTATGAAAACATCTATAATGGTTTCATGTAAAAGCCCCCATAATAAACAAAATAAATGTTACTTACGGGTTAGAAATCAGACTGTGAGCAGAAAACTACCATCTTGTAAAATTTACTGTAAACCTCATTGACTGTACAGTAAATGTAGTAAAAAAAACAAAAAAACAACAAAACATACAAATACTCTAAACAAATGGATTCTCTTAAACTCAGCTGTATGTAATTTCCAATTAAAATTTCTCAGGAAAACAAAACAAACAAATGAGCGAGTAATCAAGTAAGTTGGAAAATAAACCACTATCTTTCTGCTCGACAAGTTATTCTGTTTCAACTGCAGGCAGTATATACCTGGGTAATGGAATGCAAATCAAATCTATTCGTTAATTTCGAGCTAACAGAATATGTTCTAGCACTCTATTCCATAAACCTTTGATTTGTAGAAAGGTACATTAGGGTTAATTTAATAAAGCAGTAGAGAATGCTCATTTACAAATGTGAAAGTTCAATGAGATTTGTAGATAAGGTGAGACTGTGTTCACTTTAATTAACCAATTAAGTGGCAGCAAAAATTATTTTTTTTTTCTCCCTCCCACATATTTGCATATTCAAGAACCTAACATTTGTTTTTTAAAGTGAACATTTTCCCTGCTAAATAAACAGCCTCTTCTAATTTTTGAAGACCAATCACACACTTTAGTTCAGCTCTACACATTTTTAAAAGGTATGCTATCTGTTAATTCGTTATGTAATCACATTTATTTTACTCTGTTTAAGAACCAGCTGCTGAGGCGCATGCTTTCCAAACCCCAGAATCCACTTTTTATTAACACCTCAGGTGTTGGCATGTGTATTTTTATTGAATTGATCACATTGAATAAATATGATTTGGTCTGAAACCATTGCGTGTGGAATTTGTATTTCCCTGATCATCTAATCTAAATGAATGCAGGTCTGTATTAATTTAAAAAACATATATATTTTTTGAATGCAGCTAGCCTCTTGCAATCCATGTTACAGCAGCAATCACAACCTGGAGAGGAAGGGAAAAGTAAAAGTGACCTTGGTGTCCTGCATGCAGATATATTATCACAAAATCTGCATACAGGAAGAGAGAGGAGAGTGGGCAGAAGGATAACCTCATGAGTCATTTTAAAGGATAAGTTTGTCTTTGGAACAGGTTACACCTTACACCCATATTTGGGGTATAACATGCAACATGTAACATGCTCCAACATCTCCTCTTACTCCCAACCCCCCTTTGACAGCAGGAGAGTGATACTTTCTCCCACAGCCACTGTCACTGTCATTTTGACCACTTGACACCCTTAAGACATATCTGTACATCCTCAGGTGGAAGTGGTTTTACCAGGATCATGGCTGCAACCATGGACTTTTCTGACTCATGAGGTTATCCTTCTGCCCACTCTCCTCTCTCTTCCTGTATGCAGATTTTGTGATAATATATCTGCATGCAGGACACCAAGGTCACTTTCCTGTAGAAGTGATCCAAGCAGCTCTACAGTCACCTGTTCACTTTTACAGGGTATGGAAAGAGCCCGGCTGTCACCATTCCCAGGCTCTCTAGTGGAATTGGGGAGCCCAGGACCGCTCTGACCTGTCTGCCCAGATGCTCTCAGAAAAAAGGCAGGTGCATTTGTACCCACCCCTCCTCTGTGAAAAATTAAACTGAAAGCAATCTCAGTTTTATCAGATTCTTTAGAGGGCAAAGAAGAGATCTTGGGTATAATAGGCCCCATATCTCTCAGTAAAGAGGACATGTCACTGCCCATAACATCACAAGATGATGTTATTCCTTGTGATAGCAATAAAGATGAGCAGAATTTTTATAAACTTTTTGGAAAAAAAAAAAAGATGAGCATAATTTTTTTTTTAGTGACTGTAAAAAAAGTAAAATAAATAAATATGTAACAAAAAAATGTTTTAAAGTGCCCCCTCCCCTGTGCTTTTGCCTAAAGGGTAACACGCATGTAGGCCCTGCACATATATATATAAACAACAATAGCACCATCCATTTGAGCTATTGTTGCAAACATCAGAGTGAGAGCAATAATTCCAGTGCCAATCCTCCTGTTTAACTCTAACTCTAAATTAGTAACCTGTAAAAGCTTTTAAAGTGTCAACTATGGATAATTTAGTGTATCGTAGTTTGTTGCCATTCCATGGATATGCAACATTTTAAAGTGTGACATGTTAGATATCTATTTACTCTTTTTTTATTTTACCAAAAACTGGGTATTATTTTGTGTTTGTGTGAGCTAAAATTCATTAAAGTATATATTTTTTCCAGAAAATGTATGTTTTACAAATAGATACACAAATATTGTACAACATAAAACATGGCAATAGTCATCATTTTATTCTCTAGGGACTCTGCTTGCAAAAAAAAAAAAAAATACATAATTTAGGGGGTTCTAAGTAATTTTCTAGCAAAAAAATGCAGATTTTACCATGTTTGGGAGAAAGGTCAGAAATGGCTCAACTGGCAAGCAGTTTATCTCGGCGTGGCTGTGTGGATCTCTGTTCACCTTTAGCACTGTACATACTGTAATGTGTAACATGGTGCAAATACCTCCCCTCCGACTGTCAGTGGGCAACGCATTTAACATCAGGGTGGCTGTGTGGGGCTTTAGCTGCAACACGGCATCATTCATTCATGAATGAATGAACCACAAGTCCTGTCATCCACCATGGCAGACAGACTTGCAATTCTTAATGGACTATGTAATCAGCACACTCATTGTCCATGGAATTTACCTCCAGCCCATGCAGGTATGGACAGGGAACTGGAAGAAGAGTTTGCAGTAGCCTGGCATTACACCCACACTTCAGTGATTGCCGTGCATTGCTTGGAAGACTCTTGTAAAAACAAAAAACTGTTTTTTCTTGCAAAATAACATGCCTTTCTTTTTCAATGGTGAACCTTGCCTTTAAACTTTTTCATATAAAGATACAGGAACATGTGCAATGATATAGTTTGTTTAGGCATGTAGATATGCTTTAACAATTTGCAAACACACACACACACACATGCTCATACTCTATATCATTACATTCACATTGTTTATTTGCAGCATCATTTTAACTAGTTCATTTAGGACTGAAGTTCAATATTGTGCCATGCTAAACCATGTTTGTAATTACAAATTAGAGGAAAAAGTGTAAATAGTTAATACCATCAGAAATTAAGATCCTTTCTACAGGCAAGTAGTTAACATAATTTAATTTTAATGATTTTGAAAGCTGAATTCAATTTTCCCGCAATTCTCTTTATTTCCTAAAGCATGCTGTGAATTTAAAGTCTAATGATTTGATACAACTTCAATGTTTATTCACGATCTTGAAAGTACTTTAGCTACAGGTTTCTAGATGCACAAACAAAATTAACAATAAAAAAATACTGCTAAGGAAAACAGGAAACAAAAAGTAATTAATACTTCCTTATAATTGAATCATATCTAAGCACATGCAATTGTAAAGTAATCAGCTCTGCACTAGCCTGGGGATGCATGAAATGTATTCCCGTAGGGCAGGGAATTATCAGAACCAAGTAAATTATTTTCAGATGAAGCCTTTGATGCAAGAATGTGTCCTTGAGAGATTTCAGTTTTGTAATCCTAACCTTCCTTTCATCGTATTTTAAGTGAGGTCTATAATATTCTGTTACATCAAAGCCAATAAAAAAAGTTCACATATAATACCAATTAGTAAAACGTTATTCAAATCAGTCTTTTCTTTAGAATGCCAATACTTTTCTTTTCCAGCATGAAAAAGAAAGTCATCTCATCTTACTAGTACCTGTTAATCAGCTCTGTATCCACATATCCACAAAAACACATATTATCCAAAAATAATATCCCATTAATAAAATAACATACAAGAAAACTGGAACTACAGCTTGATTCATGCTTTTCTTTCATTCTTTGTGTAAATAAACTAATGGAGCTGCCATATTTGATTATCCTTAGGAATACCGAGAGCTTCCTTGTTTCCCATTGCCCGCTCTGAAATCTGGAGAGACTTTAGCTAGGTAGAGATATTTAAACATCTCACGGCTGGAGAAGAGATCAGCTACTAACATGTGCAGCAGACCAGGAAGTATTTAAAATGCAGATCTGCATATTCTCAGTGCCAAGCTGACATCAGAGCATAGTTTGAGTTCTTTAATTGTTTAACTAATTAAACTGAGAATTCTTGTTCAACTATTAGAATGTATGTAAAGATTTCAGCTAAATTGATTTTACTGAGGAATTATCTTTTCCATTGAAAAATTTCCAGAATTTTACCTTGTGGAACTGCTTAGGCCAAATGCACTTAAAAAAAGGTTGCCTACATACATCAGACTTTTGCATAGCTTCAAATACACCAAAGTGTGCATGAAGAAGGAAGAAATAGAACACAGAATGTACCGTGTTCTTTTATTTACTTTTCAAGCTAATTACCTCCAGTGGCGGAGCCAGAGGGTTAGCTGGGGTGTCAATTGACACCCCAGAAAAAGTCCCTGCCACCCCTGTTGCCACCCCGATCCAGGCTGGCAGCGGAGGAATCACAGGCAGTGGTGGGATGGGATCAGCCGGTTCGCAGAACCGGCTGATCCCTCTAAGCTGGCGGCCAGGGTCAGGGAGCAGCAGAACAGTGCGTCCCGAAGCCGAGCCCGCCCATTCTGTGACAATAGCGAATGAAAATTCGCTATTGTCACATGGATCCTCCTCCGGCCAATCAGGGAGCGGGTCCTCCCGCTTCCTGATTGGCCGAATGGCAAATGCCGTGCCATTGGTCGAGGAGGCGCCGGCGGGAGGACTGAGAAGATGCAGGGAGCCGCGGACCGATGATAAGCTGCTGTGATGACCGCCCGTCCGTGAGGTAAGTAAGCCGGTCTCATGGGGGGGGGGGACGACGACGCTGGCACTCTGCAATGATTGCGGGCAAATGCTGTGGCACGCTGCAATAATCATTGGGGGCAAGGCTGTCTCACTCTGCAATAATCATTGGGGGCATTTCTGTGGCACTCTGCAATAATCATTGGGGGCATTGCTGTGGCACTCTGCAATAATCATTGGGGGCATTGCTGTGGCACTCTGCAATAATCATTGGGGGCAAGGCTGTCTCACTGCAATAATCATTGGGGGCATTGCTGTCTCACTGCAATAATCATTGGGGGCATTGCTGTCTCACTCTGCAATAATCATTGGGGGCAAGGCTGTCTCACTGCAATAATCATTGGGGGCATTTCTGTGGCACTCTTCAATAATCATTGGGGGCATTGCTGTGGCACTCTGCAATAATCATTGGGGGCATTGCTGTCTCACTGCAATAATCATTGGGGGCATTTCTGTAGCACTCTGCAATAATCATTGGGGGCATTGCTGTGGCACTCTGCAATAATCATTGGGGGCAAGGCTGTCTCACTGCAATAATCATTGGGGGCATTGCTGTCTCACTCTGCAATAATCATTGGGGGCAAGGCTGTCTCACTCTGCAATAATCATTGGGGGCATTGCTGTCTCACTGCAATAATCATTGGGGGCATTTCTGTAGCACTCTGCAATAATCATTGGGGGCATTGCTGTGGCACTCTGCAATAATCATTGGGGGCAAGGCTGTCTCACTGCAATAATCATTGGGGGCATTGCTGTCTCACTCTGCAATAATCATTGGGGGCAAGGCTGTCTCACTCTGCAATAATCATTGGGGGCATTGCTGTCTCACTCTGCAATAATCATTGGGGGCAAGGCTGTGGCACTCTGCAATAATCATTGGGGGCATTTCTGTGGCACTCTGCAATAATCATTGGGGGCATTGCTGTGGCACTCTGCAATAATCATTGGGGGCATTGCTGTGGCACTCTGCAATAATCATTGGGGGCATTGCTGTGGCACTCTGCAATAATCATTGGGGGCATTGCTGTCTCACTCTGCAATAATCATTGGGGGCAAGGCTGTGGCACTCTGCAATAATCATTGGGGGCAAGGCTGTGGCACTCTGCAATAATCATTGGGGGCATTGCTGTCTCACTCTGCAATAATCATTGGGGGCAAGGCTGTCTCACTCTGCAATAATCATTGGGGGCATTGCTGTGGCACTCTGCAATAATCATTGGGGGCATTGCTGTCTCACTCTGCAATAATCATTGGGGGCAAGGCTGTGGCACTCTGCAATAATCATTGGGGGCATTTCTGTGGCACTCTGCAATAATCATTGGGGGCATTGCTGTGGCACTCTGCAATAATCATTGGGGGCATTGCTGTGGCACTCTGCAATAATCATTGGGGGCATTGCTGTCTCACTCTGCAATAATCATTGGGGGCAAGGCTGTGGCACTCTGCAATAATCATTGGGGGCAAGGCTGTGGCACTCTGCAATAATCATTGGGGGCATTGCTGTGGCACTCTGCAATAATCATTGGGGGCATTGCTGTGGCACTCTGCAATAATCATTGGGGGCAAACCTGTATCCTGTCTGTATCCTCTGATCACCATCACCTGTATCCTGTCTTTACTAGTAATGGCAGCGATCATTAGAGGGACTGCGACATTGCGGTGGACGAATCTGACACTAAATTACACTTTGTATATTGACCCCCCAAAATAATACCTAGCCACCCCTTTGCCACCCCTGTTTTAAAAGTCTAGCTCCGCCACTGATTACCTCTACATAACTAGTAATGGACGAAAGTTGTTTTTATTAAAGTGGAGTTCCAGCCTCAAAACGAAAATTTGACATCCGCTTGCTCTAAGTAACCTGAAAAAGAAATGGATAATCACAATTTTTTTTTTGCTTTACTTACTTACCTTGTTTTTGAAGAAAATATACTTACCTTCCTTCCTCTTTCTCCCTCTTCGGCCGCGGCCCCTGCCGTGACTTCCTGCTTGCGTTGACTCCTGGGAGCCGAATGTCATCGCTCCCAGGAGTCAATTTGCTAGAAGCTGTGCAGGGATGACACGCCTGCACCAGAAGTGACGAGCAGGGCCAGTGCAGGGCATTCTGGGACTCCGACATCACCGAAGAGGACACTGAAGAGGATGCTCTGGCTTCAGCTGCTCACACCTGAGATGGCAGCGCTGGACAAGACATTTTCAAGGTAAGTATTTCTTCTGAAAGGTAAGTGAACCCAGCGACAGTTCAGAGGCTATCATTGCTGAAATGCACTAGCCTTGACTGTCCCGGGGGTATTTTTATCGAAAAAAAAAAAATTTGAGGCCGGAACTCCGCTTTAAGAGGAAAAATATTTCTCACTTTGTAGTATATAAGAGTAAAAGTTTTAGTTAAGACTTCCAAACAAGGTTTGACAGTATACCTCACATAGAGTATATAGAAATAATCTAAAAATAATTGAAGAAATAAAAAGTATTTTCATTGTTTTCCACTTTGTGTTTGATGATAATACATTTACTCTATTGAAGTTTTTCCCTTTAGTGCCTATCTGTCTCAGGAAATGTTGACATTGAATCTTTTTTGGATTTGTTTAAAAACCAACAAAAATGTACATGAATATTCCATTAAAATGTATGTGTATTAAGAGCAGAACCATATGCATCACTTTAGTACAGCATTCTTTCCATTTATCAAATAATCCAATATCGAATTCAATATACATACCACAGACATATCACCCTATTACATTTGGAGGGAACCTGTCATTAAAGAGTAACTCCAATTTTGCTGAGAAAAAAACATTGCCCTCTGGGTAATCAGTGCAACTTTGAAGCAGATTTCTAACTTTGGTTAGAAGGGGTGCCTTTAGGGGTAAATCTGACTTTGTTCAGTCTTATGGAAAAATCAGCCAATCACCCAAGCAGGAAATTACATTTTTAGAGGCCATCTGTACACACAATGGTGTACAGAACATATCCATGTTGCGTTATTGCATTGAATTTTACAGAAAATTACAGCAGCTGCAGATTGAAAAGAAATTTATTCTTTTAGTAACAGTAAATTACAGCATGGTTTGTCTAACAAGGCCTATATTCCTCCCTGGCACCCTCACTATCAGCACATGACCTTACAGTTGATAGGTGTCATAGAGTACCAAAACCATCTTTTCTGGTTGTGGAAGTGCCCAGACATGTCTTACTAAGGGTACACTTCTACCATGTAAAAGAGTTGCTCATGGCCTCATTCAGGAGGGCTAAGCACTTGCCGGATCAATACGCAACAATTCAGCTACTACCTGACCTATCCAGACTCACCCTCCAATAACGCTGCAACTTGGCAACAATAACAAAATTGCTTCAAAGTCACCAAATTCTGCACAAGTGAGAGTTACACTCTCCATTACCCTTAATGACATTGGAAGAAGGCTTAGCTGCCCTCCACCAGTGAGGAACACTTCCTGCAACTCCATCAACATCAGTATCGGCCAAATAACCACTACTTGCTGAACCACACAAGAGAAGCTCCAAAAAACAGACAGGTGGATGCTCCTAAGCTCACAACTCACTATCTAAAATTCCTCATAATCCCCCGGTTTCACATACCTTCGTTTTTTCCCCTCACATACATTTGGTGCATTTACTGCACCTGGATCTACCAATAGATACCCTTTTTTAAGTTTACTTATGCTCAGCAAGTTAACCTTTGTTTCATACCATTTCCTTTCCTTCCTGTTTGGTACACGCCATGTTGGGAAAGATATTTCAGCAGCTTCTGAAATTCATCCATGGAGCACTCTCCTGTCCTCTACAGATCCATATAATCCTCAAAAAAGCTTGTCAGAAGAAGAAAAGACCACCAACTGTTGACCACTGCCACAGAGGTAGGACAGATGGTCCTACCCTGGATCAGCATTACAAAGTCACAAAAGTGAGAATAACCACATCTCCAGCTGTTCATAAAATACATACACTATGACTTTCACATGCCTCTAACTCAATGTGAGGGGCCTAAACCACCCTGCTAAATGCCATTCCATGTGGAAATAAGCCAGTAAACATAGAGCAGACAGACTATTCATTCAGGAAACCCACTTCCAGCCTTCTAATAGTTCCAAGTACTACCTAGCATCTGCTCAGGAAAAGAAAAGAGAAATCTTCCTAGCCATCCGCAACTTTCTTGCCTTCCAACTCAGAGATTCCTGTCCGGACCCAGAATGCCAAAACGTCCTTGTCACATGCAAGATTAACACACCGTCATAAATGCTGTTGACTGTGTATGCACCAAAATTCACACCAATTTCTGTTTCTCTGTGCCCTGTTCAAGCGCATAGCTTTGGTCAAATATGGACACCTTTTGATATGCAGTGTCTTCAACCTAACAACAGACCCTCACCTTGATATTAGCTCCCAGGTAAAAGGTTGTGGAACCTCACTACATCAAATTTTTCATTTAGAAAAAGTGTACGATGTCTGGAGGTGGCAGCACGCAAATGAGAGATGTTACACCTATTTCTCCTCCAGACACAGGACCTCCACCCATACAGATATGTTTGTAACAGACAAATGGTTATTGCAGAAAATATCATCCGCCAGGTTATATGACATTATATGGTTGAACGATGTTCCAATCTCCATAACAATTGAAGATAAGCATGTCCCCTCCCACTCTCCTGTTTCCATCTGGCACTGCAACATTTGGACCTTGCAAGAACCTAAAAACGCTGAAGTAGTCACACAACACCTTGGGGATTTTTGCCGCATTAACGCGTCCACTGTTGAGGATCCTTTTATACTGTGGAATGCCCATAAAGCCTGCATGACAGGCATTCTGATCCAACAAGTTCCCAGGGTGAAGATTTTTTTTTTACAATTTCACACTTACCAACCTTCTATCTGAGATTCACAAATTGGAATCCCAGAACAAACAAGACATCACACTACACACTTCCTAAACTCTTAGTAAATTAAGAGAGGATTTAAGAAATTTGCTAACACAACAATATGATAAAATCGCCCACTGTTTAAAGACATAATCTTATGCCAATGCAAATCAGGCAGGCAAATACCTGGCTAACAGAATAAAATAGCCCAATCCAAACCTACAATTGCTGATTTAATTCAACCCACTCTTCACTACAAAATAATTAACCCCCAAGACATAGCAAACCAATTTGCTGATTACTATGGGGCTTTATACAATCTATGGGATATTCCCCAAACACCCCAACCCTCGGTCGAGGACATTTAACATTTTTTACAAAAACATAACCTCCCTGCTCTCTCAGAGGTTCAGCTGCTCAAGCTGAATGTCCCATTAATGGCAAGTCTCCCCATCCCAGACGGCTGTTCAAATGAATATTTCAAGATTTTTAGCAACATCTTGTCTATTTAGGTCTACACAAAAGCAGCTCTCGCATCCTCCTTTCTAAAGAAATGCTGACTGCTTTAGTTGTCACATTACCCATACATGGGAAAGATCCTACTACACAGGCTCATTTTAGGCCAATCTCATCTCTGAACACAGATAATAAAATTTAGCTAAAATTTTGAGCCAAACGTCAGACTTCTAAAGCAACTAGACAACTGTTGAAACTCATCCACTATGCAAAGCAGACAGAGTACATTTGCAATACATGTCGTCTGTATTATGTAAATTTGGGTTCCAAGGCACTATACTTCCTGCAATCTTAGCCTTATACTTACAACTGAATGCCCATGTCTATACCTCAGGCCTTTTATCCAAACTATTTACTACATCTAATGGGACTCGACAGGATTGTCCACTTTCCCCAAGTATTTTCAATCTGATGATTGAAGCCATCCAGTCACACTCCTTAATTTTGGGATTTTGATTCCAATCCACTCAACATGTAATTAATTTATTCATATCATGCTACAGAGGTAATTTCTCAAACTCTCTACATTTGGATCTTGGCTAAACACAGAGACAAAACATACTTTACAACAGCAATAAATGGAGCCCCCATGGGGATCCCATACTTGGTTATCATCCTAACGACCACTGTAGCTTCTTTAGCCACAGCCAATATTGATCCCTTCATTGATTAAATAAGGAATCAGCTAAGACAAATTTTGCAGCATGAATAGTGCTGGGTACAGAAATTGGTGGTCTTCAAGATGAACATACTTCCTCAAATTCTGTACCTATTTTGAGCTCTACCCATTCCCATACTAAATCATTACTTTAAAACCCTGTCGAGTATCCTCCTAAACTACCTCTGGAAGTGAAAAAAAGCCAGTGCAAATGCTCCAACCAGATTAAACATAGATCAGTAGGTGGGGCAGGGTTAGTAGATATCCGGGATTATTACTGGGCTGTCCACATGGATCAAATTAAGTACTGTGTTCCCCTTAAGTAAGATGTTCCCCTTTGGACAGAGATAGAAGCAGCGCTAGCTCCTACCCCTAACCTGCATAATCTTCTTGTATGCGACCTATGGAAGCCCTGGGATGCATCCATACTGTCTCTTCCCTTACAAGATTCAGTTCTAGCTTGGAGGCACCTGCATGGTCAATCAACCACCCACCAATACCACTGACCGTCCATTGCCCCTTCTAGAAACAATGATACCCATGCTCTCTATTAGGACCCTCTCATTACATGGACTAAAAAACAATAATGACTTCATGCAGGGTTTCAGACCCAAAACAGTGGAGGCACTGATAGCAGCATACGATCTACCTAAAGACTCCCACTTCCCATGTGCCCGCATTGTACACTTTTTAGCCACAACTCCTATCCAGAACTTCCTTTAAAATCCCAAAGCTTGGGAGTGCTACTAAGCACAAGAATCATTGGATAGAGGAATAATCATTTTTTTATATCATCCTACAAAACAAGAACATATTCCATAAGACTAATTCAATGCTCAAATAGGAAAGAGAGCTACATTCCTCTTTCTCCACCATCCAATGGCAAACAGCTTTCCAAGCAATTCAGCAAGCATCACATTGTACTACACACTGGAAAAAGACGCCTAAAATTACTCATAGATGGTACTACACCCCTTCTAGGTTGGATAAACTCTCCCAATCCTTGTCACCCAAATGCTGGCACAACTGTGACCAGGTAGGGCATCTATTGCATACTCTATGGGAATGTCTGAGTTTAACTAGCTTTTGGAAGCAAGTTTTTAGACTCATATCCTCATTAACAGGAATCTTATCACCCCCAAATGCACATCTCACTAGCAGACCGAACAACCATTCTCAGAAAGTGGAAAACCAATGTCTCTCCTAATCTTTCAGAAGTAGCATCCCTAGTTCAACAAAACTCTACCTAAGGCCATCTTCTAGCAAGTAACTCCCTCATGTGTGCAAAGTTCAAAAAGATATGGAGATATGGACAGATCTAAAGAGATGATGCCCTCTATTTCACTATAGTGTATCACCAATTATCATGCTTGTCATCCTATTCCAACTTCCAACAACTAGATTGTTACTGACTTTACCCCCTAAACATGCATTCGGACTTCTATATATTGTCATTATCTTTACAATGTATACCATAACTTGTTTGTTTACCTTGTATACTTCTTTACACACCTTTGTATACCTGTTTTTATACACTTTCTTATTATTGCAAACAATAAAAACGATTGACTTAAAATAAAAGACATTAGGGGGCCAGACTGCACCCAGTGGGAGTAAACAATGGCCGATCTTTGGTATTGGATAAGAAATAGTTAGTGTCAGTGGGAGAAATAGTGCCCAATTTTTGTTGTCAGTGGGAGAAATAGTGCCCAATTTTTGTTATCAGTGGAAGGAATTATGCCATATTGTTGGTGTCAGTGGCAGGAATAATGACTCGAGGTCCAGATTAAGGCATGCAAAGGGCCACATCTGGGGACCACTGTTCTATATTGATGACTCCAAGTCAGCAATGGTAGATTCTTCATATATATATAATATATAATATATTAATATCTTTTTTTTTTTGCAGAATCACTTTAAATTATAAGTTCATGCATATTTCCCGCACTTTAATTATGTAAAACCTCTAAAACAAATCTCAAATGAAGGCCTTGTTAAAATTCATGATACCACACTCCGTTTAGACCCACAAGCATATTAGCATGCATCCAGAATAGCTTGATGGAGAATTTAACTAATGCATTTTTCAAAGTCCCACTTCACAGCTAATGCACAGTCATACTGTGAAAGGCATACATATGTGGGTCCACTCACACACCAGGTATTAAAATCTGATAGAAGAAAATGCAGATGTGAAAAAATTGTGACATGTAAACATATTTTAATAGTCACACCCGCTTGGAAGGGTTGAAAAAATGTGGCTTCACTGAAATCAGAACATTGAGCAGTTGACATTCCAATCAATTAAAGTGGAAGAGGAGGCAAATTGTTAAATTCACAACTAAACCATAAACCATAAAATACCTAATGAATAATTTCATTTTGTTCAGTTAGTTCTCTAACACATACTTTCTCATCAGAAAGCATTGCCAGAATATGCTTGCACTTTTGACTACTGTATTTAAAGCAATTATAGTGCCAGGCTGTGATTGGATAGTGAAGGAAAAGCAACACACTGTTAATGACAATGTTGTACTCTTCTTATCTAATTATCAGCTCTCTAAGGATAGTAAAATGCAATACCCTGATTGGGTTTTGTCAGGGTTCTGTAATTCAAGTGTAAATTATGGTGTGCAGGGAACCACAAGAAGATAAAATAAGAAAGTCTGAAGTATTATTTAAAAATACATTTATAGCTAAACCCAAAGCAAATATAAAATTCATAATTAATGTATCTCTGTATTCACTAACACAAGAGTCAGTGGGACAGCTTTACTTAAACTAGAGCTTGGAGTAACCATGTTCTAACTTCAGCTTGTTTAATTCTGGGGTTTTTTTAGCCATTTTTTTGGAGTTTTTGCACCGTATTTGCGGTGGAAGCCAGATGATGACTGGTGGTGAGTAAGGATTAGGTCCAGCCTTTCCCTCCACAACATTTTTAATGTCCTTAATAGAGGGGGGGGGGGGAGATGCTGTCCAATTCTTGAGAATGAGGCTCTTCTAGCTGCCATATAGTATGTTGTGAGTCAAGGTTTATTGTGTTGTATGATTTTCCTTTGTAATTTCTGTTGGGATGGAAAAATGAGTGTCCAGGTTTTCAAAGAGTAGTGAATAAACATCCTTAAGTTGATGAAGGCTGGCAACCTTGGCGGCCACAGTCTCTACGTGTTCTCTAAAGCGAGAAATGAGAGGGCATGTCCATAGCTTGTGTAACAATGAGGGCATGTATTCCTTGCAAAGGGTGCAAAATTGTTGATCAGAGGATTGTGAACGCGTTAGGTGTGGTATATAAGCTCAATGCATAATTTTGTACTGTTGTTCTCGCCAGAACTCATTAGTTACAAAAGCGCATGTGGTATTATATCCAATTAAAAGCGTGATGCGCTTCGGTGGTCTGCAGGTCTTTGTTTCAAGCTGTTGCTATCATGGCGAATGTTGTTTTCATGAACTTGGAGTTTAGGGGTTTATAAAGGTGGGAGATTTTGTGGCTTTCTAAGGTCCACGAGAGAGATTATAATAGAACTCTTGAATCGTAAGTCTCTAGAGGGATATACCTTACATAAAAAGCTAATTGCTTGTTGGGAATATAATAGGTGGTAGGTGGGTAGGTGAAATTTCCGAGTTATCTGGGCAAAGGTAAGGGGTCTGCCTGAAGAGATGTCATTGTCAAACAGTTGTGAGAATTTGGTTAAACCTTGCGAAGTTCAGGATGCATAGGCCTTGTATTGCTGCGTCTGCGAGAACAAAGGGTTGTTTTAGGATTGGGAGGTGTTGTGAGAGTTGGGGGGGGGCCTAGTTTCTTTCTCAGTTCTCTCCATGCTAACACCGTATCTCGTATTAAGAGATTGTGTTTTAGTGCAGGTGGTAAAGATCTGATTCCACAGTGCTGCAAGGCGGTCAGACCATTAGAGATAAACATCTGGGATTCCAGCTCAAAATTGGAATATCTAGAGTTTTGTGTTATCCAGTCTAAACCTCCTCGCAAGAGACAAGAGGGATTGTAAAGGTGTATATTTGGGAGATTGACGCCTCCTTAATGCTTGGGGAGGTATAATTTTTGGATAGCCATCCGGGGTTGGCAGCCCTGCCAGATGGAGGTGTTTACAGCTTTTTGGAGTTTTTGGAGATCTGAATGCTTTAACAGTAAGGGGATAGTCTGTAGAGGGTATAGGAGTTTCGGAAAGCTTACCATCTTGAATAAGTGACATCGTCCAAAAAAAGATAGAGGGGGTTTATGCCAATTCTCAAGTTCGGCTGAGATTCTGTTTAGATTCTGTTTAGGACATTTAGGATGTTTAGGAGTAAAATTCAGATGGTATAGTGACGAAGGGGATTTGCCAATTTTCACTCCCAGGTACGTAATATCTGTTTTGGCTACCAGTAAGATTGATCCCTCTGCCCCGGAAGGAAGGCGAGCCCAGAACAGAGGGATGATCTCGCTTTTAGTGAAGTTAACTCTTTAACCTGAGCATTTCCGAAAGCGGGTAAATCTCCTGGATGTGAATTATAGCAGCCTGTGGGTTGAATGTATATATCAGGATATCATCTGTAAACAAAGCCATGCAAAATTCTTGTACCCCATGTAAATTTGAATGGAAGACCAGGTATCGGGAGAGGGGTTCAAGTGGAGTTCAAGTGCTAGAATAAAAAGAAAGGGTGATAAACCCTTTGTGAAAGCCGGATGATCTTAGAGATATGCCCTGCAGTGATTACATTAACCAAGGGTGCTGAGTACATGGTGGTGATAAGGTGGAGAAAAGAACCGGTGAAGCCAAATTTGGATAAAACCATCTTGAGCCATTGGAAGCTGACATTGTCAAAGGCCTTTTTCGACGTCCAAAGTGACAATAGCAGTGTCCGCTGCCGGGTTGATTCTTGTAAACTCCAGAGCTGTAAGTACCTTTCGTATGTTAGAAGTAGCGGATCTAACCTCTATAAAGTCAGCCTGCGAGGGATGTAAAAGAGTTGGCATTATAGAGGCTAGCATATTCGCCAAAATTTTGAACTAAAGTTTAGAATCTAGATTCAGTAGGGAGATTGAATGATAGGAACCAGGATTGGAGGGATCTTTCCCTTTTTTGGGTAGTAGTTTAATATGAGCTTGGAAGCCTGTGGTTAGATACAAGTTTTCTGCGAATTGAGAGAGACTTAATCGCAGAGGCCACTTCCTCCGTTGAGATCTGGGCATTAATTTGACCCAGAAGCGCATTGTCATTTCGAGGGAGGGGAATTGTATCTAGAAAGTCCTGTGCCTCTTCCTCATTAATGGGATCAGGACAGTAAAGGAAGGCATAAAAATTTTCAAGTACCCCATTCATTTCTTTGGGAGAAGTAGCTATATTGCCTTGGCTGTCCCTCAGAGATGCAATATGGGTGGGGGTATAAGGGCCCTTGCAAAGGCACGCTAATAATTTACCTGCCTTATTGCTGTATTTATGGTCTCGCAGGTCTTGGAGCGAGGTGTGAAGTTTTTCCTGTGCCTCTGCCAACAGAGTGAACTATTGTTTTGCAGTTCACCAAGCCTCCCTGTTTTCTGGAGAGTTTTGTTGCAAAAGAAGGGTTTGAGCTGTACGTAAGGCTGCACTTGCTTCCTTAAACTTTCTTGTGATCCTTTTTTTGTAGGCAGAGGCATAGGAAATTATCCAAACCCTAAGTACAGCCATCCCCACCTCCCAGAGCAGATTGGGGTTATCATTATGTTCTGAGTTAGATGCTAAGTAATCGGCCCAAGTATCTTTTTGGAGGGCTAGATCATTGGCCAAGTGGGACAGGAATCGCCAGACCTTGCCTATATTTTGAGTGGTAAAACCAAATAATTCTAGAGACTGGGGCATAATCTGAGATAGCTATTTAGTGTATAAGGGGATTCAGGGTGGATTCTAGGAGCATGGCATTGGTAAGGAGAGTCTATTCTGGACAGTGTGTGGTGTGGAGGTGGGAAGTAGGTGTATTCTCTTCTGTTCGGGTGGGATAATCTCCATACATCAGTTAGGTGGAGTCCTTCTACAAGTTTAGTTATGAGAGAAGTTGGCGTCTTGTGATTAAGGTTGGGGGGGGGTGCCTGTTACATGACCTATCCTCCATATCATGTATGGTTGATTTAAAATTGCCTCCTACCAGGAGAGGGAGATGAATGACTGGAGCTAGAAGAGAAGTAAGATTCTGGAAAAACTTTTCAAAGGGTGTGTTGGGGGCATAAACATTAGATATGGTCCATTCGTGTGGCAAGGTTTTAACTGTAGCTATGAAAATACGGCCCTCTTCATCAGTTTTCAGGGAGATTAGCTTGCAAGGGAGATGTTTGTGGATGAGGATAAGGACACCACCACTTTGCCCTTGACAACTGAGGAACCATACACTTGTCCCACCCAGAGCTTGCGCATACAGGCAAAGTCTGGCGTGGTCAGATGCCACATCGGTTTTTAGTCACTTAAGGTGACAAAGAACTGCCAAACATTTTTGGGGTGAGCATAGGCCTTTAACATTCCAAGAGATTATTATTATTATTATTATTCAGGATTTATATAGCGCCAGCAGTTTACACATTGCTTTACAATATAAAAGAGAGACAATACAGTTACAATACAATACAAGAGGATTAAGAGGGCCCTGCTCAGAAGAGCTTACAATTTAATGGAGTGGGGCAGGTGTTACCAGAGGTTGTAACAGTAGGGAATGAGCTGATGGAAGATTAGTGATAGGCTTCCCTGAAGAGATGAATTTTCAGAGATCGCCTGAAAGCAGCTAGAGTAGGAAATAGCCGCACAGGTTGAGGTAGAGCATTCCAGAGGATGGGAGAGGCCCTGGAGAAATCCTGGAGACGAGCATGGGAGGAGGAGACAAGGGAGCTTGACAGTAGGAGGTCTTGAGAGGAGTGGAGCAGACTGTTTTGGTGATATTTGGAGACAAGATTGGTAATGTAGCTCGGGGCAGAGTTGGAAATGGTTTTGTATGTTGTGGTTAGTATTTTGAATTGAATTCACTGGGCAATCGGGAGCCAGTGTAGGGATTGAAAGAGAGGGGAAGCAGACACTGAGCGGTTGGTAAGATGGACAAGCCTGGCAGCAGCATTCATAATAGACTGAAGAGGGGATAGCCTATGGAGTGGTAGGCCTATGAGAAGGGAGTTTCAATAGTCAAGGCGAGAAATAACAAGTGAGTGAATGAGTAGTTTGGTTGCTTCAGTTGTTAAAAAGGGGGGAGTTTTAGAGATGTTACGGAGGTGAAGTCTACAAGCTTTTAACAATGATTGGATTTTGGGCTGAAAGGACAGGTCAGAGTCTAGGATCCCACCTAGTACCCTGGCTTGAGGGGATGGATTGATGGTTGCATAACTAATTTTGATGGAAAAGTCATGGAGGGGGGCATGGGCAGGGGGGAATATTACCAGCTCAGTTTTAGAGAGATTTAGTTTGAGGAAGTGTTGCGACATCCATGTTGATATGTCAGTACTATGTTCATCTAAAAACAGTGGGGGGGGGGGGGTTCTTTCAAGCTGCTATAAATGCATTAAATGGTAGATGAATGGTTGTAGATGGCTCAGTGTTGTGAAATGATCTGCAAGTTTCGAGACTAACAAATGGTGCTTGCAACTGCGCGAGAAGGACCCAACAGGGGTCTGAGGGGAAAAATTAAAGAGTTCATACCCATGGAAGCCTGGACTTAATTTTTTTCCACATGTGTCATTCACACACCAACGAACAGTGTTACCGGGGATCGACGGCTCTCGCCCACATCTGTGAGGAGGGTTGCCTTAGCAGCATAACCCAGGGAGGAAGGGTGTGGTAACAGATGACTCTGAAGTGTCACCAGGCGGTGCCCCATGTCCACCTCACAGTAAGATTGTATGATGCTGATAAAGAGCACCTGTGGGTGGGAACATGGTAGAGAAAAGATTAACAGTGAACATTGATGGTAAATAACAGTAAGTAACCTGTGAGCACAAAGGGTTAGAGTTTGATTATCACAAATTGCAAGAACAGAGTGTCATAAACCAATTAGGACATCAATGTGATTTTTATCGTCCTGGGGGACTAGATAGTGTGAGCTTCTTGGATGGATCTTTTCTGGGGCTATGCTGGTCCCTCAGGACCTGACACTTGCTGGGAGGTTGTTCCATCCGTGTTATCCATAGGAATATGGAGGAAAGATTGCAGGAATTGGCGGGCCTCTTCCGGATGAGAAAGAGATTTTTGATCCCCTGAGGGATCTGTAAAACGAAGGGTGGCTGGATAGGCTAAAGTAAATTTCACCCCCTTTTGGTACAAAGCTTAATATATCGGTTGGAAAGCTTTCCTGTAGCACAAAACTTCTTGCGAGTAGTCCGCGAAAAGTAGTAGCTTATGGCCATCGAGTTGAAACGATTTTGAGTTTCGGAAGGACTTCAGGATATTGACTCTGTCCATATAGTTCAAGTAGTGGACGGTAACTGGGCGTGGGGTGCACCTGTCGTTAGATGGGGCACCTAAATGATGAGCCCTTTCCACCATGCATGGAGTGGGGATTCTCAGAGCAGATTGGATACGTGCCATACAAATATTGTGTAGGGAGTCGGCTTGTAGGTCTCAGGGAATCCTATGATCCTCAAATTATTATGCCTGGAATGATTTTTTAAATCATCCAGCTTATCAAGAATGTATTGCTGTTTCTGCTTTGCTTGTTGGTCCTAGGAGAAGGAGCTCTGCACCTCATCCTCCAGGTTGGACATATACAGTGTTCCAGTTCGGATAGGCGTTTTGGTTGTTCACTAATTTCCTTTCTGATTTGTGATATGCTCGGCGCAATAGCCCTATCTACTGCCTCAGTAATCGTAGGTGATAGAAGGGCAGCAACAGCTTGTGCCAGGCTGGCTACTCGAGCCTCCGGGAAGGCAGGGGTTAATGGTCTCAGCTCTGCAGGGTGAGGAATGCAGAGCAGTGGAGCAGCATCAACCATGGCCGCCTTGTGTGCGGCCTGTAGAGGGGGAATCCGTGCGTGTGGCAGCATTTGGTGCGGCAGGGCCGTGTAAGATAAATGTATCCATATCTACTGAGTCCCCGAGGCCGGATGGTGGCACTGATTGGGTTGAATGGCGTGAGCAGGCTGTGCGTTCAGATCTTTTAGGCAGGTCTTCTTGGAGCTGCTGTTCCATGCTGCTTCTCATGAGGCATCAGAACCGGGAGTCGTTTAATTAAGTTTTCACAATAAAACCTAGAAGCTGATTGGTTTCTATGCAATGCTGCTTTGGGTTTTGCATGCTCCAATTTAGTTAATCCCCCCCCCCCCCCGCCCCCAATTGTATTTTTATGCAAGCAATGTAAGTCAATTTGACTTGGTAGCAGCTCTTGCAACCCCCTGTACAGCCAAGTTCAGAATTGGACAAGGGGAAGCAGCACAAGGAGCTGAAAAGTTGTGCTGCAGTGCTTATGTCCTAACAAGGAAGATGCTGATAGGAAGAAAAACCTTACTAATAGTAAGATGAGCTCATCAGAGTGCTGTTTTTCTGTTTACTTTCCAGTCAAAGACTGGAGGAGTGACAAGGCCTGTAAATGTTATGTAATGAAAGCAGTGAAAAATCAGGTTTCCTGCCCTTCCAGAATTTGTGAATACATAAATGTGTTAAATAAGACATTTCACAATTACATTTGTGCTTTAAAAAAAAAAGGTAAGTGTATAAAAATTCAATATCCCCTGAACTCTATAACAGCTTGGGGGTCCCAAGTGTTTCTTATATTGCTGTGTTGATCACCTCCAAAATGTACAAGACCCAAAGTGTTACTTACAAAATGAGGTTATCAAATGTATCACAACATGCAAAAGAAAAAATTACAAAATACCTTAAAAATATAAATACATTTTATTTATTAACTATATACAGTACCAAAAGCTGTAAAAGCTGGGAGTGTAACAACATTTCTTAGTATATTAAACCATTTGCACAAGGGGGGCATGGGACAGCATGTACGCTGTGTGAAGGAGCTCTGAGACAGAGGTTCCATTAGCGGCTTCCCACAGCAACAGGAGTGACCCCCTTGGCACATTGCAGGTGTCTGCTATTTGCCCTGACTCTTATTGCCATGTCAAAGAGAAGGAACCCCCATGCAGGTCCGCAGAAGCTGACAGATTTTTACCCACCAGTGGGAGACTGGCTCCTCCAACATAGAGGCGGCAGCTTCTCTTCTCATGCTGCAGACGGACACACAGTGGATGAGGGAGGAAAAAACACAGTAGTTCCTAATGCTAACTATGGCACTCTCTCTGCTGATCAGCTGTCTGGTGAGTCCTCACCCCCTTACTCCCCAACCATAGTCCAGCTAAAGCTAAAAAATCTAGACAGGATGAGGAGAGAAGCAGCTAGCACACAATCTTTGGCTCTCTCTTTCTCCTGCACAACTGAGACCACTATAGAAATGCCAATCTTCTACCCAACCTGCCACTAAAGCCAATCTTGAAGAGATGCTGCTGTCCCTTAAAGATTCCCTTCATGTGGGCATGTCAGCTATGATTTCTAACATATCTACTGCAGTGCAAGGCCTTTATATCAGAAAATCCCATTTTGAGGATAAAATGATAATGATGGTGATATTTGTCATGCTCACAATGACCTCATTGATGCATTCAATGATCATGAAGAAGAAATTAAAAAACTGTCTGTCTCTCTACTTCTTACCTCATCTCTTCAGTCTCCTCTCGCATTACTAACTTACTAACTGACATTTCATCATGGGTGTCACACCACTTCCTTAAACTAAATGTCTCTAAAACTGAGCTGAGCCAATTAAAAATTAATTAAACTTATTTTGACTTAAATGTTCCTGGAGATGTCAGTAGCTTTACACTCTCTCTACTATTCTGACCTGTACAACCTTCACGGAGACTTAAATACTCCACAAGCCGCTGATGAGCAAATTCAGTCTTTCCTGAACATTTAACTCTACCCAGTTTACCTTTAACTAAAGGTTATCTGTAGCCTTCCTTTGTCTAAAACCCTAGGCATGGATAGCTTTCCCAATCAATACTTTAAAAAATTCAATAATATTTTAGCTGCTCATTTAGTGACTATTTTTAGTGAAGCTCTGACCAAAGGCCACTTTCCTAAAGAGATGCTACAAGCAGTGGTCACCATGATTCCAAAAACCTGATAAAAAAAGATTCCTCCCAGCCTTGTAATTATAGGCCAATTTCTCTTTTAAATTATGATTTAAAAATGTATGCAAAGGCATTGGCTCTTTGTCTACTAGATCTACTCCCCTCACTGATTCACCCGAATCAGATGGGCTTTGTAAAAAATTGTCAGGTCCTGGATGCCACTAGATGGATGCTTCATCTGCTTAAATATATTGAACTTCATAAAATACCAGTGCTTTTTCTGGCAATAGACCCTGAGAAAGTGATTGACCAAGTGCACTGGGGATACCGCAAGGCAGTATTACAGACATTTAGGTTTCAAAGCCCAATTCTCTCTGCCATTATAGCTCTATACACACACCCCTCTGCCAGAGTTTATTCCTCTGGAACATTATCTTTAGAATTTTCCAACACCAATGGCACCAGGCAGAGCTGCCCACTATCGCTGCTCATTTATGCACTTGGAGCCCCTAACACAATTCAGAACCTCCCCGCAGATTACAGGCATCCAAATCGATCCTATCTATAACAAGACTATTGCAGACTATGTTATATTGGTCCTTTCAAACCCACCCTGTTCATTACCCACAGTCCAAGTACGTCTATCTTGATTTGGTGCTATTTCCTATTATACGGTGAACAAGACTAAATCACAGTTACTTGGCTTTAACATAGCAGTCCAGCTTCAACTATCATATACAGTACGTGGGCATCCTCCTACATTAAATACTTAGGCATTCTATACCCTTCTCTGCAGCAAGATTTTTTACTCTGAATTACCAACCCTTTCTAGATAATCTGCCCAAGGAGCTGGGGAAACTAAATATTATAGAACTATCTATGATATGCAGAACAGCAGCCTTTAAAATTATTATTTTTCCTAAACTTCTATATTTGTTTCCCACCATACCTATACCTATTCCTCATACTTTACTACCCTTCTCTGCAGCAAGATTTTTTACTCTGAATTACCAACCCTTTCTAGATAATCTGCCCAAGGAGCTGGGGAAACTAAATATTATAGAACTATCTATGATATGCAGAACAGCAGCCTTTAAAATGATTACTTTTCCTAAGCTTCTATATTTGTTTCGCACCATACCTATACCTATTCCTCATACTTTACTAAACTTCAATCTGTTATTACTCACTTTATGTGGAAGGACCCCAAACCCAAATGTGCTTTTGATATTATGGGGAAACATGTACTTTCAGGTGGACTATCTGTCCATAACCTATACCAATACTATCTAGCTTCATTATTCGATCAATCTAGATATTAGTGGCATGCTGGTATAAATAAAACTTGGTCATTTTTAGAATATGCATCTCTGATCTCTAATTGGAGATACAACCCCAGACTCTCACTATTCAGCTATAAAAGCAACACTACGCACCATTTGTATATTTGCTAGGACTCTCGGAGTAAGTAATGCCAACCATACACTGCCTTTACCGATAAAATACTTACTAACCTGTATACCACAATTAAACCTAGGTTCCTGGGAATGGCCAAGTATTGAGTATTAGAGTTGAGCGGACACCTAGAGATCAGAGATCTCTGATCTCTAATTGGAGATACAACCCCAGACTCTCACTATTTAGCTATAAAAGCAACACTAGGCACCATTTGTATATTTGCTAGGACTCTCGGAGTAAGTAATGCCAACCATACACTGCCTTTACCGATAAAATACTTACTAACCTGTATACCACAATTAAACCTAGGTTCCTGGGAATGGCCAAGTATTGAGTATTAGAGTTGAGCGGACACCTGGATGTCCGTGTTCGGCGGGTTCGGCCAAACTTGAAAAAAAAGTCTGGGTCCGTGTCCCGGACTTTTTCCGAACTTTACCCGGACACCGAACCCCATTGAAGTCAATGGGGACCCGAACTTTCAGGCACTAAAATGGCTCTAAAACACCAATGGAAAGGGCTAGAGTGCTGCAAATGGCAGCAAAACATAGTTAAGAGCATGGCAAGTGCTCTGCAAACAAATGTGGATAGGGAAATAACTTAAAACAAAAAAAACCAGAAAAATAAAACAATGTTCTTCATCTGTGAAGGACGAGGCCCATATGGAGTAGGAGGGAGGTTGAGGTGGTGGTGGATGTGGCGGTGTCATAGGCGTGTGCACAGGGTGTGCCGGGTGTGCCTGGGCACACCCTAATCACCTAGGGCACATTAGCATTATCGCTCTGTTTGCCAGTGAGGAGATTGGAAAGATTTCCCTCGGACCTGCTCTGCCATAAGAGAAGTGCCACACACTTCTATTTCACTTTGCCAGCAGGGAGAGTAATGTACCGGGGCCATATACATGTAGGCAAACACATGCATGTGTATTTAAACTTTGGGGTGCACACCCTAATGCAATAGGCTGCACACACCTATGGGCGGTGTAGGTGGAAGCGGCGGTGGAGGAGGACGAGGTAGCCAACACTGCTTTTTTTCAGTCATTTTAAATGAGGGTACACCCCAAAAGAGGGAGAAAGATCAAAAATAGAACAATGGCTGGGTAAGGTTGGTATCCATCTCTATTCTGCACAAGGTACGGAAAAGTCCTGTGGGATCCATGCCTGGTTCATTTTAATGAACGTGAGCTTGTCCACATTGTCTCTGGACAGGCGGCTGCGCTTGTCTGTGATAGCGCCCCCAGCCGTGCTAAATACACGTTCAGATAATACACTGGCTGCAGGGCACGCCAGCACCTCCAAGGCGTAAAGGGCTAGCTCAGGCCATGTGCCAAATTTGGAGACCCAGAAGTTGAAGGGGGCAGACCCATCATTCACTACATGTAGGCGTGTGCACACATACTGCTCCACCATGTTGGTGAAATGCTGCCTCCTGCTAAGACGTTCCATATGAGCCGCTGGTGCTGCTGTTTGTTGTGGCATGCTGACAAAGCTTTTCTACATTTCGGCCATGCTAACCCTGCCTTCTGAGGTGCTGGCGGTGCCCTGGTTGCGTTGGCGACCTCTCCCTCCTCCTCTGCCTTGGCCTTGTGCTTACACTGTGGCCCCGCTGTCAGGTGGGAATGCCAGCAGCATCGCGTCTACCAGCGTGCGCTTGTACTCGCGCATCTTGCGATCGCGCTCCAGTGAGTGAATTAAGAACGGTACGTTGTCCTTGTAACGGGGATCCAGCAGCGTGGCCACCCAGTAATCAGCACAAGTTAGAATGTGGGCAACTCGGCGGTCGTTGTGGAGACACTGCAGCATGTAATCGCTCATGTGTGCCAGGATGCCCAGAGGCAATGAAAGGCTGTCCTCTGTGGGAGGTGTATCGTCTGTGTCCTCTGTATCCCCCCTGCCACGCACCAGTGATGGCCATGAGCTGGCCTGGGTGCCACCCTGCTGTGAACATGGTTCCATCTCCTCCTCCATCTCCTCCTCCTCATCCTCCTCATCCTCCAGAACTGTGCCCCTGCTGGACAATTGTGTCCCTGGCGTTTGTGGGTGCAGGAACCCACCCTCGGAGCCACTTGCGAATGACTGCCCTGAAAGCCTTGGAAATGTTACCTCTTCATCCTCCTCCTCCCCCTCCCCCTCCTCCTCCTCCTCCTCATCCTGTGCCACATCCTCTTCCATCATCGCCCGAATCATTTTGTGAAGGAGGCATAGAAGTGGGATAGTTAAGCTGACAACGGCGTCATCGGCACTGGCCATGTTGGTGGAGTACTCAAAACAGCGCAACAAGGCACACAGGTCTCGCATGGAGGCCCAGTTATTGGTGGTGAAGTGGTGCTGTTCCGCAGAGCGACTCACGCGTGCGTGCTGCAGCTGAAACTCCACTATGGCCTGCTGCTGCTTGCACAGTCTTTCCAGCATGTGCAAGGTGGAGTTCCACCTTCCACCTGACAGGCGAGCAGCAGCAGGGTGAGAACGCCGAAAGTGCGCACAGACGGCCCGCACTTTCTGCAGCAGCTCTGACATATCGGGGTCATCTTTAAGAAACCTCTGCACCACCAAATTCAGCACATGCGCCAGGCAAGGGATGTGCATCAAACCGGCTAGGCCCAGAGCTGCTATGAGATTTCGCCTGTTATCGCACACCACCAGGCCGGACTTGAGGCTCGCTGGCAGCAACCACTCATTTGTCTGCTGTTCCATGCTCCTCCACCTGCGTGGTGTGTGGTTTTTCCCCCAAACAGGCGAGTTTTAAAACTGACTGTTGTCGTTTACCCCTGGCTGTGCTGAAGTTGGTGGTGAAGGTGTTACGCTGACTGGATGAAGAGGCGGTAGAGGATTAGGAAGCGGAGTAGGAGGAGTTAGGAACAGGAGGCAAACTGAAGCGCCCTGCAATCCTCGGTGGTGGAAGGACATGCGCCAAATTGCTATCCGCCTCAGGCCCACCCGCCACTGCATTTACCCAGTGTGCCGTTAGGGAGATATAACGCCACTAACCGTGCTTACTGGTCCACGTATCGGTAGTTAGGTGGACCTTGGCACAGATGGTGTTGCGCAGTGCACACCTGATTTTTTCCCCCACTTGGTTGTGCAGGGAAGGGATGGCTTGCCTGGAAAAGTAGTGGCGGCTGGGCACGACGTACTGTGGGACAGCCACCGACATAAGGCTTTTAAAACTGTGCATCTCCACCAGACGGAATGACAGCATTTCAAAGGCCAAGAACTTTGAAATGCTGGCATTCAGGGCCAGGGATCGCGGGTGGGTAGGGGGGTACTTCCTCTTCCTTGTGCTCAGGTTGAGAAGGTTTATGCCTCGCTTCAGGCCCTGATTGCACATGGTGCAAACCACTCGTGTCCTGTCATCAGCACATTTTTTGAAGAACTTCCACGCTAGAGAACTCCTTTGAGCTGGCTTTGGTGCGCTCGGTCCCTTGCTGCGTTGGGCAGTAGCAGGCGTAGTGTCTAGGGCATGGCAGCTCCGCTTCTGCACCCTGCTCCCTCTTCTGCTGTGCTGGTGGCTCTGTGCGACCACCGCCTCTTCCTCCAAACTACTCAGGTCACCTGCATGACCTTCATTCCATGTGGGGTCGAGGACCTCATCGTCCTCCACATCATCTTCCACCCAGTCTTCACCCCTGCCCTCCTTGTCGGTCTCCACAATTCTGAGTGCCGCAGCAGTTGGCACCTGCGTTTCATCATCATCGGAGACGTGCTGCGATGGTCCTTCCATGTACTCATCTTGAGAAATAAGTGGTTGGGCATCGCTGCACTCAATCTCTTCCACTTCTGGGGCAGGGCTAGGTGGATGGCCCTGGGAAACCCTGCTGACAGAGTCATCAAAAAGAAGAAGAGACTGCTGCATGACTTGGGGCTCAGACTGCTTGCCTGATTTGCAAGGGGGTGAGGTGAAAGACGGTTGGACATTGGCTGCAGGTGCCAACTCTGACCTTTCTGCGGTAGACTGGGTGGGAGACAATGTGAAGGAACTGGAGGCACTGTCAGCAACCCAATATACTATCGCCTGTACTTCTTCTGGCCTCATCACTTCTAGAGGCGCATGATGCCCTATCAAATACTGCTGCAGGTTCTGTCGCCTACTCACACTTGAGGAAGGTGTTTCACTTGTGCGTGTAGCTGGCACAGATCGACCATGTCCTCTCCTTGCAACAGGAGCTCTACCAGCAGCACCACGGCCCCTATTTGACTGTTTCCTCATATTTCTGTAATTTATGATCTTGCCCTAGAAAGGTGTTTATTGAATAGCGGAACAAAACAACAACAGTATTGCACGGGTGTATCTCACAGTCAAATATGCAAACTATGCCGCAATTTAATTTTTTTTACCCCAAAAGGGTGTTTATTAAATAGCGGAATAGAAAAACAGTAAACAAATACAACGGGTGTATCTCACAGTCAACTATGCAAAGTATGACGCAAATTTAATTTTTTTCACCTCAAAAGGGTGTATATTGAATAGCGGAATTGAAAAAAGGATATAAAACGGTGTATCTCACACGTACAAACACAGACTAGGCCCCGATTACAATTTTTTTGTACCCTAAAGGAAGGATGAGGAAGAGGAGTAGGAGGAGTTCGGAACAGGAGGCAAACTGAAGCGCCCTGCAATCCTTGGCGGTGGAAGGAGATGCGCCAAACAAATTTAAAAGGTGTATCTCACACGTACCGATACAGACTATGCCGTAATTTAATTTTTTACACTCAAAAGGGTGTATATTGAATAGCGGAATAGGAAAAATTTTATAAAACGGTGTATCTCACATGTACAAACACAGACTAGGCCCCGATTACAATTTTTTGTACCCTAAAGGCAGGATGAGGATGAGGAGTAGGAGGAGTTTGTAACAGAAGGCAAACTGAAGCACCCTGCAATCCTCGGCGGTGTAAGATGAGCCCCAAAAATTGGAAAGGTGTATCTCACACGTACCGATACAGACTATGCCGCAATTTAATTATTTTTACCCCAAGGGTGTAGATTGAATAGCGGAATAGAAAATATGATATCAAAAGGTGTATCTATCTCACACGTACAGACCCAGACTAGGCCCCGATTACTATTTTTTGTACCCTAGGGGCAGGATGAGGAGTAGGAGGAGTTCGGAACAGGCAGGAGGCAAACTGAAGCACCCTGAAATCCTCGGTGGTATAAGATGCGCCCCAAAAATTGGAAAGGTGTATCTCACACGTACCGATACAGACTATCCCGCAATTTAATTCTTTTTACCCCAAGAGTGTAGATTGAATAGCGGAATAGAAATTATGATATCAAAAGGTGTATCTATCTCACACGTACAGACCCAGACTAGGCCCTGATTACTATTTTTTGTACCCTAAAGGCAGGATAAGGAGTAGGAGGATTTCGGAACAGGCAGAAGGCAAACTGAAGCACCCTGCAATCCTCGGCGGTATAAGATGCACCCCAAAAATTGGAAAGGTGTATCTCACACGTACCGATACAGACTATCCCGCAATTTAATTCTTTTTACCCCAAAGGGTGTAGATTGAATAGCGGAATAGAAAATATGATATAAAATTGGTGATTTTTCAATAGCACATGTGAACACAGCAGTGTCTTATGTCAGTCAGCTCTGCTGAAGGCTATGAAGGGGAAAAAAAAGAAAATTCCCCTTTAAGTATTGTAATTTTTAAATAGCTTAGTACAGACTATGCCACAATTTAATTTTTTTTAACCCAAAAGGGTGTATATTGAATAGTGGAATAGAAAAAAGTGTATAATATTGAAAATCACTAGCACATGTGAACACAGCAGTGTCTTATGTCAGTCAGCTCTGCTGCAGGCTATGAAGGGAAAAAAAAAAGAAAATTCCCCTTTAAGTTTGTAATTTTTAAATAGATTAGTACAGACTATGCCACAATTTAATTTTTTTAACCCAAAAGGGTGTATATTGAATAGTGGAATAGAAAAAAGTGTATAATATTGAAAATCACTAGCACATGTGAACACAGCAGTGTCTTATGTCAGTCAGCTCTGCTGCAGGCTATGAAGGGAAAAAAAAAAAGAAAATTCCCCTTTAAGTTTGTAATTTTTAAATAGATTAGTACAGACTATGCCACAATTTAATTTTTTAACCCAAAAGGGTGTATATTGAATAGTGGAATCGAAAAAAAGTGTATAAAATTTAAAATCAGTCAATAATAGCACATGTGAACACAGCAGTGTCTTATCACAGTCAGCACTGAAGCAAAAACGCTGCACACAACTGACTGATAAAAATAGATTTTTTTCTCCCTCCTCCTCAGCGGGCAAAAAGATTGTGTTCACTGCACCACCCCACACACAGCAAAATTGATGTAGAACACTGACCCTGCCTATTCTCCAGCCTCGCCCTAAAATGCCCTAATAACTCGCCCTGCCTGCACTCCGACCTGACCCTGCATTCTTTTCGGACACAATACAATTTTTCACTGTCTGTCCCTAATCAGCAGCCAGCACGTATGATGTGTGCTCTCTCCTTAATCTACAGCAGAATGAGGCGGTGCGCTGGGGCTCTCGAACTTATAAAAACATGGTCACATGCTTCAGATGGCCAATCACAGCTACTAATACATTAGTAGGCATGGCTGGGATGGCTTAAGGCACACCAGTTAAACGCTTGTTGATTGGCTGTTGAAAGCCCGCCATTAAAAGCGCGCCATTACATACAAAACAGGAAGTAAAATGACCGAACACGGATTTTAAACCCGAACATACAGTAAAGTTTTCGGGTCCGTGTTCGGGTAACAAAAATCCAATTATTCGGTACGAACACAAATAATACAGTCCGTGTTCGCTCAACACTATTGAGTATCTTAAAGACGCAATTCTCTCCATCTGTTTTCTGTTCTTCAATATAAACATGACCTCCCACCCACTGAGTAATATTGTTATATTGAAATATATCACCTACTTAACCACTTTACCACCGGAGGATTTTGCTGTCTTACGTCCAGGCCACTTTTTGCGATTCGGCGCTGTGTGACTTTAACTGACAATTGCGCGGTCGTGCGACGCCGTTCCCAAACGAAATTTACGTCCTTTTTTTCCCACAAACAGAGCTTTCTTTTGGTGGTACTTGATCACCTGTGCGATTTTTACTTTTTGCGCTATAAACAAAAAAAGAGCGTTTATTTTGAAAAAATAACAATATTTTTAACATTTTTTTTATATGAAATTCCTCCCAAAAAATATGTAAAAATCAAATTTTTTAAAAATTTTTGGCCAATTTGTTTTCTGCTACCTATGTTTGGTAAAAAAAATCACAATAAGCGTATTTTGATTGGTTTGCGCAAAAGTTATTGCGTTTACTAACTAAGGGAAAGATTTCTGTCATTTTTGGCGGTTTTTTTTTTAACGCGTAATGGCGGCGATCTGCGATTTTTTTTGCGGGACTGCGACATTGCGGCGGACAGATCGTACCCTTGACTGACATTTTTGACACTTTTGGGGGTACCAGTGACATTACTGCAGTAATCAGTGCTATATATATGCACTATTACTGTAAAAATGACACTGGCAGGGAAGGGGTTAATTTTATTGGAGAGGGAGGGGTTAATGTATGCCTGGTGCTTACTGACGTGTGGGGGGGGAGGTGACTGAGTGAGTGAGGGACAGATCGGATGTTCAGCTATGCTGAACACTCCGATCTGTCACTCCCTGTCACTTAGGAGATCCGCCCGCTCTGTTTACACAGGCGGGCGGATCTCCAAACTAGATTCCCCGCTGTGAATGAAAACAGCGGGAGCGCGCCTCCGGCGGCGCGCGAGCGCCGCCTACAGGGGGAGGAGTCCAGCGACGTAGGTGTACGTCGCTGGATGATAACGAGCCACTGTGCCGCAGTAGAGGCACAGTGAGCAGTCCTTAAGTGGTTAAACAGAAAGAAATTACTCTGGTATTTACCCTACCCAAACCAATACTTCATTTCTAGGAGCTATCCACGATGCTCACATATGGAACTTCTCTTTTATAAAACCATAAGTAGTTCCTATGAATTTACTAAGACTGCAACTATTTATAAGTGGAAAGGGATCTAGGACTCACATTTTCAGATACCAAATGGCAAAAAGCTATTAGAATGACCTATAAGGCAACACTACTGACCATTGGCAGCTGTTTCAAAAAACCCATCACAGATCGTATCTCACACTGTATAAACGTTCTATGATGTTTCCTAACACACCAGCCACCTGATGATGCAACTGTGGTTAGACCGGCTCACTAATACACATTCTCTGGCACTGTCCCTCTGTTAAGTCCTATTGGACTTTAAATTATTTTCTGAATTCACTTCTCTACCCATTTTTCCAGGTGTAAGCATGGGTACTTTTACATCCTAATATAGATTCCATCTCTGCTGCAGCCCTTATCATTCACATCCTTCTCTCCGCTAAACTGAATCTATTGATACATTGGAAGTCTCTTACAGTACCTATCATCTCAGATATAATACTGGCCCTTAACCATACAGTATATTATCTATTGTTTATATGCATTCATAAATAATAAGATGCATTCATTTTTCCTATCTTGGAAACTATGAATGTCGCATAAGCTTTATAGGGTTGAATAGTTGTGGCTTTACGTTATTGACGATATTGACTGGCTTGGTTAACTTTGATCACATTAAGCTTTTCCTTCACTTATACAAACATTGTCCTATAGTGCTCCCTGTAGGCCTCAGACTATAGGGGGGAACATAGGAACTATCTGTCTGCTTGCATTTTGATGCACTGTTTTGTTCTTTGCTGATTTATACTAGACATGTACAGAACAGAAAAATGTGTTTAGTTTTGATTCGGATAGATTCCTTATGGTACTAATTTTGTTTCATTATGGAATTTGTTTAGTTTGGTTTCAAATTTTGTTTAGTTTTCAGTAAATTACATTTCATTTTCATTAAAATTTGTTTCATTCATTAATTTTTGAATAAATTTAAACTCTTCAGGAAGATTAGAATTCAGATTGGTCGAAAAACGATCGACCGGTTTTGTGTGAAAAAATAGCTGGTTGTTAAGCAGCAGGCCGGGAAGTCCGACGCCTGCATCCTTAACAACCATGAGTCATCATCTGTCAAAAACTGTTTTCTGTGGTAATAACTTTTTGACACTTTTTTGGTGAATGGGTAGGGATATGATGTACCCAATGCCCATTCACATGGGGGGGCCGGGATCTGGAGGCCCCCTGTTAACCACTTGCTGGCCGCCAGCAGTACATATACTTGTTGTTGTGATTAGCTTTGATTGGCCACCAGGGCCGGTGCTAGACTATTTTACGCCCTAGGCAAGACCAGCTACTTGCGCTCCCCCCCCCAAAAAAAAAATGGAAGGGATTAAAAAATCCTCTATGTCATTCCCAGTGACCCTGATCCATTTCACACTTGGGGACCCCAATCCCCCATAGCACACCCAGGGACCCCAATTCCTCATGGCACACCTGGTGACCCCAAACCCCTGTTACACCCGGTGACCCCCTATCCCCCATGTCACACCTGGTGACTCCGATTCCCTTTCATACCAGGGATGCTCCATATAACACCCAGGGCCCCCGATCTTCTGTTCTGGGGACACTCACTAGGCCCTCCTTCACAGTGAGCCTGCTGATTCCTTCTCCCAGGACGCTCCTCTCCTGGACCACAGTGCTCACCACAGCCTCAACCGGCTCCTGGTGGAGGTAAAAGCAGCAGGTCAGAGAGCTCCACAAGTCCTTCATCACCAACCTCCTCAGACCATTCTGGTGCCTCGTCGCTTCTGCCCCAGTAAAGGTTCCGCCCTCAAGTGCGGAGCTTTGGCTCAGGTTCAGCTCTCCTCCGTTCCCTGCTTAATACCAACCCAGGGAAATGAACGGCTGCCTACCAGCTCAGTGCAGAGAGTCACTTCCTGCCCGGGGGTTAAGGCCACTCAGCTCCAGCCGAAGAGGATCATCATGCAGGCAGCACTCTGGTGGTCTCTCTTCCTGCCTCTTAGGGCCCCTCCAACAGTGGTGGAAAGCCAGGGCCTGATAGTTCTGTCACTGCCCAAGACACCTGGCATCTTCCTCTGTCCCTTCTTCCTCCCCCACCGCCACCCCTCAGCTCACAATAATCATTCATGATGGAGAGAGAATGCCGACTCCTGGCTGCGCCCCTAGGTGGCAATGCGCCCTAGGCGGCTGCCTAGTTTGCCTAGTGGAAGCACCGGCCCTGTTGGCCACAGCTAATCACTTGGTACAAATGGGCTGTGATTGGCCCTGTCTAATTGGCCCATGTGATCACTGTGATTAATCAAAGCTAGCAACACAATTTAAAGGAAGCCATTTATAGTTTACAAATGTCATGTGATCTGCTATGATTGGTCACAGTGGTCACATAGTACTGGCAGCAGGCTGGTACACTGATCAGTCTTCCACTGTGTCCAGGGGACAGAGCAGGAGACAGATCGAGCAGGAGCACAGCCTGTTCTTAGGATGATATCATATGACATCCTCCCAGAACAATAGGGCTCCCGCCCGACCCTCATTTTACAATAGCCCCGGCGGAAAGCAGTTAATGTATCCATTTTCTGCTTCCCCCGATAGACAGTAGAATCTTGTCATTACCAGTAAGAAGCTGGTAGCATTTTAGGGGAAAAAATGTACTGGTATATATTTTAATTGATTGACTTGATGTTTACATACAAAATGTATGATGATATTCTGTAATGTGCATGAGGCTAATTTATCTGATCAACATTGTAAAACTTTTAGTGACCAAAAAGCACTATTTTCACAGGCCAACACACATTTTGGTGCCTTGAATGTTAGACCTTTTCCTGGGTATTTTTGACCCACTGATACCAAAATTTGCTCAAATTTTCCCTATCAGCTCTAGTTTTTTGAAAACAGCATATATGGCATATACCAACCATCAGTCGGGTCACCTGTCAAAAATTAGGCAGCACCTTCGTGAAGTAGCCATAATCTCTACAGTGCTGAACCTGCAAAAATGAAACAATCGCAGAATCAGCGCCCCAAATAACCCCAAGAACAAGTCTAAAAAGCAAAGTGCCAAAAAAAAAAAAAAAAGCTTTTTTTTTATTGTTGGGCCGTGATAGCAAACAGCATGCAGAGGACCAAAAGTATAATATATAAATGTATAAAAAGTATAATGTATATAGTAAATATAAAATAAATACAAAAGTATATATCTGTTGATATATACAGTATACATTTAAAGTACAATGTACAACATGACTAAAATCACTACATGCAATAAGCTTTGGTGAACATTTTTTTTAGCAGTGCATTGAAAGATTACTGCATATAAAATAATTTTGAGAGATAATGGATTGATTTACTAAAACTGGAGAATGCTAAATCTGATGCAGCTGTGAATGGTAGCCAATCAGCTTCTAACTTCAGCTTGGTAAACATTGACAAAAAAAATGGAAGTTGATTGGTGTCTATGTAGAGCTGCACCTGATTTTGCACTCTCCAGTTTTAGTAAATCAACCCCCCTGGTCTGATTAGGCAATGCATTTCAGTCTCTGGCATAGAGTGATAATTACTTGAATTACTAACCAATTAACGCATTTCAAGAACTTTAGACTCAAAATAAAGTATACTATTACAGATATGTATACAGCAGGTCATGAGTGCAAAATCACTCTCTATGGTATACAGTCTATATTAGCCTTTCTCAAACTTTCCAAACAGAGGAACATTTGAAGTAACTTTCCGGTGTCAGGGATCTCAAGCTAAAAATGGCTGTGTCTACAACTTATGATACATTAGAGTGATGGTCACTGAGAAGACTGCTCCATGGTTCCGTTTCACATATATGCAAATTGGATGCGTTTTGAACCGTATCAGATTCGCATAACATGTGAAATAACTTTGGTTTCTATTTAAGCTGTTCACTTATATGTGATGCGTCCGCAGTGCGAATTGAAAAAGAGTCCTGTGCATTTTCTGAGCACTGCGGTGTGGTTCGGGTGCAAATTACAAGCTCATTGACTTGTAAATCGCACATGTCATCAGTTTTGAACACTATTTTGGCTGTTTTTTTTCTATTTCCCTCCTTCCTCTGCCGTGCTATAGTTGGTTGTTAAGGAGCAGGACAGTAAGCTGACCACTGTGTCCTTAACAACAGATGACTTATCAACTGTCAGTGGGTTTGCCCGCTGACTGCTGAATGAAAACAAAAGAAAATGAAAACAAAAAGAATTGCCAACAATTAAAGTTGAGAAAAAATAAAAACAGCCTGGTATGGGTTTGGGATAGGACACTGTTTTTTTCTCATGTTTTGCTGTCAGCAATTCTTTTGTTTACATTCAGCTGCCAGCGGGGAACCCTGCTGACAGCTGATGAGTCATCTGTTTTTAGGGACGTAAAGGTGGGCTTGCCAGCTCACTCCTAAAATTTGCATCAGAACCATATCTAAATCACAGCTGAACCGCTGAACCGCTGAACAGCTACTTTGGAAATTTTCCCTGAAAACCGACTTGAAAATTACACCACACGTGTGAACCTGGTCTTACATTTGTGGTCATTGGGAAGGCATACCTCATTACAGGTAGCAAAAAATATCAACGGTGTCAGTGGAAACTTCTCTCAGAGGCAGAAATTGCTCATTGCTCAAGGAACCCCTAGCAACCTCTGGAGTAACCTTAAGGTCCATGGAACCTTGGCTGAGAAAACATGGACTATACTCTACAGATAACATGAGTGTAACCTTGCATGTATTACTGGAGAAAGCTGCGAAAGGGATGTGGTCACATTGTTTGTTGGTCAGTAAGTTCAAATAGTAAACAGAAAAGGGAAAAATGTATCAATGATCTAAGAAAAAAAAAAGAAAAAAAATCAAAACAATTGTACAAATGAAAAAGAAAAAAAGCTGACCTTATCTTCATTTATTATTCAAAACACGCTTAAATGGGATTTTTACACTTTCCTAAATGTGATTTGCAAAACAAGGAAAAAATAAAATCATAAAAAGAATGAAAACATTGTCTCTTGCTTGGTATTTCTTGTTGTAAAACAAATTGCAAAATGACATGGAGTTTATCTCTCCTAAGCCACATCGTGTTATCTTGCCGGCTTGAGTCTTTTTCTTGTGAATGCATCTTAAGCTCTCTAATAAATAAATAGGAAATAAGTTCTAAAGCGATTCATTTTATGCATATAATACAAGCTTTAATAAATCTTCAAATATTAAATGTTTGTTTATGCTAAGCTAGAGAGCTTGCAAACTGTGGTGCCTATCTTATGCTTTTCTAATGACAAGTTTTCAAAGACTTTTCTGTAATCCTGTATTATTGATTTACAGTACCCAAAGCATGTATCCTTCCCTCCCTGTTGACTCTTGTCTTTGTGATTAGATACTAAAGCCACAGCATATTTGCTGATAGTGTTGGATCTGCTCTTCTAGGAAATGGTAATATGTTTGGGCTAAGGCAGCTTAACCTCATAAACATATATAGGCAGAACACCCCTATAGATTTAGGTCTTATCATAATGAAAATTCTTACTGAGTAATGTTGATTTTAAAAATGCCAAAATGCTACCTACTTCATTCCCCATCTTCCATGAGGTCCTTCTAGGAGACAGACTTGGGTGACACCCTCCACAAACACAACCACTCCCCTGTACCTTCCCAGTTAATCAATACCAATTTTTGCATGTAAAGTAATAGAAGTTAGAGCTGCTAGCAGTTTCCCGCACTCTTTTCCTATCTCCTGTGCAGAAAAATCCTCTGTAGGAGACATCTTACCTTCTGTAGCCTGGACTGCTTGAGTTGCATCCCCTCTTTCCTTCAGTCCCTACAAACATACAAACAGTATGACAGGAGACATGACAGCTCCGTCTCCGCTCTGTGTGTGCAGACTGAGCTGTCAGTTCACCGCTGTCCTCTATGGCGTGATTAGATGAGAACTGACTGCCTGTCCATTCTCATCCGGTCCCATCCAATCCCATCCGCCAGACGCACGGAAAATAGGGTTTCCATCCGTCCGGATTTCACGGACAGGATCGGATCGGATAGCAGCGGGCGGATGACAGCTCCGTCTCCTCTCTGTGTGCGCAGACAGAGCTGTCAAATCCCCGCTGTCCTCTATGGGGAGATCAGATGAGAACTGACCGCCTGTCTGTTCTCATCCGATCCCATCAGCCAGACGGATGGAAAATAGGGTTTCCATCTATCCGGATTTCATGGACAGGATCGGATCGGAGAACAGCGGGTGTCAGCGACATGTCTCCACTGACATCCGCTGCCCCATAGGGATGCATGGAGCATCCGATCAGGTCCGCCTGAAAAACTGACAGGCGGATCGGATTTGATCGCCCGTGTGAAAGGACCTTAAGAGTGGTGTCACAGAGGTGGGCTTTTACCAGCCTACTCCGAACACATACTGCAACACATCAGAAAAGCTCAGTGTGAGTCACAAAGCACTGCATCTGGTCACAATCTCCACCTTAGCCAATCAGAGTAAACCTTGTAGTTGTTCATAAAAATACAAAGCTTCCAGTAAATGGCTAAGCAGCACTCAGCCTGACTAAATTTTGTTCTGGAACAGGAAATCTCCACTGAGCTGCCAGAACACAGCGCTATATACTGGAAGTTTCCAATGCTACATAGAGTTTATACAGTACATCGCTCACAGCGGGTGCATGAATTGATGATGGAAATAGTTTGTTTGGGCCAGCTTGGTCCAAATGAACTATTTAAAGTTAATGAAAGCTGGATATGGGCTTTAACTACTTGCTGACCACCCTATAACAGTTTTACGGCAAAAGGGTGGCAGCTGTGTGTGTCACGTATATATATATATATATGTGATCCTGCACTTCCGGGTAGGGGGCATGCATGCAAAGTGCCGGAGGCTCGCTCCTGCTGTGATTAGACACAGCGGAAGCCAGTTGTTAGGCAGAGACACAGAATTGTGATTTGCCTATGTAAACATGGCAGATCGCCACTTTGACAGCGAGGAAGGGAAGAAGTTTGTGTCCCTTCAAAGCAGGGAATAATTTCCTTCTCTTTCCCTAGAAAGCACACCTCATACAGTTTATATAAACACTGGTTAGGCACACAGTTAATCCTTTGCTCTCTCCTGATGTTAACCCCTTCCCAGCCAGTGTCATTAATGCAGTGCATGTTTTTAGCACTGATCACTGACACTGGTTCCCAAAAAAGTGTCAAAAGTGTAAATTAGTGTCAGAATGTCTGCCAGAATATCACAGTCCCACTATATTGCTGGTCGCCACCATTACTAGTAAAAAATAAATAAATAAATACAAATATCACATAATATGTAGATGCTATAACTTTTGTGCAAAACAATCAATATACGCTTATTGGGATTTTTTATGAAAAATATGTAGCAGAATACATATTGGCCTAAATTTATGAATAAATTCGATTTTTTTTAGTTTTTTATTGGATATGTTTATAGCAAAAAGTAAAAAATGTTGTAAATTGTCAGTCTTTTTTTGTTTACAGCGCAAAAAAATTAAAAAACGCAGAGGTAATCAAACACCACAAAAAAAGCTCTATTTGTGGGAAAAAAGGGACATACATTTTCTTTTTAATTCAGTGTTGTATCTCAAAAAATGGGCGGATCATGAAGGGGGTAAATCTTCTGGAGGTCAAGTGGTTAAACTAACTCTAACCACCAGAAATTTTGCATTTACCCCACCTAACCTAGTCTGAAATTTGAGCCTAAGGCTCGGTTAACACTAATGCGAATTGGACGCAGGTTCATCCAATTTGCATGACAGGAGAGCGTGACCAGCTCTCAATGGAGACGATTCACAAAGCTCTGGGTCAGCAGTGGTCTGCATTTGAAAAGGATCCTGTGCATCTTTGACCCTGTTTCAGGTGCAAATTCAGGCAAATTGGACCTGATTTGCACCTGGATTGATGAACAGGAACACACCGGACCCCCTGCTTGGACCCGTTGCCGGATTAGTGTGAACCCTGCCTAAACCTGGCCCTATCCCTTGATCACTAAATCAAACATTTAATTTAACCTTTAAAATAAATCTGAACACATAAACTTAAAATTAAACCTTAACATATAGTATAACTAAATCACTAAAATATCATATAGGCATATAACGGATTGCTAGCACCGTCATAAGGCTTACACCACCAGCAACAAAGGTGTTGTTTAACCTGGCTGTCGACTTTCTGATGGAAGTACTGTAATCCCATTGGAAAGTTCCTCCCCATGTGACTCCAATTAAAATTTATCCCAGGCTCCTCTGTCCCACCAGCAGGGTCAGTGTGTAGAGCAGAGGGGGATTAGCGAACATGTACACTTGATTAGCTGCAGTGGGTTGCAGGGGAGACATCAGGGGTCTAATAGGTCCCTGATGTCTCACTAAAGAAATCTGTCTCTCTCCCCCTGTCTCTCAGAATAGCAAACAAGTTAAGTAAAGGAAAGTTGAAAAAATTAATCAAATATATAATCACTAAAAAAAATGCACAAAAAAATTGTTATCGCTGTACATGCCAGAATGGGAGCAATCATTCTAGGGCCATCATTCACAGTTAATTCTGTACTGATGACCTGTAAGGGATTTTAAACTGTTACCTTTGGACAAAATTAGTTATGGAAGTTTGTCGCTGTTTCAGTTTTGAGGCCTGACAGATTTGGTATCTGTCTACTTGACACAACCTCATGTTACCAGAAAAATGGATCATATATTTAATTTGTTCCTTTTTTTGTTTTTTGTTAATTCATGTTACTAGAAAAAATGGGGCAATTATTTAATTTCTGTGCCCTAAACTTACCTTTAGTGTATATTTTACTGAAAATATGGGTTTGATAAACCATCATGCTAATATCATGTGATATAAAAAATCATGTTACCAGAAAAATGGGTCATATATTTAATTTTTGTGCACTAAACGTACCTTTAGTGTATATTTTACTGAAAATATGGGTTTGATAAACCATCATGCTAATATCAAGTGATATAAACATATTTTTTTTCCAGGGTTCTGCCTGCAGAAAATATATAATGTTAGGGGGTTTTACCTAATCTTTAGGCCAAAAATGTGCATTTTACCATGTGCCCAAAAAATAAAAAAAGGACTCTGGCAGAAAAAGGATTAACGCATTGAGGTTATTTTAATCCTTTTTGAATATGCAGCTGCAGCATTAAAATTATACCTAACGATCCTCCCTGTTAGAGGATGACAACTGTCTCCCAAACCCTCATAGATCCATGACTGCCAACTTGCATCCAAAATCAAACAAAATAGACCATATCTGCTGATTTCGATCTAATGAAGAGCCAGTAAAAGTTTAGTTCATAGAGACGAACTAAGCATACCTTAGTTTAGTTATAGGCAGCTTTGCAGAATATTAGTAAAGTTCGGTTGTGAATTGGAACCACACTAAATGGGAGCCAAATGTTAAAAAACAGTAATGGCCATTTCCCACTACCACTATAGGTTCAGCTTGGCTGAACACCAGTTTAGTTTGGCTTTTACTGAACCCCTGAACAAGCAAAATTGGGTCTGAACATGGGTTCACAGCTCATTCCTATTTACCAGTTCTCACTTCACTGCTGCATTTTGTAAATAGCTTCAACTGTTTTCGACTCTTTGTAGTACTGCTCTACCTACTGTAAGAAGGTTCTGGTTGATGAAAGGCTAATAACAATAACTGAGAATTTTACAGGACTTTACAAGCTCAGTGGCTTCCAAAAGTGTTGATTCTGTCAGAAAGTCAGTGTCCTTGTAGTTGTCTGTCCTCTGAAATCTTAAACAACATCATTTGCATTTCCAGCTTTTATCTATGAACTAGACAACCTTTTCTTGCTTTGTAATACAGGTGAATAGAAGGAGAGATGATTTGTAGTCCAAATCAGGAGTGCAGCCTAGAGTGACAACTCTGCTTCTTCTTTACAGTAGATGCAGTACAGTGAGTGAGCGCTGTAGAACAGGAAATGTGTTACTGGCAGGACCACCCAGGAAAATAAAGAAAAACAGATGTGAAAAAAATTGCAACCACCACATTTATGAAAATGGTACACTGCAATGTATTACTTTTATTTTGGATGAGTTTGGACTTAGAGTCTTATTCCAAAGTATGGTACCTTAGTAGAAGTACACCCCAGGAATGCTAGCCCACTATGTGGCCAGATGCTGGAACACATACTGTATGTTTTCCAGCCCCCATACTTCCTGTTAAAGCCCCCTGATAAAAATAACAGGAGTTCAGGGCAGTCATTCCTTTAATGATGAGTGAAAACATACTAATTTACATTTAGTCAATGACTCACACCTTGCTCTAACTGGTGGAAAGTGATCTGGTTTCTTTGAACTACTGCATTTTGCAGAATATCATTGCTCTTTGTGCTTCCAAGTTAAATGAGTCCAATAATGTGTACTAAACTTTCCTGGCAATTAGCGTTTCACAGTGCTGTGTAATTCTGAAATGACGAACAAGAACATTTCTGTTAAGGCTTAAATTTATTCTAAAAACAATTTACATGAAGATGCCACTTTTCTGTAAAGTCATCAGGCATGCATTTGAGAAATGAATATACTGCATATAGCAATTTACTATACATCAGACATTTTTAATGTTTACCTGTATCACATCAGTCTGCAGAACCATTTCCATTATTATTGATTTCTGTTTCCTGTGAAGATACATGGTGCAGTAATGCTCACTTTCAAACAGATCGTTGTCATAGCTCTGTCAGCAAAAGCTGAGACTGTACAACTGATGTAATTCAGTATAAAATAACCATTTATCATCTATGAGCAGGTGTCTGTTGCAAGGATTTCTTAAAGTAAGCATTTTCATTTCATGTCTGTTTTGTTGGCAGAGCTAAAGGATAATAATAAAAAACAGAGCATTTTTTGCCATATGTTATGACAAAAAATTGTTGTTTTATGGTAAAGTATTTACTAGCCTCATTCCTTTAAAGAAAATTTCTGCTGAAAGTAAATTGCTTGATTCTTAAAGAGATAGTCCACTAAAAACTGGGGCAGTTAACCCAAAAAATATTTAAGTTTTTGGTAGATTCTGGAGATTTAAATTACATATAGTTTCTTCTACCTATTGGGGACCCTTTTTGTAAGATTTCTATGCTCAATGTCAAGCGCTTGGGTCTGCACATCCACTATGGCTATTATGATTGGTCTTACTCTACTGCTTGGATTTTCAGTCATAAAATATAAAGAGAATGCATAAGAAAATGGTGTACATGCAAAGATGAGTGGGAACACCAACAACTCTTGAGATCCATTTTTATAGTAAGGAGATCTCTCTGTTACAGTATCCAAGATATATGAGACAGGACTGACTAAAATTGACTTACAATTAAAATATAGAAAATTAAATAATATTTTTTGCAAAGTGACCTTTTGATGCCAGTCAATGGACACTTTCTCCCTGTGGGGCAGGGTAATGAAGGGGGCTAACATATTAATTTTTATGGATGGGGCAGTCCTTTGGCGTGTTCTTCTGTTGGCTATTGTTGGGGCCCTTTAAGAGCCTTGGTGTACTTAAAGACTGTCCCAGTTAACCTGCATGCAGTATAGGTACAGAATAGGTCTCAGTACAAGTGCAAGAAAGATGTGGTTCAGATGTGGTAAAGGTTTAGTATAATGCTCTATTGGGTTGCTATAGGTGCAGTCTAGGTATGGAATAAGTGCGGAGCAGGGTGCAAAATGAGTGAGGTATGGATTTGGTACACTTGGTGTCCTGCTCTGAGTGGCTCAGTGCTAGCAGTATCAAAAATGCATGAATAGCCTTCTCACCAGTTTCTGGGATGCTGTGTTGACCCCTCGCTGTAGAACGAGGGCCCCCTCGGTCCCTCCCAAAAGCCTCTGGTGGTCAGCAGTGGGAATCAGAGGGTAAGTGGAAGCTCCAGTCTCCCTGTGGCTGCAGTGTAGGTGCTTTGATGTGGGCAATGCTGCACTGCCACTGGGTGCCCTCATTCCCAGTTTCAGGCTCTGATGTCCACTGGTATGGTCTCAAAATGGCAGGTGAGTATTCAGACAGAGGAACTCTCTCTCTCTAACTCACTTGGTGTTAATATGAAGAACTTTCCCAGGAAGTTCAATAAAGATTATCTATTCTCGCCTCCTACCACACAGTGGCTATAGAGATCTGTAGTGTAAGGAGTTTACTGCACAGTGGATATTGGGATCTGTAGTGTAAGGTGTCTATTTATCCCATTAAATGGCTGCCATCTCAAATTCCAAGTTGCAGGATTCTTAGCATTCTGCATAGAAGTCTATGGGCTTTAGCTCTTCCCCTGCTGGCTGGAGGAGGATAGTGCAGCATACCATCAGTATCTCAGTAGAGGGAGAACAATAAAGGGCAATGTCTCTTTCTCTATATTGCTGTAACCCAGAACCTGGCTACACTAAACTGACCATTACATTTTGGTGAATTGAAGGAACATATTTTACCTATCTTCCTAGTGGTTAGGCACTAAACTCTAAAAATCTACTGTCTGGGGTTGGAGAGATTTAGTATTAAGTATTATATACAACAAAAGTGTTGGACATTGACATATTCATTGTCAAGTAAGTGTCCATTAAAACACTTTCTGGGTTTAAAATGATAATAATATGATAAATGTGCTCAAAAAAGTTAAATAAAGGCTAGTTGCATAAAATTAGCTGCTTCTTTTTTTAAAACAGTGGCATAGATTTATGCCCATCCTGTCGCTTAGTCGACTAATTACACCATTACATGCTGCAATTACAATTAAAGATTTTCAGCTGATGAAATACATGTTCAGCGCATTCTCATTACCTGAGATTTCCTTTCCAACAATCAGTAGCATGATTTCTGATGAACTGAAAACAACTTATAAAGCTATATTTGCCTGCTATCTAGGGGGATTTGTTTTGATGCATGGGATTTTTTTTTAGTTCTGTTTCAGTTAAAGATACAGTACTTGTTCTATTTTCTATGCTGCAGAAATGCTTCCCAATCCCTAGAGCTAGAGCACATGGACAGAACCATAGTTATTTCTACATTAAACCCTAAAACTGTGTAAGCAGCTGTCAGAATATTTACAGTGCCTTGCGAAAGTATTCGGCCCCCTTGAACGTTGCGACCTTTTGCCACATTTCAGACTTCAAACATAAAGATATAAAACTGTAATTTTTTGTGAAGAATCAACAACAAGTGAGACACAATCATGAAGTGGAACAAAATTTATTGGATATTTCAAACTTTGTTAACAAATAAAAAACTGAAAAATTGGGCGTGCAAAATTATTCAGCCCCTTTACTTTCATTGCAGCAAACTCTCTCCAGAAGTTCAGTGAGGATCTCTGAATGATCCAATGTTGACCTAAATGACTAATGATGATAAATAGAATCCACCTGTGTGTAATCAAGTCTCCATATAAATGCACCTGCACTGTGATAGTCTCAGAGGTCCGTTTAACCGGTTGCTGACCGCCGCAAGTACATATACTCCGTCGGTCAGCCCCGGCCAGGCAAAGTGACGTGTGGGTACATCACTTGCCTGTCACTTCCTTGTGAGCCAATAGCGGGCAAGCGCGCGCCTACCCCGGCTCGTTCCATAGGAAGTCCGTGCGTGTGACCGGCGGGCCCGATGTCTGCCGGTCACTCGGCGATCGTCAGTGGAGAGGGAGAAAGGCAGGCGGCTAATGTAAACAAGCCGCCTGTCATTCTCCCCTGTGTAGGAATAGTGATCATATGGTTCTACTATGTAGGACCATTAATCACTGTTCCTACACCAGTAGCCATGTCCAATCACAGTTAGAAGCACGCCCCTAGGGACACACTTACCCCTCCTTCCCCAATAAAGTTAATCCCTTCCCTGCCTGTGTAATTTTGCAGTAAGAGTGCATATATATAGCACTGATTACTGTAGTAATGTCACTGGTAACCCCAAAAGTGTCAAAAATGTCAGTCAAGGGTCCGATCTGTCCGCCGCAATGTTGCAGTACCGCAAAAAAAATCGCAGATCGCCGCCATTACGCATTAAAAAAAAAAAACACCAAAAATGACAGAAATCTTTCCCTTAGTTAGTAAACGCAATAACTTTTGCGCAAACCAATCAAAATATGCTTTTTGCGATTTTTTTTTACCAAACATATGTAGCATAAAACAAATTGGCCTAAAATGTTAAAAAATTTTGATTTTTACATTTTTTTGGGGGGAATTTCATATAAAAAAATTTGAAAAATATTGTTATTTTTGCAAAATTGACGCTCTTTTTTTGTTTATAGCGCAAAAAGTAAAAATCGCACAGGTGATCAAATACCACCAAAAGAAAGCTCTGTTTGTGGGAAAAAAAAGGACGTCAAATTAGTTTAGGTACAGTGTTGCACGACCGCGCAATTGTCCATTAAAGTCACGCAGTGCCGAATCGCAAAAAACCCCCTGGTCAGAATGGGGGTAAAATCTTCTGGGGCTTAAGTGGTTAAAGCGCAGAGAGCATCATGAAGAACAAGGAACACACCAGGCAGGTCTGAGATACTGTTGTGGAGAAGTTTAAAGCCGGATTTGGATATAAAAAGATTTCCCAACTTTAAACATCCCAAGGAGCACTGTACAAGCGATAATATTGAAATGGAAGGAGTATCAGACCACTGCAAATCTACGAAGACCTGGCCATCCCTCTAAACTTTCAGCTCATACAAGGAGAAGACTGATCAGAGATGCAGCCAAGAGTCCCATGATCACTCTGGATGAACTGCAGAGATCTACAGCTAAGGTGGGAGACTCTGTCCATAGGACAACAATCAGTCGTATACTGCACAAATCTGGCCTTTATGGAAGAGTGGCAAGAAGAAAGCCATTTCTTAAAGATATCCATTAAAAGTGTCATTTAAAGTTTGCCACAAGCCACCTGGGAGACACACCAAACATGTGGAAGAAGGTGCTCTGGTCAGATGAAACCAAAATCGAACTTTTTGGCAACAGTGCAAAACGTTATGTTTGGCGTAAAAGCAACACAGCTCATCACCCTGAACACACCGTCCCCACTGTCAAATATGGTGGTGACAGCATCATGGTTTGAGCCTGCTTTTCTTCAGCAGGGACAGGGAAGATGGTTAAAATTGATGGGAAGATGGATGGAGCCAAATACAGGACCATTCTGGAAGAAAACCTGATGGAGTCTGCAAAAGACCTGAGACTGCGACGGAGATTTGTCTTCCAACAAGACAACGATCCAAAACATAAAGCAAAATCTACAATGGAATGGTTCACAAATAAACATATCCAGGTGTTAGAATGGCCAAGTCAAAGTCCAGATCTGAATCCAATCGAGAATCTGTGGAAAGAACTGAAAACTGCTGTTCACAAACGCTCTCCATCCAACCTCACTGAGCTTGAGCTGTTTTGCAAGGAGGAATGGGCAAAAATTTCAGTCTCTCGATGTGAAAAACTGATAGAGACATTCCCCAAGCGACTTACAGCTGTAATCGCAGCAAAAGGTGGCGCTACAAAGTATAAACTTAAGGGGGCTGAATAATTTTGTACGCCCAATTTTTCAGTTTTTTATTTGTTAAAAAAGTTTGAAATATCCAATAAATTTTGTTCCACTTTTGTTCCACTTCATGATTGTGTCCCACTTCTGATTCTTCACAAAAATTTACAGTTTTATATCTTTATGTTTGAAGCCTGAAATGTGGCAAAAGGTTGAAAGGTTGAAGGGGGCTGAATACTTTCGCAAAGCACTGTAAGTATTATTGACTGAGTGTATAGATTATACTACCCTATTTCAGAGCCTTGAGAACTTTAAAACTAATGATTTAGGCCAGGGGTGTCAAAATCAATTTCATTAAGGGCCGCATTGGCATTATGTTTGCCCTCAAAGGGCCAGTTGTATCTGTAAAACTATGTATGCAGAGTTCAGGAGTGTGCTACATACATAGTTCAAGGTTCAGGAGTATGCTCTGTACGAAGTGCAGAGTGTGCTATGTGCAGATTTAAGAAGTGTACGGAGTGCAGAGTTAAAGAGTGTACTTGCAGGGAGATCATTGGTTGTCATATGTCCCTGCCATGAGTCCATGCAGGGCAGGCAGATATATGTGAGAGCCACGAGCCGCAAAAATAAAATTTGTGCTTGTAAACACAGAAGGCTTCTTTGTTTACAAGTTATAGTGGTGACTGAGAGGGGAGCAGAGGGCGAGAGCCAGAGGTGGCAGAATGCAGTTCCGCCATGTTCTCTCTGAAAAAAAGCCCTGGCTGCAAGAACCGCATGTAAAGGCTCAGGGGGCCGGATTCGGCCCCCAGGCCTTGTGTTTGACACATGTGATTTAGGCAAACAACTAACTATATAGATAAAAACATATATGGGAGCTGTTCTACCTAATAAAGGTTTTATATTTCTGTCCAATCAGTCCTCTCTTTAAGGGCAGAAGACCTGATTTTTCTCTGCTACACTTGAGTAACAATTATAGGCTTTGCCTTTCCCTAGCCTGTGGCCAGACATTGATATACATTGAAAGATGAAACTCCTTGCTGTAGACCTCAGAAAAGTGATCAGTGGTGGATTGCTTTTCAGAGGACATTTGACAGCTAGCGAGGAGGTGTTATGTCACCTCCTGTCTTAGCCCCTCAAAGCCCACAGCACTGCACTGCAACTATATGCATTGCATGCAGTTGCAGGACAGTTGCGGTGTGGCACCATACAGCCTAAAGAATTGCATTCAACGAACCACCAAATGTGGTCTTTGCTGCTGAAGGGGAAGGGGGGATCAGTGTTGCCAACCCCCGGGAGGGAAATTTACTGGCAGAACGTCCAAAATTTACGGACGGCACCAATTTTTTACTGGCATTGCAAAAATGTACATTAACAGGCTGTTTTCAGTGCTAAACCGTGCAAATATCAATACTTAAACTATAAACATGTAGATAGTGCTATTAGCAATGTGTTTAGGTTAAACAAAAGTCAAAAACCATATTTCTCCATTAACATGAAGATCAGATTAATATAACCCAGCCAGCACAGCGTTCCCCCATATATCAGAGTCCACTGCATTCTCCTTTACATCAGAGTTCCCTTTTACATCAGGGTCCGCAGAGTTCCCCTTTCGCACTGTAAGGGGAGAATCCTGCAGACTCTGATGTAAAAGGGAACGCCAGGAACTCTGATGTGGGGGGCAATCTGGTGACCAGAGACCACCTTACATAGAGTGAATACATTAAGATATGGGGGGGAGGTTACTAATATAGAGGGATCTTTATATCAGTGCCCCCTTACATCAGTGACCCCCCCCCATCAGACTGGTCTGGCGGCTCTGTCACTGACCTCCTCTCAGGTACATCTGACTTCTCCCGTGACCCCCCATCCCGGCAGCGCTCTCACTCTTGACTCCTCTCCAGAGTCCAGACTCCCCTGCAGGCATGATAAAGGACAAGAGATGGTTAGAGACTGCGGAAATGGTACAGGAGGTGGTCAGAGACTGCAGACATGGTATAGGAGGTGGTCAGAGACTGCGGACATGGTAAAGAGGGTGGTCAGAGACTGCGGAAATGATACAGGAGGTGGTCAGAGACTGCGGACATGGTACAGGAGGTGGTCAGAGACTGCGGACATGGTAAAGGGGGTGGTCAGAGACTGCAGACATGGTACAGGGGGTGGTCAGAGACTGCGGACATGGTACAGGGGGTGGTCGAAGACTGCGGACATGGTACAGGGGGTGGTCAGAGACTGCGGACATGGTACAGGGGGTGGTCAGAGACTGCGGACATGGTACAGGAGGTGGTCAGAGACTGCGGACATAGTACAGGAGGTGGTCAGAGACTGCACCTCACCTATTTGACAGTGACAGTGGATTCACAAGCCAGAAAAGGGAAAATGTGTATCAGGAACACCGACAGAAATATAAATCTGACAGGCTTTTTAGCCTTTCTATACAATACTTAAAAAAACATACATACTGTATATATTTTTTGTCAACATTGTTTTAGGAGATTTTCTCTCTGAACACTGAGAAAAAAAAATCAATAGTGGAAAAGATAGCTTTTATTGCTACTTTTTAAAACCAATTGTATAGAAATAAAAATATTCTCAAGAAAGATTGGCCAGTCCCTAAAATAGATAGTGTTTTACCTACAATTTTACCAGGAAACCCCTTCTGTTTAAATAGAAATGTCCCATGTTTAAAAATGATAATAGCTCCAAATTACATTGAGCAACCAATTTAGACCACTTTATTTGAAAACTGAAAGGTCTCTTTCCTTGCAAAAGTGTACTATACTGTATTGAAATTGGGTAGAAAGATTATAATAAGAGAAGAGAGCTGAAAAGGAAACCAGGTGGATATAAGAATTACAATCATATAATATGCCTTTTATGGTGCTCTCCGTCCAGTCTCCACCATACACGTCACGACGTGGTCCACGTCCACCTCCTCCGTCCTACTGGCTTGCCTTGCTCGCGTCACACGTCGCGTCCGGTCCCCCACTGCGTCACCCGCTCAGTCCTGGGGTATTTATAGGCCAGGGGAGGTAGCGACGGCAGTAGCGGGAAAAAACTGGGCGGGCCATGGGCAGGGCACAGGGCGGCGGTCAGGCGGGGGGGAGGAGGAGATGATGATGTGATTGTGTGTCCGAGTCCGAGACCGAGCAGAGGCGCACGCCGCGCATGCGCAGTCGGTTTTCTCTCGCGGCTCTCGCCGCAGCCATCATTTTAACGGGCACTTTTCTCCTGCTACGGGCATTTACGGGCAGGAGAAAAGTGCCCCGATTTTACGGGCCGTCCGTGAATATACGGACGGTTGGCAACACTGGGGGGGATGCAGCTCAGCCACCTGTTTTTACCACCCCCTCAACTGCAAGCGTGAATTAGGCCTAAAAATGCACTTTACATAAATACATATTTCCTCTCCTGCAGTCAATTTAAAAAAAAAACCTCACTTTATGTTGTGTTCCCATTCATACAACATGCCTATTTTTTATACTTCTTACCTTTTAGATGTTTTTCAGAAGGAGGTGTCATGACTGCAAGGTTTTTTGAACAATATTACAATTAGTTTGTCCTAAAGCCTGGTACACACGATAAACTTATTGGACAAATGATCATCGTTTTTTTTTTTTGTGGATGCTAATCCCCATATCAAAAACAAATAGGTTACTAAAGTACGGAAATTTTTGTACGACAGAATAAAAATTTGGAAGGGATGTAATGTGTTGTACTGTATTTGTATTGTATTTTCAGATGAAAACTGTACTGATTAAACTAAAATCATATGATCCGATATTGCACGAGAAAAATGTTTGTGTTTGTCCCTTTGGAAAATTTTGGACAACAAAGATTATCGTACGATCGCTTTGAAAACAGTATTGTTGGTACGATATTCTGATCGTGTGTATGGGGCATATGTCTGTCCTCATTAACATACAATGCATGAAGCCCAGCACCTAAATGTTTAACCCTTTGTTGTGACAGACAGTGTTCAAATCTAGGTACAATTGAAAATGAAGATGTGTCCAGTTCCATCATAATCCTAGGGAACTACCTAGGATTTTTCCTTGCTGGAGGTTCCACAATAAGTAAGCTGTAACTTTTTTTTTAAACATTTTATATATATATTAATATTTTTGCTATGTGAATAGGGACATGTAACAAATATAAACAAGGTGTTATCTCAATGGGGCTGCAAAAGTGGAAATACACTTTTATGAACATAGTGTTACATTTATGTGTGTCTGCGTTATTTTTCCAGCGCTCAACCTGTAAAAATACTAGTTTCCAGGCTGGTATGCTGTTGCAGGGGGTCCAATACTTTTGCTAACATGAAATTAGTATTCAGATAATGAAAACCAGAATGAAGTCAGAACTCAAGGTGATTTGAATTGAGTACTTGCCAGAGAATCAGAAAGTAATACAAACACTGATTTAGTATAGCGTGCATTTATCTTTTTATCGGCATGCTAGTTCCAGCAAGTACTGAAGCTGATAACCAGAAAGCTAGTATTTTAGAATGAGGTCAGCAGACCTCTTAGTACAGGTTTACCTTAAAGCAGAACTCCAGCCTTAGCTTTAGCCTTGCACAGTTGTACAGGCTCCTCTCCTGTATTGAAACCGCTTGCTCATTTGAGTTTCTCACAGTGTGATATAGAAGCTGCAGTCAGACAAAGACTGCCTCATTTCCTGGCTTGGGTACCATGCACTATCATTTTGCATTTGATGACTCAACATTATATGTGGGCTTACTTAGGGAAGTAAAATGCAATCTGCCTATGAATGTCCAGTCCTCCACACTAACATCCACCCATCAAAGCATTTTGATATTTCAAAACTCCCCCCCAAGAGTCCACTGCTTTCTTCAGGGAGGAGTATTGAGAAAGGGTGCAATGATGTTGTTTAGGAAACTATGTACAGCACCCTGCTAGCCCCATGATCTGCCTGCATTACATAGAAAATCACAGACACCCAGTGATGACATAACTGGGTCCTAAATGAGTATGTAATGCAAATTAGGTTTTATTCAACCACTTGCTGTGCTGCCCACAATAATTTTACTGCGGTTGGGCAGCACAGCTAGAGCTAGCCACAGTCACTATGTCACTGGCTAGTGGAAACGTGGCGTTGCGCTTCTGCAACCAATGTGTTTACTGGTTGATTGCTACTCCCTCTCCCCGTCTGCATTGATCGGCTGGGGTATCACGTGATGGCTATGCGAACACAACTGTTATGAATGGGCTTTTACTGTGTTATCAGATGGTACTTGGGCCAATCAGAGCACCTTGGACCATGAAATAGCTGTGGGCCAATCACTGCACACAATAATAATCACAGCTGTTATAAATGAAACCGATAATGACAGTTTAAAGCATAGATGTTACACTGATCATCACTGGAACAGCAATAAAAAATAAAAAAAAATCCCTGATCACCACCCAGAGTAGTATAGTGTCTTTATGGTGACGCTGAACTACTCTAATGAAAGTATGTAAAAAAAGAATTAGTAAAAAGAAAAAAAATGTTAAAAAATGTAATACAAAATTATTATTATTTTTTATCATACTATCACCAGTCAGTATCATTGATCACCGCCACACCAGTCATATAGTGACACTGTACTACACAGGTGATAGTATGTAAAAAAAAAAACAACAAATTGTATTTAATGTATTCATTTTCCAAAAAATTGTGACAAAACATTACAACTTCAAAAACCTCACTATGCGTCTTACTAAATACCTCACAGTGTACTTTTCAAAAAGGGGTTATTTAGGGGGTATTTATACTGTCCTGGCATTTTAAGGGCCTCAAGAAATGAAATATCAGTACATCAGGATTGATCAAATTTTCAAATACAATATATATCATTGTCCTTAGAAACTATAACTTTCACAGAAACCAAAAATGTTCAGTCTTTTTTGGTTTCTATAGCAAAAAAAATATAAATAAACCAATGATGATCGGATACCACCAAAAGAAAGCTCTATTTGTGTGAAAAAAATGCTATAAATTTAATTTGTGTACATTGTAGCATGTAGCAAAAGATGGCCTGGGCATGAAGGGGGTAAAACCTTCCAGTTGTCAAGTAGTTAAACATTTTATTAGCAAATAGATGCAAAACAATGTCCAAACAAGCTTTGGCTCTACTTCTCCTTTACAATGAAGAGAGATAACACCGGCCAGGCTAGTCAATTCAATTCACCCACTGTTCAAGGTGGGTGCTGAACCTCGGCTCGCCACCAGGAGAAGCATAAAAGATGAAAATGGTCGCACACCACCACGGAATCCAATGAAGAAAAGTTCCTATTCATATGAGTGGTACAAGGTCCAGCAGGGTAGGACAGTAGACGCGTTTCACATGACTGCTACGTGCTTGTTCACTGCAGGAAATAGGAAATCTCCTCAGTGGGGACACAGATAGCAATAAAAACCCTTACATTCTATTCTTCCATGTATCCTAACTTGTGTTTCACTATATGATACATCAATGGGTTCACTGATTCCATAATCACAATTGTGTCAAGGATATAATATGAACAATGCAAACCAAAAAAAATGTTTACCTGTATTTAAAATGCTATTATAAACCAGTATCTTCTATCTTCATTCTAGTGTAGCTCTGTCTGAAGTAAATTAGAAGCACATGCATACCTAATGATCCTTGAGTTACAATCACATCTTTCATAATCAAACCTTCATTCATCCTATGATTCTGTGTTATAATTGTTATACTTATGAAATGGGGGCATGCAGTATATTTTGCAATTTAGATGTGATCAATCTACATTTAATCAAGGACTCAGAAGGGTATGTTATTCAGTAGTGCAGGATAATTTAGCGTTAAATATTATGCTGCTGGTCACTGATTTTTATTGGTCATTATTAGAAGCTTATATGATCTCATGAACTATAATAAACTATATATATATATATATATATATATATATATATATATATATATATATATATATATATATATATATATATATATATATATACATATATAGAAAAAATTAGAGCTTTGCACTTAGGTTTATATATTATATATAGTATATTATAGTTCATGAGATCATAGGATTATACATATATATATATATATATATACAAAACAGGAGAGCTTTGCACTTAGGTTTAAGAATAGCTCCTGGCACTATAGGCCTTGATGCAAACCTAAATAGCAATTGAAATAGTGAAACAGCAGCACTCAAAGATGAATCACAAACATGATCATAACAACAAATAACCCACTTCAACCCCAGAAGGTTTACCCCTTCATGACCAGGCCATTTTTACAATACTGCACTGAGTTATTTTAACTGGCAATTGCGTGGTTGTGTGACGCTGTACGCAAATAAAATTAATGTTCTTTTTTTCCCACAAATAGAGCATTCTTTTGGTGGTATTTGATCACATCTGCTGTTTTTATTATTTGCACTATAAACAAAACTAAACCGCTAAAAAAAAAAAAAGAATTTTTCTTTCTGCTATAAAACATATCCAATTAAAAAATTTAAAAAATCAAATTTCTTTATCAGTTTAGGGGAATATATATTCTGCTACATGTTTTTTGGTAAAGAAAATCCCAAAAAGCGTATATTGATTGGTTTCCACAAAAGTTATAGCATCTACAAACTATGGGATAGATTTATGGAATTTTTTTTGTTTTTGCTAGTAATAGCCGCGATCAGCGTTTTTTTTAGCAGGACTGCAACATTGCGGTGGACAAATCTTACACTAAGTGCCAGTTCACATTCTTGCGACTGCGGTGATCGCATGTAATATGGGAGCGCACCGCTCCTTCATTACATGCGATTGGCTGTGCGGTGCGAGTTCAGCCATACACTTTGTATGGCTGAATTCGCACTGCACCCGCACCAAAGTCGCACAGGACCCTTTTTTTCAGCCGCATCAGGATCGGATCGCACAGTGGTTCACACTTGTGCGATCCGATCCTGTGCGAACTGTAAACATCGCACTGCGATATGCGATCAAACTGGGGGTGTCGTTAACATTTCATTGACACCCCCAGCGTATCGCATATGGCAGTGTGAACTGCCAGGGGTGCGTTTGCAATGCGGGAACAGGCTGCGAATTCGCAGCCTTCCCGCATCGCATAAGTGTGAACCAGCACTAAGTGACACTTTTTATATAATCAATATTTATTTTTAAATATTGATATTTATATTACATTTAAAAAAAAAAAAACATACATAGTGATAGTGAATAAGAATAACAGAAATGAAGATAAGAGCATAAAAGTATTAACTTCCAGGGTATGTTCCATCTGTAAGGCAGACATCACATCTGGTCATCATCTTTAGCAACAACACATCCCATTATTATTATTATTATTATTATTATTATTCAGGATTTATATAGCGCCAGCAGTTTACTCAGCACTTTACAATATAAAAGGGAGACAGTACAGTTACAATACATTAAAATACAAGAGGATTAAGAGGGCCCTGCTCAGAAGAGCTTACAATCTAATGGGGTGGGGAAGGTGTTACAAGAGGTTGTAACAGTGGGGAATGAGCTGATGGAAGATTAGTGATAGGCTTCCCTGAAGAGATGAGTTTTCAGGGATCGCCTAAAAGCAGCTAGAGTAGGAGATAGCCATACAGGTTGAGGTAGAGTGTTCCAGAGGATGGGAGAGGCCCTGGAGAAACCCTGGAGATGAGTATGGGAGGAGAAGACAAGGGAGCTTGAGAGTAGGAGGTCTTGAGAGGAGCGGAGAGGACGGTTTGGGTGATATTTGGAGACAAGATTGGTGATGTAGCTTGGGGCAGAGTTTTGAATGGCTTTGTATGTTGTGGTTAGTATTTTGAATTTCAATCCCTGGGCAATCGGGAGCCAGTGTAGGGATTGGCAGAGAGGGGAGGCAGACACTGAGTGGTTGGTAAGGTGAACAAGCTCGGCAGCAGCATTCAAGACAGACTGAAAAGAAGATGGACTATGGAGTGGTAGGCCTATGAGAAGGGAGTTGCAATAGTCGAGGCGAGAAATAACAATCATACGAGCTCCATATTGCACATTTATTATAGACACCAATAAAGAACACTCCCCCCCCCCCCCCCCAGTTGGTCCGTGGCTAAAATTAACTCTAGCAAGAATAGTCATAACTCAGGTCATGCAGCAGTGGACAGTGTGGTTAACCACTTAAGCCCCGGAGGATTTGGCTGCTAAAGGACCAGGGGTTTTTTTGCGATTTTTTACTGCGTGACTTTAACGGACAATTGCGCGGTCGTGCGACGCTGTACCTAAACGAATTTGACGTCCTTTTTTTCCCACAAACAGAGCTTTCTTTTGGTGGTATTTGATCACCTGTGCGATTTTTTGATCACGCGCTATAAACAAAAAAAGAGCGTAAATTTTGCAAAAATAACAATATTTTTCACATTTTTTTATATGAAATTCCCCAAAAAAAAAAGTAAAAATCAAAATTTTTTAACATTTTTCGGCCAATTTGTTTTATGCTACCTATGTTTGGTAAAAAAAATCGCAAAAAGCGTATTTTGATTGGTTTGCGCAAAAGTTATCGCGTTTACTAACAAAGAGAAAGATTTTTGTCATTTTTGGTGTTTTTTTTTTTAACGCGTAATGGCGGCGATCTGCGATTTTTTTTTCGGTACTGCGACATTGCGGCGGACAGATCGGACCCTTGACTGACATTTTTGACACTTTTGGGGTTACCAGTGACATTACTGCAGTAATCAGTGCTATACATATGCACTGTTACTGCAAAAATGACACTGGCAGGGAAGGGGTTAACTTTATTGGGAAGGGAGGGGTTAAGTGTGTCCTAGGGGCGTGCTTTCTACTGTGTAGGGACATTGCTATTGGTGTAAAAGCAAAGATCCACCGTTCTACATAGTAGAACGGTCAGATCTTCACTTTTACACAGGGAGAACTGACAGGCAGCTTGTTTACACAAGCTGCTCTGTCTTTCTCCCTTCACAGGAGCGATCGTAGTGTGGCCGGCGGACATCGAGTCCGCCGGTCACACGCACTGACTTGCCTGTGAACGAGCCGCGGCGGGCGCGCGCCTCGGCGGGCGCGCGCCCGCTCGCTATAGGCTCGCAAGTCAGTGACAGGCGAGTGACGTACCGATACGTCACTCTGCCTGGCCGGGGCTGACCGCCGCAGTATATAGTCGTGCGGCGGTCGGCAACCGGTTAAGAACCTTTCTACATACATATAATATAATAAAAGCGATGCTAAAAGGGCTTAATGTGTATTTCTCTGACCACCACAGAAGGCCAGACCCCTAAGGAATCATCTAGAAAAAGAAAGAAAAAAAAGAAAAGTGGGAACAAGCAAGGGACAGAAACTAAAAAGGGGATAGGGGAAAAAAGGGGAAAAAGAGTAAACCTCATACAAACAAGCACAACTCTCCATTACTCCTGAGAACTAAAAAATTGGATATATATTGCTCCACAGGTGTCCTAGCCAATGGTCAGGTCCCAAGCAATCTAACTGAATGCTGACTGGTTACATGTAGCTCAGTATAGGGTGGGATCCTAGGTAGACAGGGACAATGTCACCCTCCCAGATCACCCATCAATAACACGGCCTTATCTAGGACTCCAATTTGACTGATCGTTCTTATCCATTTCTATGGAGTAATACATCCACTCATACCAGATGTCCAAGAACTGTTGTTCCCTTTGCTGACTTGTATAAACCCATCTCTCTGCCTCCACAACCCTCTTAACCTCCCTTTGCCAATCTTCTAAAGTAGGGCAGATATTTTGTCTCCAATACCTGAGAAAAAGACATTAAGCTGCATTCAGGAGTTGTAGAGTAACATTACGTTTATAAGCTTTTAGAAAGGAGGGAATGTCATGAAACAAATAATGTACAGGGATAAATTCAATAGGCCTATTATCCATCCTAACATTTTCTGTCAAGCCTAGCCTGTTCAGGGTTTCCTCCAGGAAGATCCAATCCACCCTGTCAAAGGCTTTCTGGGCGTCTGTGGACAGCAAAAGTGGGGTTGAGAGGGACCATAGCGTAACCAATGGAGGGGGTGGGGAGCCCTGATAGTGTTATCACAAGCTTCTCACTCTGGAATGAAGCCAGTTTAATCAGGGTGGAAGATTGTGGGTATGAACTCCTGGAGTCTCAAAACTAAGACTTTTGAGAACATTTTTATGTCCAAATTTAGGAGTGATATGGGGGTGATAATTAAAGCATGAAGTATGGTCTTTCCCGGTTTGGGTAGTACCACTATTTGCACCAGCAAAGCATTCTTAGGGAAGTGGCTGTCAACAGCGATGGCATTAAAATAAGCACATAGGGGCTTAAGTAAAAGATTGAAAAAAATGTTATATTAAACACCATCAGGGCCCTGATTTTTCCCACTTAGGAGTGCAGTTATAATTGACGCCACTTCCAAAGGGGAAATGTGGCGTTCCAGTTCTTGAAGGACCTCATTAGGAAATGTTGGGAAGTCTACCTCTTGTAAATATTCTTGTATCCGAGTATGTTTTTTTCTGAACCGCCTCGGGACCTAATGAAGGCTATATAGGGACTGGTAATATTTTTGAAACTCCAAAGCAATATGTGAAGAGTCCATTATGAGACTGTCTTGAACCATCAGCTTGTGCACATGACATAGACTTTGCTTTTTTTCTGGGAGCTTGAGCCAACAGGCACCCACAATTTTTTCTGTATTCATAGAACCTATGAGCCTAAAACCTGAGTTTTTTTGTGCCTTTCACTCAAGACAATCTGATAGTTGCCTGTAAGAGGGCCTTATGCCTATGTTCCATCAGCCGAATCTCCTCCACTAGGCCCACCATCTTTTTACGCTTTTGATTCTTAATCCTAGCACCATGGCTGATCAATACTCCCAAGATCACTGCCTTATGCCCCTCCCAAAGAGATTGCACTGAGACCTCTGACGTAGGGTTCAGTTCAAAATAAGATGTAAATGAAGACTCTAGATCTTCCTGCACCAACTTATCATCTAATAAGTTTTCATTAAGTCTCCATGTCCAATCTCTGCATCCTAGGTCTGAAAAGGAAAGGGTAATGGACCCTGGCACTTGATCAGATAGAGTTATATGACCAATAGAAGCGTCAACAGGATGATGTAGGTAATATTGATCCATGTAGAGGAGATCCAGCCTGGGGTAGGAATCATAAACCCCAGAATAATAGTCCTGCTCTGAAGCCTGTTTCGCTCTCCAGTAATCTTCTAAGTGTGAAGATTGCAATAGTTTTTGGAAATGTCTCAGAGCCTTACTAGAAAAAGCAGAATTCCTGGAAGAGGTATCTAATTTGGGATTTGGGGACAGGTTAAAATCTCCTCCTAATACCAGTAAGGACTCTTTAAATGCAGACAATTTAAGTAGAACTGTCGACAAAAAATTAATAGTGCCTGCAATTTGGTGCGTATATGCTTGCTATATTCCCAAGTTGTCCCGCAAAGATACCCTTCAAGAAAATGTATCTGCCCTCTGTGTCCAGAAGTTTGTCCACAAGTACAAAAGGGGACAACTTGTGTATGTCTATCACCACACTCCTGGCTTTTGGCACAGGTGAAGGGCAGATGTACCATTGCGTGTACATCGAGTGAGGCAGTTTGGGTGTGGGTATGAGGTGCAGAATGCAAAGCTCTTGCAAACTCCTACCCCTTTTGTTGGAAGAACAGAGCCCCCGGCCATTATACGAGAGTATCGTCAATTCAGACACCATCTCCCTGCATTAAAATTGAGTCCAAAATAAGAAATTCCAGAGGATCCACTGTAACCCGTAGGAGGGTTTCTCCCTACCATCAGTTACCACGCATCCAGGAGTTCCAAGTGCATGGAGAGTGCGCAAAAATAAAAAACATAACAAGAACAACTGAAAATCAAACCCCCCCAAACCACCACCAGAGCAGAACCACCTCAAGTGGGTAGTGGGAAAAGTACAGACAGGGGATATTGGACACCACCCAAGACCAAGTGGTATCTGGGGGCCCCTGCAAACTGTAACTTACAGTTTTGTCCACTAACCGTGGGAACCTGTATGCAGAGGAAATTTGATTGGAAGGAGGCATACGGCAACTATTCCAAAACCCTGGGCAAATTAAAACTCACAATAATAACGTTATAAAGACAAAAATACATAGGGGGACAACCCTTAAGGATTAACTAGCATGTGTGGTATATCCCGTGACCATGGAGCGCAAAGCCCGTGTATACTATAATCCAGCGTGGGTGAAGGGCCAGGGTCAGATGGAAATGGCACGGTGTCTCGCGACAGCATAGAAACAATCAAACTACATGACTAAACCAGGTGACCCTGGGAGCCACCAGTGTCTGTCCCTAGCCCACCAGCCAAGCACAATAAAAGTCTTGTTCAGACATATTAAAGATTATTGTAGCCTTAGCCCATGGGGTGAGCAGACCTCAGGGCCCTGAGTTACACCAGCTCACAATGGGAATCCCATATATCTCGCAAGTGAAAATCAGCCATTAAGCTGCATAGAGTTTCCAAAGGCATCTCCTCTTGCCCGTTGCCAGTGACAGTGAAGTCGTTGAGGGACTGGTTGCCATTGGCCTTGAATCTGTGGGACCGGTATGTCCTCTATGAACCGCCAGTCCATAAAAGAGGGGGTATCCAGAAACTTGGCAAAATCATCCTTGTTGTGGAGTACTGCCGTTTACCCATTCCATTTTGCAGTAAGGCGGAAAAGGAACCCCCAGTTGTATGCGATCCCCTCCTGGCTGAGGACCTCCAGAACAGGTTGCAGAGCCCTGTGCATCATTAGAGTTCGACAAGCTAGATCCAGGAACATGGACAATTGGGCCCAATCAAAGTTAACACGGCCCTTGCCACGCATAGCCTTCATGATAGCCTCTTTTACAGCATATTTGTGGATCCCACAGATGACATCCCTTGGCTTATTGACTTCTTTTAGAGGTGGCAGTAATGCCCTGTGAGCATGATCAATTTCTATGTTGGAAGGGGCCCTATCTCCCAGAATCTGTATGAAAATTCCCTGTACTGTAGGGATCAGATCCGGAGCATGTATGGCTTCAGGCAGGCCCCTATTCCGGATAATTTGCCTATGCTCTCTATTTTCATAGTCATCTAGCTATAAAACAAGAGAGTCAGTCATAGTGTCTTGCCTTTGGATTCTGTCCCTCAATGCTGTCACAGATTGTGTAATCTCCTCCTGCCCAGATTCAAGTGTCTCAACCCTGTGTCCCATTGCTGTGGTTTCAAGCTTCAGGTGTCTCTGGGGCCTCCTTAAGATTAGATTCCACAGTGGAAATAAGCTGGAATATTTCAGATTTAGTGGGGAGCGCCTTGATACGTGCCCTTAAGTCCCAATCTCTCTCCACATCTCCCAGCACCTAGTCATTATGGGACAATGTAGCTGAAACTTGAGAAGGAGCAGGGCTGTGTACCTGTTCATGGCTGCAGGGAAAAGAAGGCTGCATCTCTGAGCAAGGTGAAGACTGCTTTGTCTGAACATGGGGGAAGACCGCTTAACAAGGCCCTCCTTATGAGACTGAAAGATATTTATCACAGATCAAAAAAGGAAAAAAAGAGCTCTCATAGTGTAGTATTTCAATGAATCAGTTTAATTAAAACAGTAAAAAAATACTCACAAAGCCAGCATAAAAGCAAGCATCACCTTATAATGTATTGCAGAGATACCAACAAACTTTTCCCCTTGTGTTGTGCATCCACTTCCGGGCACCGGCTGGCATGATCACGTAACTCTTATAAGTCCCGCCCGACGTGTTTCATCACTGTGGAAATCATCAGGGGGAGTGGCAAGGAGGCAGCATCACACTGGAACCTTTTTATTTAAGCCAGGATCAAAGGAAAATACACTGTGCATGCTCCATTGTTAAAGGAAGCACGGTGTGACAATGTCAGCTGTTTGACAACAACAATCAGAATCAGCAACATCACTACTACTACACATGCTCCCGAATTATGTGAATCACAGAGTATCACTAATAGGGTTGAGCGAACAGGGACTGTATTGTTCGGGGATGGTACCGGACTTTTGGGTGTTCGGTACCCGGACACGGACCCAAACATTTTACTGTATGTTCGGGATACAGTCCGTTGTTCTGTAATTTATTTCATGTTTTGTTGCAGTTTTAATGGCGCGGTTTCAACAGCTGCAGTGCAGCCAATCAACAAGCGTTTAACTAATGTGCTCTTAGAAGCCATCACAGCCATGCCTACTAATGGCATGGCTGTGATTGGCCAGTGCAGCATGTGACCCAGCCTCTATATAAGCTGGAGTCACTTAACGCCGCACGTCACTCTGCTCTAACTACTGTAGGGACAGGTTCCTGATGCTGCTGAGGGAGAGATAGGAGATTATTGTATGGGCAGGCTGGAGATTGCTTTCAGGGAAAGAATAGGAAGAATCTTCTTTAATCAGACAGCGATCTACATCAATTTTATTGTGTGGGGGTGCAGTGCACAATCTTTTTGCCCTGACCTGAGCCCAGTGAGGAGGAGGGGAAAAAAAAACCTTTTATCAGTCTGCTAGGTTGCGTGCAGTGGCCATGTAATGCAAGCTCAGTGCATATGTGTCTGCTTAATCTAGGTTTTTAAAAAAAAAGTTTTTTCCTTACAGTGACTGTGATATTTTACTGTGACATACAGTGTTTAGACACTGCTGTTCTAATCTGCTATTCTAAAAAGCACCAATTTAAGGGGAAAATAATTATTTTTCAGTTTTTCATTCATACGTTACTGTGACATACAGTGTTTAGACACTGCTGTTCCAAACTGCTATTCAAAAAGCACCAATTTAAGGGGAAAATAATTATTTTTCAGTTTTTAGGGAAAAATCATTATTTTTCAGTTTTTCATTCAAATGGGTTTTTATTCAATAGCGGAATAGAACAACAACAGTATCCAACCTGTTAGGTGGGAGGCGTGCGGCGTGTAGCGGCCATGTAATGCAAGCTCAGTGCATATGTGTCTGCTTAATCTGGATTAAAAAAAAAAAACATTTTCCTTCATATTTTACTGTGACATACAGTGTTTAGACACTGCTGTTCTAATCTGCTATTCTAAAAAGCACCAATTTAAGGGGAAAATAATTATTTTTCAGTTTTTCATTCATACTTTACCGTTTAGACACTGTAAACAATATATAATGTAAACAATATATATACAGCGCTATATAAAATCAAATAAAGTGACAAAGTGCATCATATAAATCAATATTCCTCTTAAAGTGCAATATATAAATAAATATTCCTCTTAAGGTGCAATAATTAATGTCCATAAAGTGCATTCAAAGGTGAAGTGCATAAAAAGTCCACTAAAACATGAATAAAATCATGAACCAAGCTTCAATCAAGGTGCTTGATAGATATTTCCATATATAAAGCGCAAGTGACACCACCACCGTTTAGCCACAAGATGGCCTCTCACCTCACTGAAGCATTAAACCAACAATGAATCCTCAATAAGTCCAGTGTAAGGGATGCCACTTCCTGGATCGATCTCTCACAATCCCATGGATATAGTATGTGAATAAAGATAATAAAGCATCTAAGTGTACACTGCTATTATCCTTTTATTAAATCACATTCAAAGGTGGAAATGCACTCACATAAATCAGCACAATGGGCTTGTGCGGACCGTACACGCCAAACAGTAGCTGTCGGGAGCCGTACTGATGGGTTGCCGCTCGTCCGTCCGAGTCTCCGCCCCCTATATGCGTGGCGTCTTACGCTTTCGCATCACAACTTCCACAGTCTGCTTAATCTGGATTTAAAAAAAAAACTTTTTTTCGTCATATTTTACTGTGACATACAGCCTTTAGACACTGCTGTTCTAATCTGCTATTCAAAAATCACCAATTAAAAGGGAATTTTTTTTTCATTTTTTCCTTTATATGTTACTGTGAGATATAGGTTTTAGACACTGCTGTGTTCTAACCTGCTCTTCAAAAATCACCAATTAAAGGGAAAAATAAAAAAATTTCATTCATACGTTACTGTGAGATACACCCTTTGGATACTGTTGTTCTATTCCGCTTTTCAATAAAAACCCGTTTAGGGAAAAAAAATTTAATTGCAGCCAAGTCTGCATATGTTACTGTGAGATACACCCGTTGTATACTGTTGTTCTATTTCGCTATACAATAAACACTCATTTAGGGAAAAAATATAAAATTGCGGCCTAGTCTGTATCTGTACGTGTGAGATACACCCTTTTAGATACTGTTGTGCTTTTCTGCTATTCAATAAACACCCATTTAGGGGAAAGAAAGATATTAAATTGCGGCTTAGTCTGTATCTGTACGTGTGAGATACACACTTTTAGATACTATTGCTCTATTCTGCTATTCAATAAACACCCATTTAGGGGAAAGAAAGATATTAAATTGCGGCTTAGTCTGTATCTGTACGTGTGAGATACACCCTGTTAGATACTGTTGATCTATTCTGCTATTCAATAAACACCCATTTAGGGGAAAATTAATAATTTTGCAGCGTTTGCTGATTATATTACTGTGAGATACACCCTTTAAATTTGTTTGGCACATTTCCTTTCACCACCGAGGATTACAAGGCGCTTCAGTTTGCCTCCTGTTGCTAACTCCTCCTACTCCGCTTCCTCATCCTCTACCGCCTGCGCATCCGGAGAAGTGATCATTTCCAAGGCTTTCAGGGCAGTCATTCACAAGTGGCTCCGAGGGTGGGTTCCTGCACCCTCAAATGCTAGGTACACAATTGTCCAGCAAGGGCACAGTTCTGGAGGATGACGAGGTGGAGGATGAGGAGGAGGAGATGAAGGATGAGGAACCATGTTCACAGCAGGGTGGCACCCAGATAACAGATAGCAACAGATACTACACTTGATCTTAGCCAAAAGGTCGAGAAGCGATGCTAGTGGCATGGCCACCTGACAGCGGGGGCACAGTGGAAGCACAAGGCGAAGGCAGAGGTGGAGGTCGCCAAGGCAGCCAGGGCACCACCAACACCTCAGAAGGCAGGGCTAGCATGTATGAAATGTGGAAAAGCTTTGTAGGCACACCACAATAACCAGGACCACCAGCTGTTTTTTTTTTTAAGCCCGTGGGGTGTGTGAACACACTCAGACTATCACCCAGTGGGTGCATTAAAAAGTGCACACCAAAAAAGTGAGACACAAAAAGTGCACAGGGTGTACACATGATCCCTGACCATAATCCCCTGGGGCGCAGGGCTCCTGACAGGGACTGGGGTACTTACACTGGCTAACCTGGCCGAAACCAGGCAGCCCCGTTCTTTAGGAGGTCTGCTGAAACAGACCACCCCACCCAAGTACTAGGTGGTGCTCTCCCGAAGAGAGACCCATGAGAGAGGGCGAACCAAGCCAGAAGGCCATATCCACCCCCTCCCAAGACTTTCAGTGACAGGCCCAAGGACCTACACCCTACTAATCACGCTGTGCATGTATGAAATGTGGAAAAGCTTTGTAGGCACGCCACAATAACCAGGACCACCAGCTGTTTTTATTTTTTTTTTAAGCCCGTGGGGTGTGTGAACACACTCAGACTATCACCCAGTGGGTGCATTAAAAAAAGCACACCAAAAAAGTGAAGCACAAAAAGTGCACAGGGTGTACACATGATCCCTGACCATAATCCCCTGGGGCGCAAGGCTCCTGACAGGGACTGGGGTACTTACACACGCCACAATAACCAGGACCACCAGCTGTTTTTTTTTTTTTTAAGCCCGTGGGGTGTGTGAACACACTCAGACAAAATCACATAGCCTAGGACAATTTTTACCCAGGTAAACCCAAAGGTGACTGGGAAAATTGTGTAGGTTATGATGCATTCATAATGCGTTCACAACAATTTTTGATTATTTTAGCAACTATATAATCGTATCTGATCTTTGGGTCTACGCGTTTCGCAGTGTGCTTCTTCAGGACCACATTTTTACATCAGATAAATCTTAAGACAGAAGAGATATTTGATTAGTACAAGCATAGTCAAAGTTAATAATTCATGATACAGTTTGTGTGCATACTATCTGGACAAACACACACCTTTAGGGCGTAGCCAATGTCTCCCGGGCGGACATAGAGGACGCAATTAAGGATGGTCAGGGCAGAGCTACCGATCTCGACGGTAATTATTAGAATATCTAAGAATATATAGAATAAATATATAAATGGATAACATACCAGTGGTATATTTAGGATGTTGTGTCTACCCACGAAAATTCAATCTAGCCGGCTGATGGTTTTGTTCCCTGGATATAGGGCTGGAGATTCTGGCCTGTAAGTATATCATATGTCCATTTAAATTTGTCCCATAGGAAGTAGGCAAGTAGTGGAAGAATCTCCTGTATGTTACCTGAGCTGCAGCTCTGCCACGAGTCCGCCGCCATATTGGATGGTCGGCGGAACTAGTCCTTATATATCGCGCCCTCCACATCACCAATGGTGCTGCTGCTCAGTTTCAGGGTCTTGGCAATCTTCTTATAGCCTAGGCCATCATTATGTAGAGCAAAAATTATTTTTTTCAGATCCTCAGAGAGTTCTTTGCGATGCCATGTTGAACTTCAAGTGACCAGTATGAGAGAGTGAGAGCTATAAAACAAAATTTAATACACCTGCTCCCCATTCACACCTGAGAGCTTGTAACACTAACGAGTCACATGACACCGGGAAGGAAAAATGGCTAATTGGGCCCAATTAAAACTTTTTCATTAGGGGTGTACTTACTTTTGTTGCCAGCGGTTTAGACACTAATGACTGTGTGTTGAGTTATTATGAGGAGACAGCAAATTTGCACTGTTATACAAGCTGTACACTCACTACTTTACATTGTAGTAAAGTGTAATTTCTGCAGTGTTGTCACATGAAAAGATAAAATAAATTGTTACAAAAATGTGAGTGGTGTACTCACTTTAGTGAGATACTGTATATCTATCTATACATATATATATATATATATATATATATATATATATATATACAAACCTGATTCCAAAAAAAGTTGGGACACTGTACAAATTGTGAATAAAAACAGAATGCAATTAAAGTTTCAAATTTCAATATTTTATTCGGAATACAACATAGATGACATATCAAATGTTTAAACTGAGAAAATGTATCATTTTAAGGGAAAAATACGTTGATTTTAAATTTCATGGCATCAACACGTCTCAACAAAATTGGGACAAGGCCATGTTTACCACTGTGTGGCATCCCCTCTTCTTTTTATAACAGTCTGCAAACATCTGGGGACTGAGGAGAAAAGTTGCTCAAGTTTAGGAATAGGAATGTTGTCCCATTCTTGTCTAATACAGGCTTCTAGTTTCTCAACTGCCTTAGGTCTTCTTTGTAACATCTTCCTCTTTATTGCAGAAAAAATTACCGTAAATAGTTAGGCCACACCCCTGTAGATTCACAGAAAAAAGTAAGGAAAGAAAAAGTGGGGTTTTTTAGGCCTGGTTATGAGATGATCAAAATATGACGTAATGTGTTTTTTAAAAATAGAAGGCATATTTATTGAACAAAAAAAAAGGGAGGGGGTTTCATAAAAAAGCATGTATTAACATGCTATAATGACAAACATACAACATACAAAACACAAAAGTCAGTATATAAGAAAACCAAGTGGTAGGTCTCAATAAGAGATGATGGAGAATGGTCCCTGCACATACGACGCGTTTCACATGGTTTTGCTTCCTCAGGGCTCACGAGACCAAAAAACAACTAGTATTCTACAAGAGAATATTACAATGAATATACGGCATATGAATTTTGTCATGCATAGAGTATATGATGTCATACTGCGTATACATTGTCTATACATCATTCTTTCTCAATAACAAGACATAACAAAAATTATATACTGACCCTTTGTGTGTAAAATCATTGGGTAGACGGCAGTCCCGTACACAGATGCTGGTCATATATTATCTTTAAGTAAGATTCAGTGTGGAATTATACATATATACCCTATGTTGTGTACACTAAGTATAAGGGCGTATGTATATATATATATATATATAGAGAGAGAGAGAGAACACACGCTATGTCCTATATATCAAGGCACGAAATTATAGCCACAATAATGATATTAGGTCATATTCTAAAGTATTGTACCACTTCCGCAATGTATTTCCACCTGATGGAAGAAAGAAACAGAGAGTGGCAGATTGAGAGGTGGTGATGAGAGATGGCTGATAATATTTATTATAGTGGTCTTAATATTAAGAAGCATTGGTTACCTTACTGTGGGTCCTATGCCTTCACCAGGCAGATGCCCATACAAGTACTCGTCCCTGACAGACCACCAGTCCGTCAGTCATAGTAAGGGGGACACAGCAGAGAGTATCCATAGGCTCCCTCCAGGAAGCAGTCCCTAAGCGATACAAAGTATCCACTATTATAGACAAGGTGTCTAAACATCCATGAGAATAAAGTTTCTAGGGAGTACTCAATCACATACCTCTGTATAAATGTGCCAGCTTCTCATCTGCCTGCTTATTCATGGTAGAGACCACATATATAGTGTCTCTGTTACCGCCAATAATCATCGGCGTCCGTGACCCGGAAGTCAGCGGACCGCCTGCATCCCATCATCGTCACTTCCGCTGCCGGCGGAAGTGACGTGACAATACATTGCCAGGAGCTCGTGATAGTATGTGGAGAAAAGGCGGAAGCAGTCATAGCTCATCCAGGCTTCGGATAATATACACTACCATGGTAACATCATCGCACAGACATAAACCCGCCCCCCCCCCCCCCCGCCGAGAGTTACAAACACACAAAGGGCCAGTTCACAATGTAGTTAACATTGGAAACCTAGTACACATGCGATTTAGCGCATATTGAAGAACTGCTACTAATGCAATATAGATGTATATTTATGGGCACATATCAAACGTCATGGAGGGCTGAACTATCAGAAAACCAAAAGGACAAGCCCCAGAAGGGGAAGAGGAATTAATTGGAGTGTACTTACATATTCCCACAATGTGAGGGGAGAGGGCAGGTAACCCAAATATCTATAATTCAGGGCCGAGACAGGAGGGGAGGTTTAAAAGCAGAAACTGCAAAAAATGTAATGTATACATGGCTAGTTAATACATTAAAGCTAGTCCTATAAAGCGCATTATTCCCCATACAAAATCACTGCAGGTCTCTATTTCATTTCATTATAGATAGGGTCCCTCTCAACATCTATACCCCAATATTTGTATTAAGGGTATATTAAGAGGGGAGAACATAGGGGGAGACTGTCAATGTTTGTATACAAGGTATTAGAAGGGGAGAGCGTGAAGGAAAACAGTCAAGGGAGGGAAAGAGAAAGACAAAAGGGAGTTCATTTGTATGCATAGTGGTAAGATGAAGATCCTGACCGCAAAGCCGGCAAGTGGTCAGATAGACGGCACCCTGGCTGTATCGATTTTAGTGGAATTAATCGCCACATCGATATATAAGTGGAGATTATGTGCAGGAGATCTAGAGGCGAGGAGGGCTAAAAGAACGGTTTAAAACATATACATTAATTTAAGCCAGGTGGCAGTGTAGCTCCTAAATCAAAAATCCACCTCATCTCCCGTGCCAGCACACGTTTGTCGATGTCGCCACCCCTTCCATCCTGTGTGATTACATCCAGAATTGTAAATTGAATACATGATGGGTCAAAATTGTGTTTGAGTCCCACATGACCACCTATTGGGGTATTAATTTGGCCATTATTGATATATGATATGTGATCATTAATTCTTTTCCAAAAGGGCCTGATTGTTTTGCCAATGTAGAAGGCTCTACAAATACAAAACATAATATATACTACACCTGAGGTCTGGCATGTAATATGTTTGTTAATTGATCTTATCCGGCCAGAGGGCAGCCTACATGAGCAACCCTCCTGGATCCACGGGCAGGATCTGCATCTTCCACATTTATATAGTACTTTTGGGTGAGGGTCATGTATTGATCTAGTGTAATGACTAGTTACTGTGTAATCCCTAAGAGATCTAGGTCTTCTAAATGTCATATTTGGGACCATACCCAAATATTTAGCCAGAATTGGGTCACTTCGTAGGAGGTCCCAGTTTTTTGTTAGGATGTCCCTGATCTCCGAGTGTTGTTTATTATATGTAGTAACAAATCCAATTATATTTTACTCATCTTTTAGTTTCCTAATAAATAATAGTTCATGTCTTGTCTTTCTCTTTGCCTTATTGAAGGCCCTTCTGAGCATGGATTTGGTATAATCCCTATTGAGAAGACGTAATCTCAATGCATCGGATTCTCGTTGAAAATCCGTTTCGTCCAAACAGTTTCGTCTAAGATATTGCGAATAGGGTATACTTCATATTAGTGCTTGAGGATGTGAGCTTTCAGAATGCAAGATTGTATTACCTGCGGTAGGTTTTCTGTATAGTGTTGATCCGATTCTTCCAGAATAGGGTAGTGTCCAGAAAATCTATTTTCTCCCTACTCCAAGTCATGGTAAATTTTAAATTGAAAGTGTTAATCTGTAGTTGTTGGAAAAATAGATGGAACATCTCAAAGCTCACATCCCACACTACGAGCACGTCATAGGGGCTCGCTGGTAAAGATGGATCGCTCCCACCTACCCAGGTGCAGGTTAGCATATGCCGGGGCACATGAAGTACCCTCCTCTTTATGATGCGTGCAATGATTTCTATGGGTGAAAGATCTGGACTGCAGGCTGGCCATCTCAGTACCCGGATCTTCCTTCTAGGCAGCCATGATGTTGTAATTGATGCAGTATGTGGTCTGGCATTGTCATGTTGGAAAATGCAAGATCTTGACGACGTCTGGATGGGAGCATATGTTGTTCTAGAACTTGGATATACCTTTCAGCATTGATGGTGTCTTTCCAGATGTGTAAGCTGCCCATGCCACACACACTTATGCAGCCCCATACTGTTAGAGATGCAGGTTTCTAAACTGAGTGCTGATAACAACTTGGATTGTCCTTGTCCCCTTTAGTGCAGATGACTAAAGTCAAAAATAACTTCAAATTTTGATTTGATTGGACCAGTGACATTACTACAGTAATCAGTGCTAAAAATATGCACTGTTACTGTAATAATGACACTAGCAGGGAAGGGGGTTAACATTGTGGGTGATCAAGGGGTTAAATGTGAGCCTAGGGGAGTGATTCCAACTGTGGGGGGTGTGGCTTGTGAAATGATCATAGAGACCTGTGATCCTATATAGAAGGATCACAGGGGCTCTATGATCATTCCAGGGAGAAGAACGGTCAGTTGTGTTTACAACAGCTGACCCTTCTTCTCTCTCAGTGGGGAGCGATTGTGGGTGTCAGGTGGCAATCAGAGCCGCCTGCCCCGTGCAACGGCTTCCCCGCTGCTGAGTGGGGTCAGGAGCGCGTCGGCGGCAGGGCGCTCGCCCCCTAGCTGCAGAGGCGTGACCAACGTAGGTCTACGTTGGTTTGAGCAAGAGAGCTGCCCCGCCACAGTAAAAAGGTGGCGGGCGGTTCGGAAGAGGTTAATGGCATCCCAGTCTTAGTCTGTAGGGTTCAATATGTGGACTCTCTGCAGGCCAATCAAGTTCCTCCACCCCAAACTCGTTCATCCATGTCTTTATGGACCTTGTTTGTGCACTGGAAGGTATATACATAGTTGGAAGCATGAAATTGTCCAAAATGTCTTGGTATTCTGAAGCCTTCAGAGTTCCCTTCACTGGAACTAACCCCGGAAAAACAACCCCACACCATAACCCCCTCCACCAAATGATTGCAGAATCATTTTTAACATAACATCATTATATAGGTGCATGTGTGTGTGATTATAGAACACAAACATGGTTACTATACCATATACTTGTATACATTTTAGGTAGATGTGCATAGGGTAAATTTGGTATTAATAAATTAGAAACTGAAAAAGTATTTTGTACACTTTTTGATACACATTTTTCCATGATGAGTAAAGAAGCAGGATAGCATTAATTCCCCCTTCCCCAGTAGCACATACCATATATGGCCTGTTTCACACAGGCGTCAGCAGTGTAAACAACAAGCACTGATTAACCATTTGTTGAGCTTTCAGCAAGCTTTGTTGAAGCTTTTAAACACAGATCCTAATGGGAATGTTGATTGCCACTTTAAACAAGCTGCTAGCAGGCTTTAGCAGGCTTTCAACAAGCTTCAATAAGTTCTGAAGCCTTCTAGCAGCTTGTTTAAAGAGTGGCAATGCACTCATTTCCACATCAACACATCATAATCATGTAAATAAGGTCTTAAGGAAACTGAAAGTTTTCTGTATCAAAAGGAGTTTAGCATCAGCAGCAAAAAAACTAAATTCACAGTAGTTGCAGCAACATTCTGTGCTGAACAGCAGTACAGTACATTGAACATTTACTTCCACTGCCCTCCATTTTACTTATGCTTATCTTTTACTTAGAGAGATACCTGGACTAATTATACATTCTTATTAATTAAGTTCCAAGGGAAGAACAAGCAGTTAGGAGTTAGGTTGGATCTATATAGTACAGTGAGTTGTGAGGAAGCAGAAGCAGGTGGCAAACATTGTGGGAGATCCATTACTTTTCTTGCATGTGACCCAGAATGTTTTGCACTTGAACACGCAGCAAATACTTTCTAACTTTCATATTAAAACATACCAATGGAAATTCTATAGATTATAGATTGTATTCTTCCTATGCCTTTGACCCTGGAAATTATATAGTGACTAAACACAATCAGGTGTTCTCCATCCCAGGTTCCATAAAAGAATGTGATTAGTCTGACATGTTAAAGATTGCACTGATGCAGCCCTCTCATTCACCTTCTACACCTTTTACTAAGCACCTTCCTCCTTGTGCTTAGTAAAGTAATGTTATAGTTATAAAGAAATGCATGTAGCATTATAGAAAGTTTACCTGTTTTTCAGCCACATGGTAAGATAGTGGGGAGGTATGAAACTTGGAAATATCGTTCTGTTGTTTTAAATCTAAAATATAAAATTTTATGGTATTTTCCTGTAAATTGTACACTTTGTGCAGACATTAAAATGCTTGTGTATACTGTTATACATTTTCAATTTTCTAATTGATCATTTATTACACAAATTATTCAGCTACGCTTACTTCTTAAACAATGGAAGAATATACAAAGAGATTCAGGTGTCCCACTAAAATCTCAGCCATGGTTATGAGTTTTTGTGTGACACCTTGAAGCTCTTCATATATTGTTACTTTCAAAATTGCCTCGGAGTCAGGGTAGTCCCCTGTTCTTGGGGTAGGAGAAGAAAAGCAGCGCCACCTCAGTGTAAATTAAAAGGTTATTTATTACATAAAAACAACGTAGTAACTCACACAGAGGAAATCGTTGATCAGCAAATGGTAATAGTTCTTCTGCAACACTCCAGGGATGTTCGGGAAGTACACTGTGGTGGCCGTGGTCCTGGCTGTGCCGGTGGAGTCCGACACTTCCTGTGGTTCTGGCAGCGTTCCCCTGTTCTTGGTAATCTTTTAGTCCCCCTTCACACTGGTGCGATGCAGGGAATTATGCGCCAAAGTGCCGGTTTCCTGTATAGCACCAGAATCGCACAGTGGTTTACACTGAAATCTGAAAATCGCTGGGGGTATCAATGTAAAGTTAATGACACCCCCAAAATGGTTCGCAGACCTCAGTGTGAACTGTGAAATGGTTCAAGAATTGGATCGCATAGGTGTGAACACCCATGCGATCCGATTCCAGTGCAAACCAAAAAAAGGGTCCTGCACCTTTGTGGTGTGACTGTGATGCGATTTCAGCCATAAATTTGTATGGTTGAAATCGAATTGAACAGACATCGCATGTGATCTGCACAGCAATGCGGTGCAAATCACATGTGATGTCTGGCATCGCACTACTGTGAACCGGCACCTACTCCTTTCCCCCTGCTCTGTTTTTTATGTGGGTTTTTTGTTGGGGACTTTTTGTGTTTTGCCCGAGTTTTCCCTGTGGAGCTGTTTGCCTTCTGAGTTATACTTCTGAAACAAATCTTTAAACTCTGTAAAGAAAAGATGTCTTTGGAGTGATTTTTACAGACACATGCTGAGGTTCAAGCCAGAGCCAGAGGAAACACTTTGTATGCAGTTCAATTTTAAAAAGCATCTTTCATGAAGGTGTTAGCTTAGTTTACAAATATTTTTGATATTCTTCTTTGTATCGCACGATAAACATAAAGGAAGTTTCTTGTCAATTTTTCCGTAATATTTACTAAGGGTCCCTGATAAAACTTCAAATAATAGCCCCCCAATGCAAGTATGGCTTTGTGACTTATTGCTTCTACTTCAAGACATGCAATCATGAGCACAAGTTTGTGTCAAGACTAGGGTTGAGCGGACACCTAGATGTCCGTGTTCGACGGGTTCGGCCGAACTTTAAAAAAAAGTCCGGGTCCGTGTCCCGGACTTTTACCGAACTTTTCCCGGACACCGAACCCCATTGAAGTCAATGGGGACCCGAACTTTAAGGCACTAAAATGGCTCTAAAACACCAAAGGAAAGGGCTAGAGTGCTGCAAATGGCAGCAAAACGTAATTAAGAGCATGGCAAGTGCTCTGCAAACAAATGTGGATAGGGAAATAACTTAAAACAACAAAAAAAAACAGAAAAATAAAACAATGTTCTTCTTCATCTCTGAAGGACGAGGCCCATATGGAGTAGGAGGGAGGTTGAGGTGGTGGTGGATGTGGCGGTGACATAGGCGTGCGCACAGGGTGTGCTGGGTGTGCCTGGGCACACCCTAATCACCTAGGGCACATAGCATTGCCAGTGAGGAGATGGGAAAGATCTCCCTGGGACCTGCTCTGCTCTATTTCTCCTTGCCTACAGGTACATGGCCCCGATACATTACTCTCCCTGCTGGCAAACACATGCATGTGTATTTCAACTTTGGGGTGCACACCTTAATGCAATAGGCTGCGCACACCTATGGGCGGTGTAGGTGGAAGCGGCGGTGGAGGAGGACCAGGGCCGGATTAACAGCATCATGGGCTTGGTGCTGAGGATTTTGAAGGGCCTTAAGGGCCGTGCCTTGCCATGCACCCAGAGGAGGAAGGGTGCAGCCATGCATGCCTAATTCAACATGGGATGCTGTCTCTGAAGCCCATAAACACATCCATGCATCGCCAACTGTCCCTCCTTGTCCGGCCTTCACGCTGTGTGGGGAGGTTCTGAGGGTGCTGCCTGGGGAAGCGAGCATAGAAGCCAGACTTCTGTGTTTACAAGTGACAGAAGAGCGGTAACAGTGAATATGGCCAACCCGGGGCCTATATAAAAGGTAGGGGCCTGGAGCTGCAGCTCCAATAGCCCCTACATTAATCTGGCCCTGAGGAGGAGGACGAGGTAGCCAACACTGCTTCTTTTCAAAAATTTTAAATGAGGGTACACCCCAAAAGAGTGAGAAAGAGCAAAAATGGAACAATGGGTGGGTAAGGTCGGTATCCATTGCTATTCTGCATAAGGTACGGAAAAGTCCCGTGGGATCCATGCCTGGTTCATTTTAATGAACGTGAGCTTGTCCACATTGTCTCTGGACAGGCGGCTGCGCTTGTCTGTTATAACGCCCCCAGCCGTGCTAAATACCCGTTCAGATAATACACTGGCTGCAGGGCACGCCAGCACCTCCAAGGCGTAAAGGGCAAGCTCAGGCCATGTGCCCAATTTGGAGACCCAGAAGTTGAAGGGGGCAGACCCGTCATTCACTACATGTAGGCGTGTGCACACATACTGCTCCACCATGTTGGTAAAATGCTGCCTCCTGCTAAGACGTTCCATCTGAGCTGCTGGTGCTGCTGTTTGTTGTGGCGTGCTGACAAAGCTTTTCCACATTTCGGCCATGCTAACCCTGCCTTCTGAGGTGCTGGCGGTGCCCTGGTTGCGTTGGCGACCTCCTCCTCCTCCTCCTCTGCCTTGTGCTTCCACTGTGGCCCCGCTGTCAGATGGGAATGCCAGCAGCATGGCGTCTACCAGCGTGCGCTTGTACTCGCGCATCTTGCGATCGCGCTCCAGTGAGTGAATTAAGGACGGTACGTTGTCCTTGTAACGGGGATCCAGCAGCGTGGCCACCCAGTAATCAGCACAAGTTAGAATGTGGGCAACTCGGCGGTCGTTGTGGAGACACTGCAGCATGTAATCGCTCATGTGTGCCAGGCTGCCCAGAGGCAACGAAAGGCTGTCCTCTGTGGGAGGTGTATCGTCCGTGTCCTCTGTATCCCCCCAGCCACGCACCAGTGATGGCCATGAGCTGGCCTGGGTGCCACCCTGCTGTGAACATGGTTCCATCTCCTCCTCCAGCTCCTCCTCCTCCTCATCCTCCTCATCCTCCAGAACTGTGCCCCTGCTGGACAATTGCGTCCCTGGCGTTTGCGTGTGCAGGAACCCACCCTCGGAGCCCCTTGCGAATGACTGCCCTGAAAGCCTTGGAAATGTTACCTCTTCATCCTCCTCCTCCTCCTCATCCTGTGCCACATCCTCTTCCATCATCCCCCGAATTGTTTTTTCAAGGAGGCATAGAAGTGGGATAGTTAAGCTGAGAACGGCGTCATTGCCACTGGCCATGTTGGTGGAGTACTCAAAACAGCGCAACAAGGCACACAGGTCTCGCATGGAGGCCCAGTTAAATTAAATAGCGGAATAGAAAATATGATCCAAAAAAAGTGTATGTATATCACACGTACACAACCACACTGGGCCCCAATTACTATTGTTTGTACCCCTAAAAGGCTAGATGAGGAGTAGGGGGAGTATGGAACAGGCAGCACCCTCAAACCTTCAGAAGTATGAGATGAACCCCAACAACTTGGAAAGGTGGATCTCTCTCACACGTACCAACACAGACTATCCCCCAATTTAACTGATCCCCAAAGGTTTTTGATTAAATAGCGGAATAGAAAATATGATCCAAAAAAAGTGTATGTATATCACACGTACACAACCACACTAGGCCCCAATTACTATTGTTTGTACCCCTAAAAGGCTAGATGAGGAGTAGGGGGGGTATGGAACAGGCAGCACCCTCAAACCTTCAGAAGTATGAGATGAACCCCAACAACTTGGAAAGGTGGATCTCTCTCACACGTACCAACACAGACTATCCCCCAATTTAACTGATCCCCAAAGGTTTTTGATTAAATAGCGGAATAGAAAATATGATCCAAAAAAAGTGTATGTATATCACACGTACACAACCACACTAGGCCCCAATTACTATTGTTTGTACCCCTAAAAGGCTAGGAGTAGGGGGAGTATGGAACAGGCAGCACCCTCAAACCTTCAGAAGTATGAGATGAACCCCAACAACTTGGAAAGGTGGATCTCTCTCACACGTACCAACACAGACTATCCCCCAATTTAACTGATCCCCAAAGGTTTTTGATTAAATAGCGGAATAGAAAATATGATCCAAAAAAAGTGTATGTATATCACACGTACACAACCACACTAGGCCCCAATTACTATTGTTTGTACCCCTAAAAGGCTAGATGAGGAGTAGGGGGGGTATGGAACAGGCAGCACCCTCAAATCTTCAGAAGTATGAGATGAACCCCAAAAACTTGGAAAGGTGGATCTCTCTCACACGTACCAACACAGACTATCCCCCAATTTAACTGATCCCCAAAGGTTTTTGATTAAATAGCGGAATAGAAAATATGATCCAAAAAAAGTGTATGTATATCACACGTACACAACCACACTAGGCCCCAATTACTATTGTTTGTACCCCTAAAAGGCTAGGAGTAGGGGGAGTATGGAACAGGCAGCACCCTCAAACCTTCAGAAGTATGAGATGAACCCCAACAACTTGGAAAGGTGGATCTCTCTCACACGTACCAACACAGACTATCCCCCAATTTAACTGATCCCCAAAGGTTTTTGATTAAATAGCGGAATAGAAAATATGATCCAAAAAAAGTGTATGTATATCACACGTACACAACCACACTAGGCCCCAATTACTATTGTTTGTACCCCTAAAAGGCTAGATGAGGAGTAGGGGGGGTATGGAACAGGCAGCACCCACAAATCTTCAGAAGTATGAGATGAACCCCAAAAACTTGGAAAGGTGGATCTCTCTCACACGTACCAACACAGACTATCCCCCAATTTAACTGATCCCCAAAGGTTTTTGATTAAATAGCGGAATAGAAAATATGATCCAAAAAAAGTGTATGTATATCACACGTACACAACCACACTAGGCCCCAATTACTATTGTTTGTACCCCTAAAAGGCTAGATGAGGAGTAGGGGGGGTATGGAACAGGCAGCACCCTCAAACCTTCAGAAGTATGAGATGAACCCCAACAACTTGGAAAGGTGGATCTCTCTCACACGTACCAACACAGACTATCCCCCAATTTAACTGATCCCCAAAGGTTTTTGATTAAATAGCGGAATAGAAAATATGATCCAAAAAAAGTGTATGTATATCACACGTACACAACCACACTAGGCCCCAATTACTATTGTTTGTACCCCTAAAAGGCTAGATGAGGAGTAGGGGGAGTATGGAACAGGCAGCACCCTCAAATCTTCAGAAGTATGAGATTGTGTTCACTGTACCCCACAAAGATTGAGTTCACTGCACCCCACAATGATTGTGTTCACTGCACCCCACAAAGATTGTGTTCACTGCACCTCACAAAGATTGTGTTCACTGTACCCCCCAAAGATTGTGTTCACTGCACCCCACAAAGATTCTGTTCACTGTACCCCACAAAGATTGTGTTCACTGCACCCTAAAAGGATGTTGTTCACTGCACCCCACAAAGATTGTGTTCACTGCACCCTAAAAGGATGTTGTTCACTGCACCCCAAAAAGATTGTGTTCACTGTACCCCCCCAAAGATTGTGTTCACTGCACCCCACAAAGATTGTGTTCACTGCACCCCAAAAAGATTGTGTTCACTGTACCCCCCAAAGATTGTGTTCACTGCACCCCAAAAAGATTGTGTTCACTGTACCCCCCAAAGATTGTGTTCACTGCACCCCACAAAGATTCTGTTCACTGTACCCCACAAAGATTGTGTTCACTGCACCCCAAAAAGATTGTGTTCACTGTACCCCCCCAAAGATTGTGTTCACTGCACCCCACAAAGATTCTGTTCACTGCACCCCACAAAGGATTTTGTTCACTGCACCCCAAAAAGATTGTGTTCACTGCACCCCAAAAAGGATTTTGATCACTGCACCCCAAAAAGGATGTTGTTCACTGCACCCCAAAAATGATTTTGTTCACTCCACCCCAAAAAGATTGTGTTCACTGCACCCCACAAAGATTGTGTTCACTGCACCCCAAAAAGATTGTGTTCACTGTACCCCCCAAAGATTGTGTTCACTGCACCCCACAAAGATTCTGTTCACTGTACCCCACAAAGATTGTGTTCACTGCACCCCAAAAAGATTGTGTTCACTGCACCCCAAAAAGGATGTTGTTCACTGCACCCCAAAAAGGATGTTGTTCACTCCACCCCAAAAAGATTGTGTTCACTGCACCCCACAAAGATTGTGTTCACTGCACCCCAAAAAGATTGTGTTCACTGCACCCCAAAAATGATTTTGTTCACTGCACCCCAAAAAGGATTTTGTTCACTGCACCCCAAAAAGGATGTTGTTCACTCCACCCCAAAAAGATTGTGTTCACTGCACCCCAAAAAGATTGTGTTCACTGCACCCCACAAAGGATTTTGTTCACTGCACCCCAAAAAGATTGTGTTCACTGCACCCCAAAAAGGATGTTGTTCACTGCACCCCAAAAAGGATTTTGTTCACTGCACCCCAAAAAGATTGTGTTCACTGCACCCCACAAAGGATTTTGTTCACTGCACCCCACAAAGATTGTGTTCACTGCACACCAAAAAGGATTGTGTTCACTGCACACCAAAAAGGATTGTGTTCACTGCACCCCAAAAAGATTTTGTTCACTGCACCCCAAAAAGATTGTGTTCACTGCAGCCCAAAAAGATTGTGTTCACTGCAGCCCAAAAAGATTGTGTTCACTGCAGCCCAAAAAGATTGTGTTCACTGCAGCCCAAAAAGATTGTGTTCACTGCAGCTCACACACAGAAAAATGGATGTGGATCACTGACACCTGCCTATCTCCAATCCCACACCACACAGCAATATCGATTGTAGTTTGTAGAACACAGTTTCCCTAAAATTCAGCAGACTCTGTCCCTAACAGGATTGAGAAGAGATCGTAGATCAGGATTGAGTGCAGATTCACCCCACCCCCCACACAGCAATATCGATTGTAGTTTGTAGAAGACACTGACCCTATAATTCAGCAGACTCTATCCCTAAAATGCCTACAACTCGCCCTGCCTAAACACTCCGACCTGTCCCTCAATTCTATCCGGACACAAATGGTTTTTTCCTGCCTATCTTTCCCTAATCAGCAGCCAGCACATTGATGTGTGCTCTGTCCCTTAGCTAAGCAGCAGAATGACGCTGCTGCGGCGGCTGCCTCGAACTTATAAAGACTTGGTCACATGCTTCAGACGGCCAATCACAGCTACTAAGACATTTGCAGGCATGGCTGGGATGGCTTAAGGCACACCAGTTAAACGATTGTTGATTGGCTGTTGAAAGCCCGCCATGAAAAGAGCGCCAAAGCATGCAAAACCCGGAAATAAAACGACCGAACACGGATTTTTACCCGAACATACAGTAAAGTGTCCGTGTCCGTGTTCGGGTAAAAAAAATCCAATTATTCGGTACGAACACGAATAATACAGTCCGTGTTCGCTCAACACTAGTCAAGACCGCTGCAACTAAGGAACTGTAAAATGTTCATATGACTGATGGATGCAGCTGATCAAGGTGGAATGGTCATTTCTCTTAGTGAGATAGATAAAAATAAAATTCATTATATTTCCACCTCTTACTGCAGAGGATTAGAAGTTGCTTCAGGAGTGATGTACCTGGTTAAAGGACTTGTTACCTGACACCATAGCAGGATTTGCATACAAATGCACAACAATTAAAAAAATAGAGCTTTGTGCACATGAAAGCATTTTCTAGCCAATGAGCACCAGCAAAATTCCATTGAACATTATTTTACATAGTTACATAGTTTGTGAGGTTGAAAAAAGACATCACTCCATCCAGTTCAACCTATAATGTGTGTGTGTTAACCATACATTGTATCCCCCTGTATGTTGTGGTCTTTAAGGTGCCCATCTAATAGTTTTTTTAAACTATCGATGCTCCCTGCTGATACCACTGCTTTTGGAAGAGAATTCCACATCCTTACTGCCCTGACAGTAAAGAACCCCTTACGTATTTTAAAGTTAAACCGTTTTTCCTCTAGTTTTAGTGAGTGGCCACGTGTCTTATTGTATTCCCTTTCTTTGAAAAGTTTGTTCCTTATGCTAAGGTCATCACCAGTACAGTATTTGTACATTGATATCATATCCCCTCTCAAGCGTCTCTTCTCCAGAGTGAATAAGTTCAATGCTTGTAGTCTTTCCTCATAGCTGAGGTGCTCTATTCCCCTAATTATTTTTGTTGCCCTTCTCTGGACTCTCTCCAGTTCTAGCACATCCTTTCTGAGGACCGGTGCCCAGAACTGGACAGCATACTCCAGATGTGGCCGGACCAGAGTCTTGTAGAGTGGGAGAATAATCTCTTTATTTCTGGAGTGAATCCCCTTTTTTATACATGCCAGTATTTTGTTGGCTTTGCTTGCAGCAGCTTGGCATTGCATGCCACTGCCAAGCCTGTTGTCTACTAGGATCCCCAAGTCCTTTTCCACTCTTAGATTAACCCAGAGGTTCCCCACGTTGTGAGTAGCTTGCTTTCGTGTTTCTGCACCACTGCATTACTTTACATTTTTCAAAATTAACCACTTTACCACCGGAGGATTTTGCTGTCTTACGTCCAGGTCACTTTTTGCGATTCGGCACTGTGCGACTTTAACTGACAATTGCGCGGTCGTGCGACGCCGTACCCAAACAAAATTTACGTCCTTTTTTTCCCACAAACAGAGCTTTCTGTTGGTGGTATTTGATCACCTGTGCGATTTTTACTTTTTGCGCTATAAACAAAAAAAGAGCGTTTATTTTGAATAAATAACAATATTTTTAACATTTTTTTATATGAAATTCCCCCCCCCCAAAAAATGTAAAAATCAAATTTGTTTTAAATTTTTGGCCAATTTGTTTTCTGCTACCTATGTTTGGTAAAAAAAAATCACAATAAGCGTATTTTGATTGGTTTGCGCAAAAGTTATTGCGTTTACTAACTAAGGGAAAGATTTCTGTCATTTTTGTTTTTTTTTTTTTAACGAGTAATGGCGGCGATCTGCGATTTTTTTTGCGGGACTGCGACATTGCGGAGTACAGATCGGACCCTTGACTGACATTTTCGACACTTTTGGGGGTACCAGTGACATTTCTACAGTAATCAGTGCTATAAATATGCACTGTTACTGTAAAAATTACACTGGCAGGGAAGGGGTTAATTTTATTGGAGAGGGAGGGGTTAATGTATGCCTGGTGCTTACTAACGTGTGTGGGGGGAGGTGACTGAGTGACACAGGGACAGATCGCATGTTCAGCTATGCTGAACCCTGCAATCTGTCACTGTTTGTCACTTAGGAGATCCGCCCGCTCTGTTTACACAAGCGGGCGGATCTCCAGACTCGATTCCCCGACGATCGGGGGAAGAGCAGCGGCGATCACCGCCGCTCCTCCCCTGGCCCGACTCCCGCTGTGACTGAAAACAGCGGGAGCGCGCCCCCGGCGGCATGCGAGCGCCGCCTACGTCGCTAGACGGAATCAAGCCACTTTGCCGCAGTACAGTCAACGTGACTGGTCGGCAAGTGGTTAAACCTCATCTGCCATGTAGTTGCCCACCCCATTATTTTGTTCAGGTCTGCTTGTAAGGTTTCCACATCCTGCATAGAAGATATTGGCATGCTTAGTTTAGTATCATTCGCAAATACAGAGATTGTGCTGGATATCCCCTCCTCTAGATCGTTTATGAATAAATTAAACAGCATTGGTCCCAGGACAGGACCTTATTGTTATTCAGATTGACTATTCTCTATTCTCTGAAATCACTATATAAATATAGCAGGTGCTGAACAACCTGAAGATCTCTAAGCATCCATTTCATTTTAAATTTTATTTCAGAATGGGACAACCTATATATTTACAATAGCTTTTTTACCTCTCAAAGAGCAAATCAATACGTTCCTTCACACATTATTTGCTCATAACAAAATCACCCACAAGTGTCCTAAGGGCATGCCTAGGGCCTGATGAAGATCCAGGGCCTGGAGGTAGAAGTGATTGGGCAATGTTAAAGTCACCACAATAAGTTTTGCTGATCACAGTAAAGCTAAATATTATCAGCTGATTTATATATATATTTAGAAAAAGAATTACAGCCACTAGATCATTACCACCTGCCTCCTATACCCAGTTTATTGGGCCTTTCTATGAGTCTTCAGGCTTATTCGGGAAAGAGAGCTGGAGGCTGGTCACCTGCAGTTCACAATCTCCTCTGTCTTGGCTGAATCTGACTGTGCTGAGTACTTTAAAGTCATAACTGTAAGAAACCCAGCTGTAGGGTTTGGGCAAGCAGCAGATCAGGAACTCTGTAGGCATCAGTGTAAAACATAAATCATTTCTAAGAAGTCAGGTCACTCACAAGTGTATTTTTTGGACTTCCTGATCACGTTTCTCTTTCAAAATGGAGGTTAATTGAATTTTTTTCCATTAGTTAGATACATGCAGCCCAATGCAATAGGCAGTAATTCATTTTCAGCATCCTGGCTATTAGTTGCACCTCCTTGCTGCTCTCTCGGGTTGATACATTTTTTTAGCCCCAGCCACACCAGTTGTCTTGTTCTCTCAATCTGTTAGCCAGACCTCTAGATTGTTCTTATTTCCTAGATAAACACTTCCAATTTAATAATATCACACTCTTACCTGGCTTGGAATGGTGGATATGAAACACCTCTGTCTGGGTGGTGGGTACCTGCCATCTCAGACAAAAGCTTGTCATAAACCTTGTTATACACTCATGTGTTACATTTTTCATGTTCTAATGGCTGGAACAGTTTAAGGACTGAGTTGTTTTAAATAAAAAGCAAAAAGATACCATACCAGAGACAAGAACAGTCTAAATCCAAGTTTGTTTGTTTTTTTTCATTACATTTCTCAGAAATGGCTTATGCAGATTTTGTTTAATCCCTCGGCAAAGGAAACAAGCAACGGTATTAGCTTCACTGCATCCTGTACACTCCAACTATACTTGCTGTGTCCATTTGGTGGATTAATTAAAACATATTGATTTTGTTGAGGCCAATAGATGATATTTTATATTGCTTCAGAAAAAAAAGGTACATTTTGTGGGAGGCATCCTGATAAGGTTGACAAAATTTAAGAATGGGAATATGTACTTTTTTGAGGTATATGAGTTACAAAACTTACATAAAAGAGTTTTACCCTGAAAGTTTCTTAGCTTTAGCTTCCTGTCTACTATGTTGCTGTGTTCATGCTACACTACCCAAAGCAAGAAAACTTCAACAGAGACCCGATTTGACACTTCTTATATGTAGAACTGTCATTGTCTGCTGCTCATTATTGCTTAATTGATGTGTGTATAAACTCCCTGCAAATGTACATAGATAATAGCATAGCTTATTTATCAAATATTCTGTGCCACTAACAGATTTTAGTTATTATGTCCCCATCTCACTATTATCTGTCACTATAACCACAGCTCTTTTAGGTCTTTTCTACATGTAGTGAAATGTATGTTTCCTTACTGTACATTTTCTTACTCAGACCTATTGAAGACCATCACATTCCTGTAATCTTGCAGCTTTAAGCCATGGCTTTTCCAAACATCACTGCATTTTAGCAGTATGGGGACAGTCTAAAGATATCCCCTTATAGATGGTCTGTTCAGGATTGAGCTTTTCTCTGCTTCAGGTCAGCTCACACTGAAGTGAAAATGTTTGTTTCAAATGCATTACAGTAGAGTTCTGAAAAACAGAGGAAGTGGCTAGGCAGCTGTGTTAATTCCAGGGGTTCAAATACTGTTATATGAGTGAGCTCCAAACATACATTAAAGTAGAATTAAATTTATGACAAAGCAGAAACCTAATTGCATGCATTACGCCACAGTGTAAAGAAGGAAAACTAAACTCAAGATGGTCAGCGGGGACCTCATTTATGAGGAAGGACTAAATTAAATAAATGTGTCCACCCATGAGAGTGAAATGGGGCATTTATTCGAGATATGATCCCTTTATGTAAACAATTTTTTTGGCCCGTATTAAAAAAAATCTAGTGCTGAACTTGTTCACTTTAAAGGATCTCAAAAGACATTAGACTCGCATTGTGCTTGAAAGATAGGATGCCTGTTTGCTAGCTATGCATGATTATTTACTGTACGATCTAAGAAAATTTAGGATTGGTTTCGCTAGCAAATGGTCATATAAAATACAACAGATTACAATTAGAATGCATATGTGATTGTGCTGGTTTCATGTGAGGTCATCATGGAAGTCCTTGTCTATCCATTTAAAACCTGGTGTTTGTCTGCATAGAGTAGCCATACATCTTTATTTCACATAGAGTGCACACTGTGAAGATTTATCCAACCAAGAAGATATATAATTAGATTCTTAAAGTGGTAGTAAAAGTTGAA